>NC_044505.1:13380115-13425115 GCF_902362185.1 Chanos chanos
AATAGCATAATAAGATCCAGGTGTTCACCTTTCTCCTTCTCTCTCTCTCTCTCTCTTTCTCTTTCTCTCTGTCTGTTTCAAAGAAGGTCACACTAACTTCAGTCCTGAACCCCCTTCACACACATACACACACACACACAGAGAGAGAGAGAGAGAGAGAGAGAGAGAGAGAGAAGCACACGCATACAGACCTACCTTATACACACTAAGCTTTCATATACACTTAACGGCTGTTTGACTTAGAACACCTTCTATCTACTGCCACCTAGTGTGCATTTTTATACCGCAGGTCGACATGGGCATTATGAAGTATTAACTTCCAGACTCCAACTTTGAAAATGACTCCAGATTAACTGTTCCCCTCTATCAAGACTTTTGAAAAGCTCGTTCTTGATTAGATGGAGCTTAGGCATTTTAGATTGTTCATTTGCTATTGAATGTTTGTCAACTGAAGAGCGCTCACTGGTTTAGTCAAAACAATGGATTCCAGAATGTGTAGAGGCTGAGTGAAGGAAAACAAAGCTTTGCACGAAAAACATTCACGGTCGACTACGAGGGAGATTAAACGGTTTATTCCAGTTGTAATGTCTGCACATTCTTACAACTGCTGCAGGAATTCGTCACCTGCCAAGAATTTTATCTATCTGAGAGAGAGTTGTTCCGACAGATATATTGCAACGCACTGAAAAAAAAAAACCCAGCCAGGGGGCCAAATACAACACACTACTATAAATTATGACAGCGAAAAAATGCAGAGCGAAGTCGAGCACACAGAAAGGGCCAGCGCCAAATAACGATCATTTTATGGCCCGGCTAATCGGTTCGTAATTAAATCCCTCGAAAAGAAATGTGTTGAGAGATTGACCTGATGCATGGGCGCTGTCTTGACTGGCACCGGGGCGGTTTCGAACGGCGAGATGTTACGAGGATTCTGAGGTTCTGATGTCTTTCCCAGCTGTTTGGGGAAATGAACAGAGATTGAACGCGATAACAGATTCACTGCCGGAGACAAACGTTGGAACCTGTCAGTCAAAGTTATAAAGCAGCATTGACCTCTTTGTCTCACACCTAATATTCCCTAGAACCACAAATACAGCATACCCGTCAGAACTGTGCAAACAGAGCCCTTTTTTCCACTGTGTTTCTTCACAAAGTGATGATTATCTATATTTTTTTCACCGTCTATATTTTTTTAAATTCAAAACAGTCCATTACTGAAATACAAATTGGGGCCTTACCAGAAAGAAAAATCTGAAGAAGCGAAGCCTTTAAATGAATTTAATTCATCTTATTAAATGGTTAGTTGTTGGAGAGCTCTTGAATATGATAACAGTTTTTCTTTTTTTTTTTCCAGAGGCTACCAGTCAAATGTTACTTATTAATAAACCTATCCTGTCTTTCAAGAGAGCCATTAAAAACCACAAAAAAAATCACGGCATTTAAGATTAATTAAGATCAGCCAGCACTACAAATGGAAAGGGGGGGGGTGGCTTGAGAGTTACCCTTGAGAAAATAAGATCAGTGAAATATTCAATCATTCCTTATCTGTCCAATATTTTTGCTTTGAAATAAAACAATATTTTTCCATAATGATACTATTTTGGAAGAGTTTTTTTTTTAAATTTATTTTATTTTATTTTAATTTATTTATTTTATTTTATTTTATTTTAATTTATTTATTTTATCCAGTTCAGTTCCTCACCATCATGATAAGTTTCCCTCAGAACATTGCCATTTTTCATAAAAGCTAAGATTGTATGGACAAGTTCATTCACCTATTCCGTTTTACCGCGTCATGTGTCTTTTCCGTGACATACTCGAGCAGTTGCCATCAGAACTGTTTGTGTTTCACCCGGCTTCTCCTTTCACGTATTATATTAATCATTTTTTTTCCAGGAATGTTCTCCGTCGCCCCGGCATGACTGCTTTCAGAATAGGGACAGTCACCGCAGTGAACGCTCCACTCTGCATGCGTTTCTGAATCGTGTTATTGCAGGTATTATTGAAACCATAAGGTGGCAGTATTTTGCTATTCAGTATCTGTTGTGGGCCGCAACGAACTGGAGAGTAGACTCTCAAGTATACTCAGACACATAGAGAAAGAAATACAGACAGACAATTAATGTTCAGTAGTAATTATTTAAATGAAACATTACATTTTGTCTGCCAGACAGCAACCTCAACAGACACCTCAAGTTCCACTCTCTCAGCACACCTACATGTGCAGCTACACACACACACACACACAGACATAAGGACAGCTCCACAGAGAGATCTTTTAATTATCGCAGCCACTGTCACCATGGCAATTTGTCAGTTAAGATCAAAAGGACACTTTTTTGAAGAATGCTGCACATTCTGAATCTGCATCCACATTTCACATATACATTACATTACATTTGATACCATTCTGCCCCAAGAGGCTCATTGTATCCACTTACGATAGAAACACATCTTTTACAACTGAACATATTAAACTGATTGCTTTCCACACATTGTCTATGTATGTGTGTGTGTGCATGTGTGTGTGTGTGGTCTGGTCTGTCTTTGCAAGTAATTGTGTGCATTCCCTCACTGTACTCACTCAAGGTCTCCATATCATTGTCAACACAGGGTAATTCTTTGTCTCTGTCTGGCCTGTCAGCTCACTCTCTCTCTCTCTCTCCCTCCGTGCTTCCATCTCCCTATAATTGAAATTAAATTCAATATTTGCGTGCCAGACACTTCATGTTACCGTGTCTTCAAAAACGTAGGATCCTTGTACATCAAAGCCGGAAACAAACACGATGAGTTCAACACCCCCACGTCCAAGCGCCCCCCCCCACCCAAAGATTTTCTTTGTTAACAAGGAAATTAGACAACTCCTGTGGGAAATAAAAATAGATGGAAAAACCTCCTTAC
Source organism: Chanos chanos (assembly GCF_902362185.1). Taxonomy (NCBI): domain Eukaryota; kingdom Metazoa; phylum Chordata; class Actinopteri; order Gonorynchiformes; family Chanidae; genus Chanos; species Chanos chanos. The sequence continues at coordinate 13,383,017 of NC_044505.1, forward strand.
AAACATGCACCAAGGTCTCGCCCGTCTCCACCTCTCTTCCTCCCGTCTCCACCTCCTCCCTCACCTCCTCATCTCTTTTTCGCTGTCTGCTTATTTTCCCAGATACAGAGTAGGCTTGGAAATGACGGCGGCACAGCGGGTAGCGCGGTCACCTCACAGCAAGAAGGTCCTGGGTTTGATTGCCGGGCGGGCAGGGTCCTTTCTGTGTGGAGTGTACATGTTCTCTGCGCGCAAGTCAGGTGAATTGGACATACTAAATGAGTGTGACCTTCTTTGAGGTATGAGTGTGTGTCTGTCCTGCAATGGACTGGCAACACCCCCCCCCCCCCCCATTTATAAATTTTATGAATGAAATAAAACTGCCTCCTGTAACTTGTTGTGCTGTTGGGAGTTATAATAAGGGTGGGTGGGGGAGGGGTGTGTAAACGTAACCCCCCTGTGTTAGAAAATCCATAATGTGGTTTGTAAAGGCAGAGACATGGTGGGACTTCATGAAGAAAAGGGAAAGCTTGTCAATGTATAATTTCTCAAACTGCCACAGCAGTAAGTCAACTGCAGACCGCAGTAGACAGACAGAGAGAGAGAGAGAGAGAGAGAGAGAGAGAGAGAGAGAGAGAGAATACTTAAAAATGCAATACATATCAAACCAGTTTGTTGATTTGCATATTTCCCCATGGGAAAATAAGTTTTTAACCAAATCTGCTAAATACGGATGAAACATTAACCCGGATAGTTAGTTACTAACCCACACAGTCTGAGGACCGTTTGATGGAACAAAGCCAACTATGTGAATAAATTTAAAGAACTTGTTTTGGCACATTTCTCCTAGTAAACACACCATATTTGTTGACATGTTTGGTTGGCCTCACATTTTGAGTGCTCTGATGTTAACTAAAAAAAAAGTAGATTTTAAATTTTAATTTCAAATTTAAATTTTAAACACACGGTGGTTTTGAAGAATTAACATGACTGTGACTTAGTCTCATAAACATGTTCTGAATACTGGCTTTAAGGTAAGCTTTTATCTTACAGTCCTCTAACTACCAGGTATTAACTAGGAAATGAGATGGCAATAAAATAGAGTTATTAGGAAAGTGCCAAAAAAAAAAACTGAATAGGAAGTACTAAATCATTTCCTGGGACATACAAAATATAGTTATTCTAAAAGTACCCATGAGAAATGCATAGTAAGTACTAAGGTATTATCGAGGAAGCACATTGAAACCTACTAGGAAAGTAGATGGCAACAAAATATAGTTAGTAAATACTAAGGTATTATCTAGGAAGGACATGGAAACCTACTAGGAAACTGGATGGCAAAAATACAGTTATTAGGAAAGTACTCACATATATGGATAGAGAGTACAAAGTTATTATCAAGTAGGTGCATATTACTTACTAACACCACAGTATATAGATGGAAATACCACAGCAACTGCTAAGCAGTCGGTGGAAACAAATTAACGGTGAAGTACGCATTCAAGTAGGTGGTAAATTCTGTGGAGTTTCATTATTGTTCTTTCAGTTCATTAGTGAGCTACGATTCCTTACCTTCGCATAATATTTGCTGCCACTTCAAAAGTATCCCATGGTTGCTTGAAGCAATTTCTTGATGATATGGCACATGTGCTCATGCAATGAACTCATGATTAGAACGTGTTCCATGCTCTTACATAGTTCTATTTTCATGGTACTAAATTCTTACTTTCTAGGTACTATGTACTAGGAATGTAAAATAAAGCCATGCATCTTTCCCTATAAATAACCAAGTATTTTATAACTGAGTATATATCGTCTATCTTTAGATGGTTGGATTCAATGTCAAAAGTACTGCACCATGTTCTTTTCTGGTACTTAATTCTTACTTTCTGTGTACTAATCATGTACTGGGACTGTAAAATAAAGCCAGGCATATTTCCTGTAAATACCAAATACTTTATTGTCAAATATAAACACCTCTATACCTTTAGACGGTTGTATTTAACAAAAAATCAAAGCACCACCTAATATTGTGCACAATTCTTACTTTTTGTGCATACAGCCGATATTGGCCAGTCAAAAAAATGCTGATTTCTAATCATTTACACTTCAGATAAAATAACTAGTTTGAATATATCACCCCTTGTAAAAAGCTGTGGCAAAAGAACTTTTTCTGTTTTACATTTTATACAACTGAACATAAACAAACAAAATTCAATTTTACATTTTTTCCAAACAAAGTGTGCCTTCCAGCTTCCATTTCTACAGTAAAAAAAGAGAAGGACCAAGAACCAGGGCTCCTGCTTGGGTTGACAATTTTTCTAAATAAAAAAAAAAAATCATGTTTGCATAACTTATATGAAACATCTTAGCCCTTTTATATGGCCTGAATTCAGATATTACTAACTTTTATATTTAACTTTTAGTAACTATTAGTATGACACATTTAGTCCATTGATATTGGGATTTGACATTCATGTTCACTCATTCAATCTGTCATCCACACCTCCATTTATAAATCTGAATAACATAAGGTTTCGATATTTTGTACCTTTAAAGGCCTAGTGTTCCTTAGAATACCTTTATAAAATATGCATATTGTGACTAGCTGATTCATTTATGATAAAAGTAACTTCAGCATCAGTAACGTCACTCTAACAAGTAATGCCACGAGCATTCTATGCCACTAGCTGTCACCTAACTAAATGCCAATGCACCTGTCCGACATATTTGAGGTGATGTGTGAATGTTCATCACACATCATTAAATATGTCACTTGTTACAAATCATATTATACTGATTTAACACATTTTAACTATTTTAACTTTTTGGTTGCATTTGGTGCTTATGTACCTGTTGCTGCAGGGCCCTCTTTTGTTTGCTTTGTTAGAGGAAGTCTCTCTTCTCGGAGAAATCTGTTCTCCTCTTTCAATTTGGCTATGGTCACTGCAGCTGTTTCAGCCATTCTAGGTACATGTTGAACCACTAACTCTGCATCACCTGCATTACACAAATTATAGGCATATTATACATTATGTGATACGAATAATTCATCTTAATTACAATTTTTCTCAATTGTTTACACGTTTTCAGTAACTTTATCAAATTTTGTCACATCTCTAAACACAATATAAGGACTCACAGAAACCCAAAACTGAAAACAGTTACGAAAAATAAAACATATTTCAACTACATGTTCTCTTCTCAAATGGTATTTTGCAACCAAACGGTAAACACAAGCCATCATATGACTAGAACATTCTAAGAACCGTTTGCAAACTGATACGCCTAATATAAGTCACTACTTTACTTATCCTTGGTGTATGTATGCATTAGATTTTGGTTACACTTACTACTTACATTCAGTAGCTTGTTGTAGACAGTTATGTATGATGCTTTCACAAGCATTTTTTTTTTCAAAACTGTATTATAATTACAAATTTCAACACATCATGAAATGTTCTACACACGGCAGAGAATGGGAGAAATAAAGTAATAGTATAGAGAAGGACAGGCCAGGTGGTTTTAAGGTGAACTCGGGCAATGTACACTATATTACTGGTGGAAGCACACCTTGTTATTGCCATGATGTTCAGACACATCACAAAACCAGAACACATTCTAGATTTCAAATAATCAACACACCTTAACACCCTTTAGGTGAATGCAGGTTGGTGTATCTAGTAGTCACATATAACACAAACTACTTTGACCTACCACTTTGTGCTCTGTGCAAGTTTTCTTGTTCACCCTTAAGTTAATTATTAGTTTGAACAGCAGTACATCCCTGGTGAACACAAGGAATTTTTATCTGAGGTTTGTACCAAATGTAGACTGCATGTGGTGCAGATATACTTAATAACTTGCTCTCAACAATGTCAGGTACAGAGTTTGCCTTTCATTTAGTTTTTCTGATATTTGGCATAATTTCTGAAAGATAAAAGGTACACAATATTACCAAACAGAGAAAATTAGAGATGGTGTTCTATTTGCCTAATTACATGATGAGGATGCCCACACAGCTTTATTAGAAAACAGACAGCTATGTTAGCAAGGTCGCTATAACCTCGCTCCTAATCCTTCCTGTCCATCCTTGTCACTCCCAGTGAAAATCTTAGCATCTTCATCTCTGCCACCTCCAGCTCCACCTCCTGTCTTTTCGTCAGTGCTACTGTCTCCAAACCATACAATGTAGCTGGTCTCACTGCCATCTTGTAAACCTTCCCTTTCACTCTTGCTAATACCCTTCTCTCGCAAATCACTCCTGAAATTCTTCTCCACCCATTCCACCCTGCCTGCACTCTTTTATTCACCTGTCTTCCACACTCCCCGTTACTCCCCACCAGAACCCCGGCACGCTCCCCTCACATGAACACATGTGCCATGTCGTCAAGAAATTACTTCAAGCAACAATGGGATACTTTTGGAGTGGCAGCAAATATTATGGGATGGTAAGGAATTGTAACTCACTAGTGAATTCAAAGAACAATAATGAAACTCCACAGAATTTACCACCTACTTGAATGGGTACTTCACTGTTAATTTGTTTCCACCGACTGCTTAGCAATTGTGATGCTATTTCCATCTATATACTGTGGTGTTAGTAAGTAACATGCACCTACTTGATAATAACTTTGTACTCTCTATCCATATATGTGAGTATTTTCCTAATAACTGTATTTTTGCCATCCAGTTTCCTAGTAGGTTTCCATGTACTTCCTAGTTAATACCTTAGTACTTACTGTCCATTAATTACTTCCCATTGGGGATTAACAGGTGAAACTAAGAGGAGAAGAGAAATCATCACCGTATGCCTGGGGTTCAGTCACAACGTTTTTTGTATCTCAGGAAATATTTTCATTCCTGTACATATCCACACAAATTTTAAAATTTGTGTTCTCTTTTTGATCAAACAGATTTCAGTACCTTTAAAATGTCAATTCACTGATTGCTTTCATGCTGTTTTCTCTAAATACACCACAATGTACACACAAATATATTTCTGTTTTTGACAACAAATGCTAATCTCTGTGTTTGAGAATGTCATGTAGTGATCTTTTAGTAGTGTCACCACTTCTTGTGCTATAAAAATTGGGGCGAGACGGGGGCTTCACCTTATTTAGGCCTGAACTCCAGAGAGTCACTTTAGGTCACAAAGCCACACCTTGATGTGCCAGTGAAACGGGTGAGGTGATAGCTAAAGTCAACAATAAAAGGAAGAGAACATATCAGAAGACTTGCAGACCTTATCAAGGCAGTGTTTTGAGGTTTATGATATGTTGCACCAAATTCACTTAAGACATGGTAGTTTATCTTGGGGGGCGGGGGGGGAGGCATACAGCTACCTGTGCCCTGTGCCAGCCAGAAGAGAATGGTTGAATCAGACTGAGACTATGTGTCACCTGTTCTGTGAGGTGAAAGGGATTATAAAGAATTATACAATAGCTAGTTCTGGTCAAGTAATTTCATTGGACAAGAGCATTCCAAGGAGTGCTGATATAGAGTATAACAGCACTGGGACGTTTTACTATTATGTGTCACTTTGCTTTACAGATGCTCCAATGCATTGTTGATTACGCCAATGCAAAATTAATTCGCATATACAGACAGCACAAATGTGGATACATTTCCATGTGTGATAAAAAGAGGAACCTAGCTAGCCTGATTAAAAGTGGCTTGCTTGCCTACCATATAGCTAGCCTTCATGTGTATGATAAAAAAGTAGCTGGTGAGCTTGCTGTCGGGTATGAAAGAAAGTAGCTAGCTAGTCTTTTTGTGTAGCTAGCTAACTAACCTGCAGTCAAGAGACTGTTTGTGTTGTTTGACAACACATGTAAATGTAATCCTGTAGGAACTATTATTGAATAAACAACAAAAAAAACATAATTTGTTGTCTCAAATTATCGTTACTTGATAATCAGCCTTGTTTGTGGAACTGTAGTATAAAAGCAATATCACACTCGAGGTTGTGCTGTTATACTGTATATCAGATACACTATAACAGCACTCCCTCTAGTGTGATATTGCATAAATAAACTGTGTATGTGATAAGCAGACTAGAACACTGATCAGGAGACTGGACTATGCATTGAGATCCAAATTGCAGAGAATCAATCAGCCAGAACAGTGAGCTACTACATTCCCCCTGAGCAAGACTCACCCATAGTTCAGCGTGTGTGTGTGTGTGTGTGTGCGCATTTCTGTCTACCCGGCCATGCCTAGTTTAGATGCCCAGCTGGTCGTAAACTCCATCTGTTCCTCAGTCAGTCTCCCTAACTCACTCACACTCTCACTGGACAGCTGGGCTTCTACACACACACACACACACACACACAGAGGCAGTCACTCATCCATGTTTAAGAAGATTGGATGGGGAGGGGGTCATCTGCATGTTAAATATCTCTCATTTGATTCTTTGTGCCCACACACCATATGCAGATCAAGCCCGACATCATTCATGTATCATTAGTGTGGTATGTCCAGTAGGCGATTTGTAGGGGGATGCGAGGAGATGCCATCCCCCTTGTTAGCAAAATGACCAAAATGCATCCCCCTTGTTAACCTGCCATCCTGCTATATACTCTATGGAGTAGTGTCAGTGACCATTGGGCCATCCCCCCTGTTGACCACTGGGCCATAAACCCTGTTAAAAAATAACAAATCACCTACTGGGTATGTCTCAAGGTAGACCACATAACCATGCAGGAAACCTGGTTCACTTTGAACCAGCAGTTCTTGGGCTTGTCTCCCTTGAGCTAACACTAATTGAAGGCGTCGGAGAGAAAAATGACAGTTTCAACCGATTTGAATCGGTGCACCGGGTGTAATGTTTACCGTATGTCTCTGCTGATTCAGAGCGTATCTGACATGGTTTGGGAGGAAATTGCATTTCAGTTGATGCGGGCGTCTCTGTGTCAGTAAAGGCCATCATGAGGCAGTTCTCCTCTTAATTATTATTTAGGAATGTCATCTGATCAATTTCCTTTCACATTGTGTGTTCTCTTGCTTGCTGGCTTTCTCTCTCCTCCTTTTGTGCTTCTCTCTGTCTTGTCACCTACCATACATGGGACATGTCCTCTCACTCCTTAGGGAACCCCCCCCCCCCCCCCCTTTTGTTTAACTTATCCAACAGAGAATGTCGCATCAAATGTCAAGTGATGGAGAACAAATTTCGCACAAATCCATAAACATTGTAGCAATTCATTTATAAAAATGGCTTGTTTGACATTTATTATTTTAAGTTCAGTGATTTTTGCAAACTGCGAACGAACGTACACTATAAACCGGTTGGATTTGAAACAGAATGTTACCATTGTCGATAAATGTCACAAACTGGATAAGATATTGAGTGCATTTCCAGATAACTCAGTGTTTATTCAGAATTTTTTAAGGAAATGCAACAGACCAAGAACCTAACAAAAAGATTAAGGCTACATAGACTTCAGGAGAGCCTAAGGCAGACATCAGGTAATGACAGTTCCACACAAAGAAACAGAGGGAAACGAGGAGTATTTATACAAACTGAGAGCAGGAATAGAGCAAGACTGAGCCAAGTGTAACTGATTACCTAACAAAGTGAACCAAGGGAAACCAGTAAGTGACAAACCTAACAAAAAATTACCAATAGAGGGGGAGAGAGAGCGTGACAAACCTAATATAAAAATGACCAGTAGAGGGAGAGAGAGAGAGAGAGAGAGAGAGAGAGCGTGACAAATCTGACAACCAGTAGAGGGTGAGAGAGAGGGAGAGCCATGTACCTACTGAATCTTTTTCTTTCAACCAGTGTCAAAAATAACACCAGTATCTGCACTATATTGAGTCATATTGTATTGCACTGCATTATAACATATTGAAACAGGGCTGAATCATATTGTATCAAATCGCTGGCTGTTTAAAACATTTCTTACAAGTATTCAATCATTGATTATGTTTCGTAGTATGAATAGCATTGGTCTTAGAAGGAGAGATACACACCCTGATTATTCATTGGTTTACATCACTTTTTCGCATTAACGCATAAATCACCATAAGAGGACATTCATATACGAGCGTATATTTCAATTTGACTTAAACTGTGTTCATACAGGTTTAAAAAAAAATCTGCTTCAAATAAGCTAGGCCTTAAGTAACTCATTCTTCTTATTCCTTTTTAACCTAATTTCTCTTTCATAATTGCCTTTGTACCCTCCTTGTCCGCTCGATGAAAAAACGCTAGAGCTGCGTCTGCTGCAGAGGGCGTGGCCAGAGACGGACAGATCTCCTAGAGAAGATCTCCCCCATGACCTCCTGCAGTGAAGAGAAGATTCTGCTGTGTTTTATTTCCATATTACAGGGATATCAGTCATCCCCTTCACGTTGTTTTGCCTCTCCCTCGTTTGTTCTCCTCTTCTTTTTCTTCTCTTTTCTTCTTTTCTTCTCTTCTCTACTTTTTGTGTGTTCTCAACTCTTCTCTGGTTAACGCCCGATTTAGGCGTAGGGCCAGGGAAACGATGCGACAAAAATACAATTCATCTATCTCCTCCAAAATGTATACATTCATCCTTCGTAATGTTTTATTATAGGCTCTGGGACAATGCCGTGTTCTCTGCCGGTGATGTTAGTACAAAGCTGACATTGTTTTTTTGAGCTTCAATGGGTGATGGACAACTGGCAATTAAATGCTAGGATAAGTAGCACAGCAATATGTACAGGTCTTTCCCTTAGTAACTGTCAGTAGAAAACCATTTCTGTACACAAACAGACTGAAAATGGTATCTGGCCCTCCATTCCCCAATGTAGGGAGCATGAGGAAGGAGACAGACCTATACTGAGAGAATGATACCTTCATAATCAATGTGTCTCAATATGACACAGTCGTAAACAATGTGTTTAAAATAGTGAGGTCGCCAGTTTGTAGCACTGTTCGAATGTGTAATGAGAATTGTTATACCCTATATAGTGCACTCAAAGTATCCCACAATGCATCGTGAAAAGTAGGGTACAACTGATGAACCCTACATCAATCGACTTAGACCATCATGCATTGCGGCCTGTCTTGTGAAAGCAGGCAAGTCTTCACAGATCAATCAGATGCAGATATTCTGCCGTTTGTTTATGCGACAGAGATAATAATTACGAATATCCCACGCATAATTATGTAACACTGTAACATCCAAATAGTGTCCGAAATGTATCAACAGCTGTCTGCCCTTATCCCCTAGTGAGTGTTCTATGTAACAAACACTATATAGTGAGAGGAAAATAGTGAATAAGGTGCCTACTGTATTTCTGTAGAATCAGCCACTTGTCACCCGACCAAAGACTCAACTGAGCAGTAAAAGAGTTATTTATGTAAATTTTCATTCGCGGAATTACTGCAATCACACAAGATAATGGACATATTAGTTTAATACATTCAAAAATCTTGTTAGCCTGTTTCTGTGACTGTCAGTGTATTAGTGTTTTTTACATCTGCTCTTGATAACAAGATCCGGGTTCTAAATCCCTTATTTTCAATAAAGGCTATTAACCACAGTGTGTTAACAGTATGGCATACATGTTTTTGAGCTCTGATGCTGCTTATCACGCCTCGGCCTGAGAATTTTCCTAGCCACACTGGGCAGGTGAGAAAGCCAAGAATCACATCTTTGTCTCTTCAAGCCCCTGTGTGAGAGTGTGAGAAAGCAGAAGGTAGAAGATTTTAAAAAGAACTCAGAGAAGAAATGACTTTCTTGTTTGGGGGAACAGACCTCTTATAGAACTGTGTTGTATGATAATAGGACCTTCTGCTGAACTATGTTGTATTAACATTTGGGTTACCAAGTTCAGACTGCACACCCGATACTATGATTCTGTGGTTATTACATTCACACTCAGCTTTGACTGCATTTGGCACATTCTCAAACGACAACGTCTCCTTGGTTACACATCTGCAGAGTACTGATAACAGCCCTTTACTCAGGGTTGAACGGTGAACAGTGTGCTTGTTAGACTGTGAGAGAGTATATGTCTGATAATGTCTTGTTCGCTCACTTTTAACATCGAAAAAGAAGAACCCTCTCTACTTGATATCTTAGTCTTTGCTTGATATCTTTAGAATCTGACAGAAACTATCCATATTTGAGAGAGCTGATAAAGTCAAGAGCAAGGCCAAATAAAAGGAACTTGTTCTGTCTAAAAAGGCTGATATCATAGAGAATGCACAGAAAATGGCATTGAGGGAGGAAACTGTTTCGTTGTTTTATCCTCGGTTGGTGGCCTAAAGGTTAGTGACACGGGCTTGGGACCGAAAACAAAGAACTTTCTCATTTTGTTTGGTTTAGTATTATTGTCGTAGTAGTTGTTCTTCTTCTTCTTCTTTTCCTTCCTCTTCTTCTTCCTCTTCTTCTTCTTCTTCTTCTTCTTGCTGTTGCTGTTGCTGTTGTCATAGCAGTAATAGTATAGTATGACTTTGACCATATTGTTCTATTATTTTTTCACGAATTAACGAGTAGTGGTTGAGACCGTAACATTAAAAAAAATATGTGAACAGAATACTTGAAACATATTACGGCACGAAGAAAGCAGTCCTATTTCTCTGAAAGTAAAACCAAATCTTTGGCATTGGTCGATTTTCAGTTTGGTCAAAGCTTGCTTAAAAACAACAGGTTGGCACAGAGAGGATGACACCCATCACAATACTGTGATTCTGCATTAGCTCACAGGAGACAGAAGATGGCCTCCTGGTGAGGAGCCTGCATAGGTAGTCGGAATAACACTCCTAAAAGTCTAGGGGTGGCAAACAGAAGAAGCAGAAGAAGAAAGAAATTAACATTCAGCCCATATTTTGTGATGTGCAAACCATGCGTGATGTCAATCATACTTACATTACGAAGAATACGAAAATTAGGGTGTTATTTAAAATGAGCTCTTTGTATGTGTAATCTGCATTGTAACCACAGTTACACTGTATTACACCCCATTGCAGTGTAATCAGCATTTTGTTTTTACACCTAAATATCTTATTGTACGTGTAACGATATGCTTCACATCGGTAAAAAGTGGAGGATACAAGTAACAACTGTAGCAATGTATATCAATGAGGAAGTAACAATCGGCTGTTTGCAATGCAATCCAAATGTCAGTGACAACTTTACGAATTTTAGGATTACCTCAAGGATTTCGTGACCAATAATTCGTTTTCAGAATGCTGATTATTCGGAGGTGAGGCGCAAAATCTGACCTTGGTAAAACATTACTGCAAGGGGTAACCTGTTCATTAAAATATGGTACCCATGCGCTGAAATACTTAGCCGTAAATATTCTTCATTTATGCGAGACAGGAGACACATTTCTCAGTGCATTTGATACACTACCAAATGATGGGGCCTAAACTGATGAAAGCCAAACAAACCATCGTCCTTGCACGTTGCTGCTTGTCGCAGCCGGATTTTGGGCGCTTCCCGATTTGCGGCGCAAGTCCAAAAGTCCGGAAGTCTGGCCCGCAACACGCGTGTGCAGCAAGAGTCGTTTGCGACACTATCCGATTTGCATTGCGTTGTTACAACATTACATCAGATTTCTGCGTCCCCTGCCCAATTTGCACCGCGCGTGCGTAATACCTTATTACATTACCTATTCATGGTGCTGTAGCTTGGGACAAATGTACGAAGGCGCTTTTTGGATGCATTACAGAGGGTGTCGATGCCATTCCCACGTTCAGCGGTGTACTAGCCATCGGGCATACCCACGGGACACAATTTTTTTTTAATGCACCAAGTCATTTGGTCACAGCTTAGTGTTGTCTTACGTTCAAGCTTCTAGTTAGAAGTGAAATGAACCATGAAGTAATCCCAAATTCCCAATGCCACAAGTCCTCATATGATGCCGTTTCACTCATAAGCACTTTCCATTCTTGAAGTTTCGGACGCGTGGGTGATTTCCAACGTCTCAGTATAATTCTAGCAGCTGAGACTATCCCAGCCATCAAAACTGAATATGCATTTTTTTTTTTTATCACATTTGGTGTTTCTGTTTTATTTCCCAAAAGGCATAAGCGTGGGGATATCGGCAAAGTTTGTCCCACCCATGCCTCCAACAATTCCAGCACTTCACGCCGAGATGGCTTGACCGTAGAGCATCCCCACATGAGATGCAGAAAAGTGCCCATCTCTTTTTTACATTTCCAGCACGTACTGCTACTTGTTAATCCTATTTTAAAAAGCCTACATGGTGCCCAGTAATACCGGCAGAGAATTTTTTATTGAATAAATTTAGCTCTAGTTTCCCTAATATATTTACCATTTTTGGCCGTAATCTGTTTCCAGTTATCCTTGTCGATTTCACAGTCAAGGTGTCTCTGCCATATTATCCCCAAATTGTCACATGTACTACTAATTAAATAAATTGAGTTATTTTAGAATGTTGACGCTTTATGGTTGAATGGGTTTTCAAGAATATTTAACAATTGCATTATCTACATCATCTGACTGAAACTTACTAATGATGCAATGTCTAATTTGTAAACACCTCCAAAAATCTCCCTTGTCTTGCAATTTGTACTTCTGGACTAATTCAGAGAATGACATAAATGTACCGTCTTTATAAAGATCACTGATTGTATGTATTCCATTATCTATCCACCGTTTCCAATACACTCTCTGCCTCCCTATTCGTACTTCTGGATTCACCAAAGTGACACATAGCGTGTTTGTAACATGAGATCTTGTGCGTTTTATGAAGATTCACCCAGACCTCGCCACTGTGTTTAATAATAGGACTGATTTCTTTTTTTGAGTCACTCAAGTGTTGGGATATCACACTGATAGGATGAAATGGTGCGGCAAGACTCTTCTCTGTTGTGACCCAATCCAAACCAGATGTAATTTCCCACCAGTGGTTGTCTATCTTAGTCATTTTCAAATGACAAGCTATATAATCTCACATCTGGTAAGCCAAGCCCTCCTCTATCTTTAGGCACACACATCTTACTTAGCTTGAATCTGGGCTTTCTCCCTGCTCAGAGGAAGTCTCTAATGAGATTCTCATAGTGTTTAAAAATGTGGTCAGGTGTGCTGAGTGGCAGCATCATGGATATGTAGTTAAACTGAGGGGCTGTTGTCATTTTAATCACATTTACTTTGCCCCATGAGGACAGGTTTAGCTTCTCCTGTTCTCTCAGGTTTGTTCTCATTTTTTTGAAAGAGTGGTTCAGAATTCAATGTTATTATCTCACCTAGGTCTAGGCTAAGCTTGATATCGAAGTATACCATGCCTTGTGGAATCCATCTAAAATCGTATTGCGTTATTTGTGTTTTGATGTTTTATGTTTTAGAAATGATGGCGTCTTGTCTTGGCTTGGAGGTTGAAGCACCGTCTTTGGGGGCCACGACACCACCACACTCAAGACAGAGGAATTTGTCAAAGACGAGGAGATCCAGGAGCACAGCTTGGAGAGAGTGGACCCGCGCCATAGGCCTCCTTTCTCTTATGCTGCGTTTATTGTAATGGCAATCAGGATAGTTCGGAAAAGAAACTGACTTTATCGGGTGTCTACCGGTACACAACTGCCAAGTTCCCCTTTTATGAGAAGAATAAGAAGAGCTGCCAAAATAGCATCATTTAAGCATAAACGAATGTTTCATCAAAGTTCCATGTGATGGTTACAGGCCATAGAAAAGCGATTTATTAGACTCAGCTAGCGTGGACATGTTTGAAAAGGGAAATTACAGACGCAGGCGACTGATGAAACGACCACTGAGAAACCCTACCACCCACTTCCAGCCGGGGAAAATCAATCTTCGGCGGTGAAAGATGCAGCAGCCTGTCCGCTCCCGACTACATCCAATCCAGCTTTATGAACAACGCCTGGACGCGTACACAACCTTCTCCGCAAATGTCCTATGCGTCACGCCAAAAGGGAAATGGCTCATTCTTACACTTTTTACTCCCGAATGCAGGCTATGCATTTCCCATACATGCTCCCGAACTCGTTTAACGCCATGAGCCACTATTGCCCGCATAAAGGAGAACAGCTATGCGCAGCCTCGTCTGTGCCTTCCAGTAATGTGGGGAGTTCAGAGTCTGCTTGTGCTCGTCAACCGAACGAGCTGTACTCACACTGGGATGAGGCGCAAGACACCGAGTCGTATTCTCAAACTGACTTTTAAACTGTACGCTTGCAGCACGTGCTGTTTTGCGTCACGTTTGCTTTTTCGACCGCTCACTCGCCGTAAAAAGTTAGGGTAGATGTGTATTTTGGCACAGATGCCAGGAGGATATTAATCAGTGTGTGACTCCGATGAAATGGAACATATTCGCAAATCGAACAAGAGATTACGTTTTCTGCAGACGGTACAAGACATGGCAATTTTCCATGTGGATCAGTCATTACTGCAAGAGTATTGCGTCATCTACTGCAAAATTTGTCGATTATTGCGTTGTTACGTCCTGACTCCGTTTAGACCGGTTCACTTAGAATCTAAAACATTTGAACACACACCAAAATATCTTTGAATGAGACCTTTTTAATGTTTTTAACGCTTTTAACGCTATGTAACATTTTGTCATTTTTCTCCGACGCCTTTAATTGTTTTTACCAGAATTAGTATTAGAATTAGTATTTACGTATCTCAAAGATAAATCTTCACCAATTTGTATTGTGTTGTTCACAATGTTTCACTGACGCAGGCCTAAAAAAAAACATAAAGAGGGGTGAGGAAAAGATCAACAGATTATTTATCTGATTTGTGTGTGTGTGTGAGAGAGAGAGAGAGAGAGAGAGAGAGAGAGAGAGAGAGAGAGAGAAATTCCGAATGCCATCCCTCACTAAGAGCACAGGGACATTATTAAAATGCGCAGAATTAGATCACTCATACGGAATTATAATCGTCATTTACTCGTCGGTACTGTAATTAATCTTATCAGATGGTTAGTTGCTGGAGAGCTCTAGAATGTAACATTTTCCCTGAGGCCAGCAGTTAAATGTTACTTATTAATAAACATATCCTGTCTTTGAATACACCCACAAAAACTACAAAAAAACACAATTCAACATTAATTAAGATCAGCCAGCGCTACAAATGGAAATGGAAATGGAATTGGAAACCGAAACGGAAACGGAAACGGAATTACGATCAATTAAATATTCAGTAATTCCTTATCTGTGCCACTGTTTTTGATTTGAAATAAAACAATATTTTCCCATGATGATACTATTTTGGAGGAGAATTTATTTATTTATTTATTTATTCAATTACTTACTTACTTACCATTATTTTTCATAAAAGCCGAGGTTGTCAGGACATGTTCATTCACCTATTCTGTTTTACCGCGTAATGTGTTTTTTCCGTAACATACTTGAGCAGTTGCCATCAGAACTGTTTGTGTTTCACACGGCTTCTCCTTTCACGTATTATATTAATCATTTTTTTTCCAGGAATGTTCTCCGTCGCCCCGGCATGACTGCTTTCAGAATAGGGACAGTCACCGCAGTGAACGCTCCATTCTGCATGCGTTTCTGAATCGTGTTATTGCAGGTACTATTTAAACCACAAGGTGGCAGTATTTCGATATTCACTATCCGTTGTTTGGACCGCTACGAACTAGAGAGTAGACTCTCAAATATACTCAGAGACAGACAGAAAGAAATACACATAGATCAACAATTATTGCAAAACTAATTATTTAAATAGAATATTACATTTTGCCTGCAAAGCAGCAGTCACACTTCAAGTTCCACTCTCTCAGCACACCTACATGTACAGGTACACACACACACAGACATAAGGACAGCTCCACAGAGAGATCTTTTAATTATAGTAGCCACTGTTACCATGGCAATTTGTCAGTTAAGATCAAAAGGACACTTTTTTGAAGAATGCTGCACATTCTGAATCTGCATCCACATTTCACATATACATTACATTACATTTGATTCCATTCTGCCCCAAGGGGCTCATTGTACCCACTTAGAATAGAAACACATCTTTTACAACTAAGTATATTAAACCGATTGCTTTCCATGCATTGTCTATGTTTGTGCTTGTGTGTGTGTGTGTGTGTGTGTGTGTGTGTGTGTGTGTGTGTGTGTGTGGTCTGGTCTGTCCTTGCAAGTATTGTGTGCATTCCTCCACTGGACTCACTCAAGGTCTCCTAACATTGTCAACACAGTGTTCGTTTCTTTGTCTCTAACTCCGCCTGTCTCTCTCTCTCTCTCTCTCTCTCTCTCTCTCTCTCTAACATTTCCCTAAAAATGCAATTAAATTCCATATTTTCATGCCAGATACTTCATGTCTCTGGCATGCAACATGTCCTCAAACACGTATGATCCTTGTACATCAAAGCTGGAAACAAACACAAAGAATTCAACGTCCCCACCCCTTAACCCCCCCCCCCCCCCCCCCCCCCAAAAAAAAACTACACACACAGATTTTCTTTGTCAACAAGGAAATTAGACAACTCCTGCGGGAAATAAATAAATGAAAAACCTCCTTACAAACATGCACCAAGGTCTCACCAGTCTCCACCTCCCTTCCTCCCGTCTCCACCTCCCCCCTCACCTCCCCCTCCCTTTTTCACCGTCTGCTTATTTTCCCAGATAAAGAATACGCTTGGAGATCTGGCATCTCGTAACTGAAATGAAACACGCATCCAGGTCTTCGTGCAGATAAAAACTTTATGAATGAAATAAAACTGCCTCCCCGTGCCTTGTGACAAAGAGCTCGTTGTGCTGTTGGGTCAAACAATGGGGATCGTTTTTTTTGCACTTCGTGAACAGAGTCGCACATGGAGTTATAATAAGGGCGGGTGGGGGAGGGGTGTGTAAATGTATCCCCCCCTGCGTTAGAAAATCCATAATGTGGTTTGTAAAGGCAGAAACGCGGTAGCTTGTTAATGTATAATGTCTTAAACTGCCACAACAGTAAGTCAACTGCAAGATACAGAGAGAGAGAGAGAGTGTGTGTGTTTGTGTGTGTGTGTGTGTGTGTGTGTGTGAGAGAGAGAGAGAGAATACTTAAAAATGCAATGCATATCAAACCAGTTTGTTGATTTGCATATTTCCCCATAGGAAAATAAGTTTTTAACCAAATATGGTAAATACGGATGAAACTTTAACCCGTATAGTTAGTTACTAACCCACACAGTCTGAGGACCGTTTGATGGAACAAAGCCAACTATGTGAATAAATTTAAAGAACTTGTTCTGGCACATTTCTCCTAGTAAACACACCGTGATTGTTGACGTGTTTGGTTGGCCTCACATTTTGAGTGCTCTGATGTTGACTAAAAAAGTAGATTTTAAATATACATCACAACACATGGCCTTTTTCTTATTAGTAGTCATTTTGAAGAATTAACAATGACTGTGATTTAGTCTCATAAACTTGTTGTGGATATTGGCTGTAATAGTTATTAGGTGAACCTGAGAGGAGAAGAGAAATCATTCACCTCTTGCCTGGGGGCTGGTCACAACACGCTCTGTATCTCAAGAAATAATTTCATTCCTGTACATATCCACATAAATGCACATTAACGGCAGGTCAGACTTTAAAATTTGTGCTCTCTTTTTGATCCAATAGATTACACTCCCTTCAAAATGTCAACTCACTGGTTGCTTTCATGCTGTTTTCTCTAAATCCACCACATTGTACACACAAATATATTTCTGTTTTTGACAGCAAGTGCTCATTTCTATGTTTGGGAATGTCATTTAGTGACCTTTAAGTAGTGTCACCACTTCATGTGCTATAAGAATTAGTAATTCTATATATGCCACCTTAACATATAGGACAACCAGGATATGCATATAATAGCTCAGGCTTACCCACGAGAGAGGGTCCCTCCACTGGGAAAAGCAGTAAGGCAAGACTGGGGCTTCACCTTATTTAGGCCTGAACTCTAGAGAGTCACTTTAGGTCACAAAGCCACACCTTGATGTGCCAATGAAATGGGTGAGGTGATAGCTAAAGTCCAGGGGCTGAGAAAGTACAAGTAAAAGTTACTAAAAAAATGTACTCTATGTAGAGTTAAACTGACAACCATTTATGGAAATGGTAAATGAGTGATGGATTTTACTCTTACTTAAGTATTTTTCAGGGAGGAATATTTTAACTCTACTTAGAGAACATTCTTTTTTAGTAACAGTACTTCTACTTGTACTTTTTCCACCCCTGCTAAAGTCAACAATAAAAGGCACAGATGATATCACAAACTCACAGACCTTATCAAGGCAGTGGTTTGAGGTTCAGAATAGGTTGTGCCAAACTTACTTAAGACATGGTACTTTATTTAAAAAAAAAAAAAAAAAGCATACAGCAACCTGTGCCGGTCAAAACATAAGGATTAGATCAGGCTGAAACCATGTGTCACCTGGTGTATGGGGTGAATGGGGTCATATAGAGACTGTGTATGTGATAAGCAGACTAATAGAGAACAGTGATCAGGAGACCAGACTGTAAATGCATCGAGCTCCAAATTGCAGAGAATCAATCAGCCAGAACAGTGAGCTACTACATGCCCCCTTGAGCAAGACTCACCCACAATTCAGTGTGTGTGTGTGTGTGTGTGTGTGTGTGTGTGTGTGTGTGTGTGTGTGTGTGTGTCTGTCTACACGGCCATGCCTAGTTTAGATGCCCAGCTGGTCGTAAACTCCATCTGTTCCTCAGTCACTCTCCCTAACTCACTCACACTCTCACTGGACAGCTGGGCTACTACTACACACACACACACACACACACACACACACACACACACAGAGGCAGTCACTCATCCATGTTTAAGAAGATTGGATGGGGAGGATAGTCGTCCTACGTGTTAGATATCTAACATTTAATTCTTTGCGCCCACACATCAAATGCAGAGCAAACCCGACATTGTTAATGTATCATTAGTGTGGTATGTCTCAAGGTAGACCACATAACCATGCAGGAAAACTTGTTCACTTTGAACCAGTAGTTGTTTGGCTCGTGTCCCCTGAGGTAAGGTTACGCTCTGCCCGTGTGTTTTCTTTTCCGTTGCTTCTGTATTTGTTTGTAATTGCTCAGTGGGTCGGCACCTGTTGCACGCCTGTCTGGCCGCGAAGGGGTCTCCTCTCTCCGTGATTCCTTCTCAAGATCTCTTCCATTTTTGCCCTGTTAGTCCTGGGTTTTTCTCATCTGCTATGTGGATTAAGTCAGTGGGTGCAGTCCTGTTTTGTTTGTTGTAAACGTGTGGGCATGTAAAGCCCTTTGAGACTGTAAACAGTGATATTGGGCTTTAAATAAACTTGAACTCGAAGGCCTTGCGGTTCATTTTGCAACAGCAGCAGCCTGTCCTTAAACGTAGATATTGATTTTCGACAAGCAGGATATGCCATCAATCATTCTGTTATTGCAACAAGTTACGTAAGTGTTGTTGTTAGAATTAAGGTAGCGACAGGGAAAAAAAAAAAAATTATGATCCCTCCAAGAGCCACTGTTTCTGAAGTCCACTGAATCATATTATATCAGCTTCCAGTGTTATCTGGAGCATTGCCAGCCGACTGCAGTAAAGGACGTATCCAGGACGTATCCAGTCTACACATCCTGCTCCTCATCCATTTGCACTGTATTGCTCTGATGATCAGATATGGACAGTTTCCATAAATCTCTATAAAGTCTCTTGAGTGTGCTGTGTGTTTCATATTTTCATATTCTGCTCATGTTTCATATTCTCATTTTACAATGTGTTCTTTATCTTTAAAAAAATTGCATCACTAGGGATTCTTTCCTTTATAGATAGTGTATGTGTGTGTTTATCTCTCTCTCTCTCTCTCTCTCTCTCTCTCTTTCTTTCCCTCTCTCGTTCAGTCTCTTCCTGTGTGTGTGTGTGTGTGTAAACATTTGATCCAAATATTGCTTCTCCATAGAAACTGATAATTTCCATTCGGTTTACATTCCTTTACATTCCTTGGAGTTAAATGTAATAGTATTTGTGTACATGTGTATAGTAACATGAAATAGATGACCAGACGGAGAGAGATCAAAATCATAAAGCTGTGCTTAGATTATCTCCTGGCAATCTGTCAAGAGACCGTAGTAAAAGCCTTTGTTTACATAGCCATAACTCCTCCCGAGCGCTCATTTGACACGTGTCAATCAATCTTGCGAAAGCTATATATATGACGTGATAAGACGTCACGCTCAGAGCAGGGGAGGAAGGTGGACGGCTAGAATGGCGACTCAATGCCGTAGCTCCAAATGCACGGCAGAAAGAAAAGGATTCCGGCGGGAACTCGATTCCTGGCGACACAAATTGATTCACTGCGTCGGTAAGATGAAACCCCCCTTAACCCCTTGAAGTGTTTTATTTGATAAGACACTGCAGACAGACGATGCAATGAACTTGGATGCGATTTGCATAGCAGCTTATTTTTTGCCCGGTCTTTGCTCATAAGCTAGTTAGCTGTGCTAGGTTGCTAACAAATGCTTGCCAAATTCATGTAACGTTAGCAAGCGTAGATGCTTTTGCGAAGCTCTAGGTAGCTAGCTAGCTAGGTGGCTAACTAAGTATCAAGGCTGTCCACTCCTGCTGGCCCCATTTTCTTTGTCCTGAGTTCGCAGATAAATGCCCTCTCGACCCTATGGAGACCACAAGCCGACAAATGCTTCTACTACTAGGCGAATTGAATTATCCTTAGTAGACTAATTAACTTAGCGGTCTTAGCCAGCTTGTTTTGGACGACATTCTGTGTTCTTTTGACGATTCTGTAGTCTTTTGCTAGCACGGAAAACAGTATAAAACGGCTTATCCGCAACGACTCTACTGTATGCACCGTTTAATTTTATCGGCTTTTTTGTTTGTAATTTACGGGGCTGTTTGGTTCGGAGGATGTGAGAAAAAGCTTGGTCTTGTGACATCAACTCGTTATTTCGAAATATTTTTCGACTGAATTAGACTAGCCCGCTAGCGGGCTAATGCCAGGGTTATTATAACGGCTGTTGTCCACTTATTCACGTGACCACCGTGTCTTATAAACAATCTCCAAGCATGAGTTTATGAGGGGTTCCTTTCTTTGTGTTACACGAAATGCCATCCACTTAAACTATGTCCGCTGGATAGGATAGGTTTTAGTGTATAGGAGCGTAAGTTAGGAGTGATTCCGTCACTCTTGTCACAAAACAGGTAGTACCTTACCAGCCTGTAAACCTCGTTTTTAAACAGATGGTGTAGTTGTAACGTTAGCTAAAATCACCATTGTTGCCTCTGTTTAATTGCCGGCAATGTCTGTTTTGGTGATGAATTGAACTTGTTGATCCTTTGTCGCTTAGGGCAGAGGGATAGCTTTGTTTCCCTGAAAATTCATAACGTCACCACTACACGAATAATAGCAGAATATACGGAATGGCATGCGTTTCGAAAGCTAATTTAGAGTGAGATGGCAACAGGCTTTTAAGATGTTACTTTTCAAGCCTTGGCGCGCAGTAGGTTGCAAAATGAGGTTTCTGTGGGTAAACCACACCAAAGGGAAAGAACAGGTACTCAAGGACGTGCTTACGTACATGTGCATGTTACACCTCTGTCTTCTGAGTAGTACTTTTTGTACCTTTAATAACCAAAAAAAAAAAAAAAAACTACAGAGGTTATACGTACATGTCATGTGTGTAGGATTTTAAGCCTGTCTCACAGCCTACACTTGAAATGACCTGTTTACTGAAAATTGGCTCAAAGAACTGTTGTTTTTGACATTTTGTATCTTGTTTTAATTTGTCTGGAGTTTTTGTTTGGGTTTTTGTTGTTGTTGTTGTTGTTTTGGGGGAGGGGGGTTCGCTTTCACTTAAAAGTTCAAAGTAGTAAATGCCCAAAGGAGCTGCCAGTCCCAGTTGCTCAATAGTAAACACCCTAGTGACAAATCACATTAATTTACTATCACTCAGAAGTCAAGATGACAATTAAACGTAGAAAATGTCTGATTTCTTAGCACTCAGATTCTGACAAATGCCATTGTTGAAGAAACATTTCCAGGAGTTGCCCACACCTTCCCCTGCCACCCCATCCCACCCCACCCCACCCACCAACACGCGCACGCACGCACGCACACGCTCACTCACACAGTCACACAAAAACAAACAGGGGCAGTTGTGTGCTGTAGGCCTAATCAGTCTTTATGTGTTTTCAAACCAGATTGGCCTCATTGATTGAAATGATGCACTGAGTGTAATTTGACTATAGGTCTCGAGTGTCAGTGTGAATTCACTGGGGCACACAATATTTTCAGTTTCAAGCATGCTCGGTCACCTTGGCAATGCGGTGCTGGTGAAAAAAAACCAAACAAATGTCACTAAGCAAAGTTGCCCACCCTGCAGTTTTGTTACGGTTTATCTCGTATCGCGACTCGTATCGGTAATATGTTTTTCTTTTTCAGTCAGGATAGTTAAATTTGACTTGATTTTCAGGTCATATCTTGGTAATTTTGGAACAAATAAATTCAATCTATACAGATTTTACAGCTCCCTTATACTTCAGCAAAAAAGAAACACCAGTAAAGGAGAGGGGTTGGGGGGGGGGGGGCTGAGTACTGGCCCTTGTTTGGTATCATATCTGCATTGTGTGCAATAGTTGATTGGGCTATATTTGGGATAGGCTACTGCCATTTCTGTATCATCTTAATGGCAGTGACGAAAGCCTGAAGACTGCCCGTTCTCTCGTCCAGACTTGACTCTAAAACACACTCATAGAAATGACTAAAAAAACAGCTCATGTTCAGAAATGTAGGCTAAGTGATTTGTTTGCTGAGACAGAAGTTGGATTTTTATGTACATATCTGTGTTTAGAGGATAGCTTTAGCCCAAACAATGCGCACTAATATACACACCATTTTTTTAGAGAAAATATACAGTTGAATTTAATCAACGTGTCTAGTACATGCTTAGTAGAGCCCGACCGATAAATCAGCATGCCGATATTATCGGCCGATACAAGCTAATTGCAAATAAATCGGTATCGGCGTTTGTAATGGCTGATAAATGACAATTGAAAAAAGAAATGGAGAGCTGGATCCTTCAGCCATGTTGTGATATTCATGTCAGCCGTGCCTGGTTTTGCTGCAGTAACGTGAAGGCCAGTGCCGTAAGTCAAACATCAAGATTATGTTTAACGTCACGGTAGTTGAGAGGTGCAGGCTAAGCTGTGGACAAAACCTGATTGTAAGTTTATTTATGAAACAGTGTGGCAGTTCTAGTGAGTAAACAAACAGTCCTATCATTTCTACCTTGTCACTTCTAAAAATGCTCCGGCAACATCGCTTACAGCATCTTATTACGCTGTCCATTGCTAAATTAGGTTACCCACAAAGCTAGCTAATGCCATGTTTATCAGTGGAAGACAGAAGACCGTTAGCGTTAATGAGCGGTTAAACTATTGCAGTTAAACTATTCTGCCTAAATGAAGAAATAATAGCCCAAATATATCTGTGACTCGCATGTCTGTAGTTGCAGTCGGTGCATTGGAAATTATTAAACCAGAGGGGACACGTGAATAAAGGTGAGCTGAACAAGTATCTAACATGGCTTGGTAGCCAAACAAAGTTATCTAGCTTCGTTTTCAAACCTGTAGTGTGAAATCCCACAGTCGCAAGTTCTTGTTGCAGACAGTCACTATTAGACGCATTCAACAGCAGCGTTTACTCTAGGTCACTGTATCAGTTTACTGTATTATTTATCAAAACTTTAATATATTTTGTTGTGCTTTTTTTCAAAGTACTATTTATGACAATCGAACAAATTTATTTTCAAACTGCATTATGTCACATTATCTTGGTGAGCACTCTTAAATAACTACACATAGAAAAGGTTAGGGAAAATCTTTGTTTAGATTATGTGTTACTGGGGGGGGGAAAAAAGAATATCGGCGGATATATCATTATCAAATTTTTAAGTCCTCAAATATCAAAATCGGCATCGGCTCTAAAAAAAAAAAAAAATCGTATATCGATCGTGCTCTCATACTTAGCATTCACACTGAAGAGTTCTGTTCAGTGGATGAATAGTGCATGACATAATTACAAAAATGACAAACATAAGTGGGTTTTCTAGTAAGAAACATGCAAAGTAGGTGTCAGTCCATTTCCAGTATGCAAGTCCTACACCCTTGCATGACTGCTTTTGTTGCCTGTTTACAGTTCCCTTTATGGCACCATAAACTTTTAGTCCTCTGTCATGGACTTACATGCTGATTTCTCTGATTTCTTTTTTTTTTTTTCTGTGCATGTACATACAGGGTTTGAAAGCATACTGGAAGGAATCTATGGACCAAGACTATTACAAGATCTCAACATATTTGATGGTAAGTTGAAGGGTGCGCGTACGGAAATGCGCGAGACGCGCTTTTCTTGCTCCCACGGAGAACGAAGCTGTCGCTTGACCTACTCTGTGTGGCGGCTCTCTTTTAAAAAGTCCCACTGAATCTAAGGTTTAGCAGGTGAAACTTGTTTAACGTTCAGGCTTCATGGTATAAAATTAAAAACAAAGCAGCAGCTGGGTTAGTCACAGACGGAATGCACGTATTGACCGAACGTTCTGCTTTTACAGACTGTGAACCTGAGACGGTTGATGACTGGTCCATGGATGCAGGCTGCTCCTTCTGCAATCTGCCAATTGAGAAAATAAATGTAAGGCTACTTCACTTAAGCTTTCTTTTTCTTTTTGTCGTCCTCATACCATGCATAAATCTTTCAGTCTCTACAGTCTTTTGTGGCACAAGGCCTATATCTAGTGTCTAGATTTAGAAGTTGTAAGAGTCTGCCTTGTTTTGTTATTTATTTCTAAAAGCATAAATTTACCTTTTGAGTCAGGGACATTTGGGCTACATGTCTACATCTGTATGAAAAAATGTGTCATTTCCTGTTTACAAAATTCAGAGGCTGCGTAGAGAGCCCTGCCCCACATGGGACTCGCTTATCTAAAATACAAGCGTATAGTATTTTATTTTTAGCGGATGGTGCATAAGAATACTAGGCTTTTTGTGAAGTTATTAAGCTGCTTCTGTTCCTGCCTCAAAACACCTATTAGCTGCTCAGTCTTATTGCTCTTCCATAATATGGTGCAGTTTATGGCAAATATGGCCTGTTTCATGATTTGAGGTGCATTCACAAAATGAAATCAAATGTGTATGGTTGCACTGAGATTTGTTTGAATACATACAAGCTCGCTGTATTAAAAATTCTTATTTACTAACCTCTGCTTAATAAAGTGGGAGAACTTTGGGTCCTGCCTTTTGTCGTTTAATCATTTTTTTCACGCTCGACGTTAAACAGGACAACTCCCCGACTGTGGCCTCACCTCCGTCACCCCCTGCTGCCGAGACCCCCCCACCTCAGGTCCTGCCCACCTCCGAAAAACTCCAGTGCCAAGCCAACCGGTTCCTCCATGCAGTCTTTCACAAAAAAGGTAAAGCAGCGCTTAACTCTGGGGGGGGGGGACTCTGAAGAATATTGTACAGGAGTTTTACGTTGACCAGACCAAAATCTGCACAGCCCTGGCACAGGGAGCTGGACAGAGACAGCATTGTAGAAGAGACCTTAAATGTAATTTAACCCGTTACTGGAGTAAATGGAACAGTTGTCATATCTGTATTATAACATTGTTTAAATCCATGTAAAGCATGAAATAGTCTAGGGGGCGTGTGTGTGTGTGTGTGTGTGTGTGTGTGTGTGTGTGTGAAACATTTTAATGGATAGCAGCTTACACCACTGGCCTAATGAGAGGTTCCCTGCAGTTTTATTTATATTCAGATAGCAAATCATCTCTCCTAATGTGTTTCTCTTTTGTCGGTTTTGGATGCAGGGTCTGTCCTGACTCAACTGTATTTCTTGTCTTTTCTTTTATGGATTTTTTTTTTTTTTTTATCACCGTGAATTTGCGCGCTCACATCTTTTGCTTTTATCTGTCAGTTTTCGTATTCTCCTATTACCAAAATCCTACAACTTCATGGAAAATCTTGCGACACGGACCTTACAGTTTATCGCCAACTCCTGTTCCAATACGACCACGGGCACGTATTGGTACTGTTCTGGTCCGTGATGTGTGTAACGTGAAATTGTTTGTCTGTCCAGAGTTCCCTCCAGGCTGCGATCACATCATCCCATTGGCGGCTCAGGAGTTGATGCATAAAATGATCCGGCAGTTTGCCTTGGAGTACGCCTGCAAGAGCCAAATGTCAGAGGGCCAAAACAGCGTCACCGCCAACCCCGATTCAGCATGTCTCCAGAACCAAGCCGACCCCGACGGGCCTCTGGACCTCACGGTCAGCCGGTCCAGCTCTGGCCCAGAACAAGGTGAGCCTCTCGGATTCTCTTGTCCAAGCTTGACTGTAACGTATACTCACGGAAACAAGGGAAAATTAAAAAAGAAAAAAGCAGCTTATGTATTTTGCTCAGACATGTAAGCTATTGTTAAGTGAAACTGAAGTTGGATTTTTTTTTTTCATGTGCACATCTGTGTACAGAGGACTGATGTGGTCAGGATGTCTATTTGTTTTTTGTTTTTTTTTAAATACAAATCTCTCTCTCATATTGATCTCCATGTCTCTCAGCAGATGGTGTGCTTGATCTCTCAAAGAAAAATTTCGAAAAGGTGCCGGCCCATCAAAGAGTTTCAGGGTGAGTACCATCACTCTTGTTAATTTTTTTTGCTCGACTCTCAGTGATGATTTTATTCCACATACGAATCTCCTTTGAGTTCTCATCACAAACTTCAATGTTGATTCTTAGTGTGACGAAGGGATTTTAGGATCAGGGCTTTTGTGTTTGTTCTCTTTTTTTAATCTTTTTTTTTTTTCTTTTTTTTTTTTTTTTTTACGACCTTGTGTGTTTATGTACTGAACAAGCTTTTGCAACAAAATAATTTCAAACCTGAGACCAAATGAATGCTGTTAAATTGTTTTGTAACACCTTAACCGATGTAGATTTTAGAGTTTATTTTTATTTTTTGGTTTTCTAATTCTTTTTTTTATGGCACTGTCAAGGGGTTTACTCTTTTATAACTTGTTGGAAGGTAACGTCACATTTGTCAGCGATCAGGGGCTTCACTTTTTCCTCTGTACAACTTCACAGTTTTTTTTTAATTTGTTATTGTTTGTTTATTATTTATTTGTTCGTTTATTTCTGCATAATTATTTTGACATGAGATTAGTAGGACTCATGCAGACCGCAGCTTCATTGCAAAGATACTGGAAGTGCTACCGTAGATGTTTGTCTATCTCCGCATGATTGACAAGAGACTGTCCTTCCACGAAGTATCGTTTGCAACATAAACGAGGCACACACAAAACAAACCAAAACAAAACAAAAATCTTTATCCCGCCCCCACATCTCAGAGGCTTTCTGTTAAAGCAGACAAGTGAGAAGCGAGTGATGTTACCCAAAGACAAGGCAGTAAAGGAGTGGACCCTGAGTACGACTTGTCATTCGTCCGTTCACCCTTCGTTTCTCACCCTCCCATCCACCTCCCCCTTAGGAGACTGCTGAGGAAGGATTGTGTGGTGCGCAGCTCTGACTTTGCGGAGGGTTTGCTCTCGAAAGCCTTGAAAGACATTCGGTCGGGATTGCTGGACATTCACAAAGCAGCCATTCTATACGGGATACCTCAGAAAACTTTACGACTTCAGACCGAAGCCTTATCGCCCAAAGGGTGGGCGGCCGAGCTGAAGAACTCCGCCCGGCAGAACGGTTCCGGTTCGGACGGGTTTAGCCAGGTCACCGACGCGCGTCTTGTCCTGCAGAAGGTCGCCACCTGGGCCCAGTCGCAGTCGGAACGCCCCGAGCTGGGAAAACTCTTGATCCCGTCCGGAGAGAACCTGGAGTTCTCCTCGTTTCTCCACAACCTCACGTTACAGCGGCTGGTCTCTCAGCATCGCGACAAAAACGAAGCGCTGTTATCCTCAGAGCCGTCCACCACGCCTCCTCCGCAAAGCCCCGCCTCGCCCGCGGTGCACATCAGGATCCCTCAGGTACGCCCAAGCACCACGTCCAAAACGACCGTGGATCTCGCCGGCCTGGTCGATACCGTCTACCAGGCCACCAAGACGTCGATAGGCGTAGGCGGTGCCACGCAGCTACAGAAGCTGAAGACCATCCTGCCCAAACAAGGGGCGAGCGACTGTCCCGCTCCCCGCCTGCTGCAGGCCGACCTTCCTCCGCTCTGCCTCAACCTGAAGCACGGAAGCGCGAGCGGGAGCCCGGACGACTGCGGGGACGAAGCAGACAGACGAGACAAACAGCCGAGGAAGAAGCGCGGCCGTTACCGACAGTACGACCACGACATCCTGGAGGAGGCCATCGGCATGGTAATGAACGGGAAAATGAGCGTGTCCAAAGCGCAGGGGATCTACGGCGTGCCCCACAGCACCCTAGAGTACAAGGTCAAAGAGCGGCTGGGTACGCTCAAGACGCCGCCCAAAAAGAAACCCCGTCAGTCAGAGGGGACGATGACGGGCGCCGGCAATTCAGGGACAACAACCAATGCCTCAACCACCGCTTTCAAAAGGTTTTAACAAACAAACAAACAAAAAAAAAAAGACAGACTGGAGTTGTGACTTATTTAAAAAAAAACAAAAAAAACACTTGAATCCTCAGATTAATACAAGTTACGATTTACATTTTTAAAGAATCACAACACATGCCTTTTTAAAAAAAAAAAAAAAAAGTCTATTCAGGGTTTTCACTGTGGAAATTTCTCTCTATATATACAACTATATAGCTAATCACATATGTACTTACAGATAGTCTACTACAAAAGCACTGTTGATTATAATGTTTTAACTCGACTCTTAAGAGATATTCAGGTTTAATTTTTAACTTAAGCTAATTTAAGCTTAACAATGATTGTCGTATACAGCTTTCACTCTTGCAAGGTCTGGATTTTTGCCAGTTGGCCAACTCAAACATTTTGGGGTTTTTTTTTTTCCCAAAAGTAAATGTATGCAGTTACTCGTGGTATTGCAGCTGGTAGAGTTGAAGGAAAAGGGAGCTGGTGTAACATACCAGTGTTTGGCTACGAGCTCGTGACAAGACTGTTTTGGCATTATACATTCTATTGGCTGTGGTGCTATGGGTTTATTGTATCGTAACCCTGTACCCTCTGTTCGGTAAGTTTTACACTTACGGTTTTACAGCTGCAAACCGTTATGCTCTGTCAAACTTAACAGCACACGGTTGTTGTAAAGTTTTATTGAAACAAGCTGATTCAGTAACCTCAGACCACTCAAAGTATAAAGAGGTATTGTGTGGCATTTGATGCAAGTCACCCTGACAAATCGAGAGGGTTGTTTTTTTTTTTTTGTCTGCCTGTTTGGTTGGGGGGGTTTTTTGTGTGTTTTGTTTTAGGGTGCGCAAAAAAGTTATTTGTATTTAACCAGCAGCTAACTTTACATTCTTAAATTAAGCTCTGGGTGAAACTTTTTTTTTTTTTTTTTTTCTTTTTACTCCTCTTCCCCCTTCATCCCTTTTTTTTTTTTTTTTTTTTTTTTTTTGGGTTGTTGTTGTCGTTGTTGTTGTCGTCGTTGTTGTTGGGTTTTTTTTGGTGAGATTTACACTGCAAATTTTACTGGGTAAGTTTGAATGCGGCCAAATGCATGATGGCTATGTGCACAGAGGAAACGAAAAAAAGCGCTTGAGAAAGGTAAGTTTCAGTGAATGTGTTTTTAAAGCGTTTTAATGACGCACTCCTATTTATACAAGAGTCTCTCACATTAGACTGTAAGTCACTCCGTGTTTGCTCTCCGCTGCTTTCATTTTTGCTCTTTTTTTTTTATGTTTTTTTTTTTTTATGTTCTCTTTTGCCATATGTCAAAAAAGGCACTGCTTTTTCTGTCTGCTTTAACCAAAATAACAATTCAGGGCCGGACAACCTAATTACACTCCATCAAACAAAGCTGCTTACATGTACTTTTCAGATAACCTCTACTATCTTAATCTTTTCCTTTCTTTCTTTTCTTGTCATAATTATAAATGATTGCGGATATATACTCAGGGGCCGTGGGTACCCAAACAAATTGTTTCACTTGACTGTGAACCATCTTCTGTTAATGCAACTTAAAGTTCTCTTGAATAGCATGGACCTAGGGTTAGTTTATAGAGATACTGCTACTTAAAAAAGAATAACCCGAAACAGAATTTTTGATTACCCCCCTTTATGCAAAGTTGCATGTACACATGTGTCATCTTGTATGTTCAGAAAAAGAAGTTATTACAGATTTCTACACAGTACAGGAGTTTGAGGACGATGTTGAGGTTTTATTTACATTTCATGGCTATTAGTCTGGATAAAGACTGACCTCTTCGCCATGATAAATGCACTTTGATCACACAAGTATACATGCAACTTCATGTAAATTCTAGCTACAAATTGTATGTGAAATGGTGTGGGTTTTAAACAATGGCAATGCCAGGATTTCCCTATAGCTTTCCTTTTTTTATTCTGTAAGTGTCTGAGTGTCGTGATTGTCTCGTGAATTTGTTTACATTTTGATGTTCTTCGAAAGCCTAAATTTTTTTGGTTGACGAAGATTATTCTGAAATTCAGCTCGGTTTCAAAAGCATT
Organism: Chanos chanos; assembly: GCF_902362185.1. Classification (NCBI taxonomy): domain Eukaryota; kingdom Metazoa; phylum Chordata; class Actinopteri; order Gonorynchiformes; family Chanidae; genus Chanos; species Chanos chanos. The sequence goes on from NC_044505.1 coordinate 13,413,507, forward strand.
TAAATCGATAAACCTCTCTGAATGTTCCTTTAATATCGTTCGCATAACAAAACACGGTGCCTGTTCTTCTAACTACTGCTTAACAAAGTAGTACTGTATGACCTTTTTTTTGGGAGCTACTGATAATTTCTAAGGAAAAATACAATTATTACTGACTATTGGTTAAGACCACTATAGATATTCATAGTTTCAATGTTATGACTTTTTTATTATATTTTTTTTTTTTAATCTGGAGGTAGGAGTATTAGTTTACAGCACAACCTCAGTCTTGACTGCCGTTTATCCAGGGACAATTCCTCAGGATTCTGTTTTGGATACCAAATGGAATAGTTTTCTTTGTTCTCCTTTTTTCTTTTCTTATTAGTTCTTGGTCCACAATCCCAACAAGCCCCCACTCAGTAGCCATTCTCACTTCTGCTACAAATTTTGAGGCATTTTCCTGTAACAGAATCCAGGGGGCTTTACGGTAAAACACTTCACAAGTCACCAGTGACAGCCTTTACAAGGATTATTTTCCCTTAGTTTTTAACTTTCTTAACAGTTGCAGGATGTACAAATCAATTATTTATGCATTAATTAATTAATTGCACTATTCTTCATTAATTGTTTGTTTTCCTATAGATATATATAGAAATATAGATATATATAAATGTTTTGTGTTTATGTATTTGGTATTTATTTCCTTGTTGTGCTCAAAATCTGTGAATTTTGATTGTGTTTTAGAGGTTGTAATTTGTAATCAAGCACTTTGAGGCTATTGCACATGTGAAATGTGTTTGACTCTGACTGCATGCAAGTGATTTAAACCTTTTGTGTTAAGCATCTAGTACTTATCCCCTTTTTGAATGAAGAAAACCTTTTTTTAAAACTATGTCTCTTGCTTTGATAAACAAGAGGGTACGTTCTCAAAGAAAGAGGAGGCCCCTGTGAAACTCTGATTTGATTCATTCCCACTGAGTGTCGCATCCCTAGATGTAGAAGTACTGTTACTAGTTTTATTATTGATATCGATTTCATTTTGATTTACCTTGGCTTTTCAAAAAATCGTACGTCAAATTCGAAAAATGGTAACCCAGTCTGTTCATCAGTCTAAAGACAAAAAAACCCCACTTTAATGCTTAATTGCTACTTGAGGCGCTTAACAAGCATATATGTCTTAACCTTTAACATGTATTGAAGATTTAACTTTAAAAATTGACAGTGTTCACTGAATCGAGTCAGTTTATCTTTGATTTGTTTGAGGGATAAAGAGCTTAGTGGACGATGGGTCAGACAATTAAGGGGATGTTGAATGATCTGTACAGACACCCAGTTCCTACAATTTGAGCGTTGCTACAATCGTTATCCTCTGCCTTCTGTTGTCAATAAAAATGTTCTGTGAATGAGAAGGCTGAATTGCTCCTTTTTTTATTTTTTGTCCTTTATGAACTCATCTAAGCTTATAATGTGTTGTGTAAAAACATATTGTTCAATTAGTAGCGTTTACGCAAAGATGGTTCTGGTTTCAGAAATGCAGCATACCTGAGGAAATAAGCCTGATATTCAAGTGTTTGGTTTTTTGTTGCTATTGATTTATGCTTGGTAACTTTGTCCATGTATAATGGATTTACTTCAGTTTTTGATGAGCACTTCTTGCAAACACTAGACCAGTGTTACAGATGAGTGATATACCAGTTTGTGTAAAAGTATATTTTTTTAACATTAGGTTTGTCAATATTGGCACAAACTGTTAAGCAGAAATCCAAGACAGTGATCGAATTTTGCCGTATACTCAGTTGTTTGACAGTTTATGAGCACTTCATTCACTGCACTGTGTTTTTAATTTTTCTTAAGTAACAAATTATTCCAATTTATCCGTATAGTTCCCTGGTTCCCACGAGTGATGAACAGTGCCAGTCGGGGGAGGAGAAAGTGGAGCCGTCTGAGGTCCACAGGCAGACAGCGTTGGAAATGGTCCTGTCCTCCCTCTGTCCCTATCACAGGAATCTGTTGTACCACATCCTGAAGTATGTACGCGAGGACCACAGCGTCTCTGTTGCCCTCAGAGACGCTCACAGGCGCCTTCCAAAGCCTGACCCCCGGTGCTGTCAGACTGGCAGGAAGCCATCCGAGAATTCCTCGGTGTCCCTTGGCGACTGCACAGTGGTCAGAACCTGTTGTCTTCAGACCTGCAGTCTCGCCACCTGCGCAGTAGCTCCCGTGTGCGTCTGCTTGAAGAACCTGCACGGCCTGGCTTGCCAAAACGTCGCCATCGGTTGCGTCGGCAAAGTAATCTGTTCCGCTTCAGCGATGTGCTATGCGCATAGAATACTTCCATGTGCGCACCAGAGCAACGGGGAACACGCGTACATCGCACATGTGAGGAGCGTGGAAAGCATTCCGGTCACATCAAGGTACGTTTCTGATTCCCACGACGCTTGCCGCGGTTGCCGTAGCCCTTCCCCGCCGCCACTCTCGCCGATGCCTCTAGACATCGAGAGCAAAACGTCTGAGAAGAACAACAGCTGTCACAGTCAGGACTGCAAAGCCCAGAGTACACAGCCTCCACCTCTCCTACCTCACCAAGCAGAGGGTGACGACACGGTTTTATGCACTGACACGCTTAATCATGAGAGTCCTCCAGCCGAAGAGCCTGAACAGCAGAAAGGGAGTCTCATCACAATTGCACAAGTCTCAGATAGATCTTTCATAGATCTGATGGACAGGTTTACGGAGAAACTGAAAACCATCAAACCACCAGAGAAGGAGCAGATTCTCAGCTCGCTCGCCAGCCAAAACTCCAAATCCAGCGATGACACCCACTTGAGGGAGATCATTACGACCGTGCTACACAGCGGAAAGGACAGTAACGATTATAATTTGAACGAGCTCTTTAATCGCCACGAGGCCAACGCACACCGCTCCCCTCAGACGCGTTCCCGTAGGAGACAGGAAGTACGTGCAGCCATGGCCAAATCTCCAGATCTTCCTGCCTCCCGTCGACAAAACCTACAGATCAAAATGGAGCTTGCTCGCCTTGACCCGTCACTTTCTAGGAGGAAGTCAGGGACTGAGAGGAACAAATGTCCCAAAAATGTCAGACATAGTCCTCCCTTTTCACCGTCCTCTTCTGAGCCGCTTAACTGCCCAAATCTGGACAGGCTTAGTAAAGGTGTAGATAAAGAGATTAAGAAAGACCCCACAAACAATCAAGCATCAACAACACACAGTAACCTACTGGTAAAAAATGCTCCTGCAATTCAGTGCAATATTAATGAGCAAAAACCACCAACATACCTAAGTGAACCACAAGATCCCTCTCTCCTAGATGAAAATAAAGAAATGCCACCAGATTATAAAATTGTAGAATCACCAAAACCTGATGAAAATCGAGAACTACTACCTCCCTATGAGGAGAGAGAGTTAGTAGCTCCTGAAACGAAGGAATTGGCACCATTATCAACATTGGGTGAGGCTGCTCTGCAATTGGAGGGTGTGCGCCACAGAAAGTCCAAAATGAAACCATGGAGATATGCTGAAGGGTCCGCTTTTCGAGGCAGTGGTGACATTGGTAGGTCGAGACGAAATATTGTCCCTCCTCAGCGCTTTTCATCCTATGTCACAGAGCCACGTAAGATGTACTTTGCTGCATGTTTTTCTGAAAGCATTTTCATCAAACGCTCACCTAAAAGCAATACCTCAAACAAAGTTTATGCCACAGAAACAAATAAAACATCCAGCACAGCGGACGTCAGTGAAGAGACCACCAAAACCAAAGTTGAAAGCAGTATACAAGACTGTGATTTGCCGTGTGTAACCATATGCAGGTCTCAACCCACAGACGAATCAGATCATTTATCTAAAGAAAAGGGTTTGTGTGAAGGTGCCGTTAGTGTAAAAACAGTTTTACCCAAACGGAGTCCACGAACGAAACACCGTAAGGACCCCATGTCACCTGCAAAGACATTGAAACCTTTTGGAACTCAGAATTCTGACACTAAATTGGAAAAATCTGTAAGTGGTTCTGTAACATCTGACAGTGCTGGGGATTCTACAGAGAGCCATTCAGGTCTCTTGTACACAAGCCCAATAAAGCTAATGTTTGTCTCACCTGTGAGGAGTGAAGAAGGGGTGAAATACACACTGAAATCTGCAGTCTCTGGACCAAACTCTGACGGACAGATGTTTGATCCATGTGTCGTGGCCTCTTGGGGCGATAATGTTGAACCATCCACAAGTACTCAAAACACCGAATTGGCTTTTCAGTCGCCGAAAAAGGGTGAGGGTGGGAAAGACAAAAACACCTCACCGAAACCATCACCAACTGATACAACGAAAACCCCTGGTCATTCAAACACTGTTGGTGAGGACCAGGAGCCCCTCCTGGTCACTCGCGAGCCAACTCCTGTGAAAAGGCGTCCAGGACGCCCCAAAAAATTGGGACCTCAAATGGAAAAGCCAGCGAAACGTCCCATTGGCAGACCCCCAAAACTTAAAACTGCAGATTCAAACAGTTTGAACAGTAAGAGTGGTTCTCAAGAAGTGAATCAAAGAGCCTCAGAAACTTCATGTGACGATGCCAACAAAAATCTGAAAATAACTATAGTGTATGGAAGATCGAGAAGGGCAAGGCGGCTTGTGTCTGAAGACTTGGATCTCCCAATGGACCAACATATGTGTGAGATCCTTAATGGAGCACAATACAGTGAGAATCACTCTGGAAAGAACATGGGGGGTAAATGCAGTAACAGAAATTCCCTCGTTGGTGCAACCAAAGACCAAATGGAGGATCTCAATTTTGTTCGGCCAGTGAAAGACCAAAAAGGCACAGTACATTCAAGTAGCAACATTAAATGTCAAAAACAGAGTGATCTTGCTGTGACAAGGAAACCAGGTAGACCACCTAAGGTCAAGATCTCTGGAATCTCGGTCACTGTTACCACGGTATCGCCCAGGCAACGAAAGATCCACATGAAACGGGACGCAAAAGATTCACCCCCGCGGCCCAGAGCACTTCTGCCTGAATTTGATTCTCCCTCCAAAGATCAGAGGACAATCAGTGCATCACCTAATGGCATTTGTAAGGATGGGACGTGTACAGGGGAGGATAAGGGTGACAATCCGAAATCGCTGCTTAAACCCGTGAGACAGTCCCTCAGAGAGAGGAAGCCCTCCATTTATTTGCTGCACTCGATTGCCACCGCTAGATCGTTTAGTCACAGCAACGCATTAGTACGTAAATCTCGCAAACTCCTCCTAAACAAAGCCAACAGTGAAACCAGCCGTCTGAGGCAGCAGGGCAAGCCAGAGGAGGCGGCAACCAGAGCACTTTCCACAAAGACGAAGAATGTCAACTGTTCACAAGATTTGAGCCGTTTGTCTGGGATTTCAGTGGATTCCATTTTTCAGTCCAATGAAGCCTTGAAGTGGTGGCCTACCTCAGCATCTACTGAGACCTTGAATGAGGAGTTGGCCAGAAGGATCAGGCTGATGTCAGATACGTGGGTCTCGGATGCCCTGGAGGTAAGCAAGTCGTGCATGGAAGAGATGGAAAGCCTCAAGCAAAAGCCATGTCAGAGAATTAACGGGTCTGCAAAGAGGTCTGGTTCTGCTGTCAAAATGCTGTTCGAGAGCCACTTTAACATGGAGAAACTGTGCTCTTGGTTCATGCAGACCACGGAAACCCAGTCGCTAGCCATTGTGAAAAAAGCAAGTACGAGAAACCCTCCCGAGGTCTTTCACTACAACCCCAGTCGAGCCACCTCCAGAACAGATTTTTGCCCCAGTCCCCAAGCAGAACGGCTCAGGAAGCACGTAAAGAAATTTGCTAAAGTTGTTCCAAAGAGTCCTACAATGCACAGACGAGCTCAAGAGACAATGTGCAATAAAAGCAGGTTAGGCGCAAAACGGAAACTCTTTCAGAAGAGCTCTCCACTTAAACGAAAACGTGGGTTTCAGCAGAGTCTCCCTGGGCCTAGAGGAACTTGGACGATGTACAGATCATCTCTACTCAGGGCAAGGTCGAAGTTCAAAAGCAGAAAAGAGAGGACTAAGACAGAGCTCCAGAATCACAGTGACCCATTGAGCAAGTTGCCATTGGGTATTCAGCAACACAAGGAGCCAAGCCTAGTAGAAAAACAGCCGGCCTTTGGAGGCACTGTATCCGTACCCAAAGGGATGGTGCAAAATACATTCAACTCCTCAGACTGCAACAAAACTGCTATCAAACCTCACAAACCAATGGTAGAAAAAACTGACATTTCCAAGGAAGAGAGGATTTGCTCAAAAGCTTGGAGTCCAGAGACTCTCAAGGAGTGTAGGGTGTTCCTGAAGAAAATCAATTCCCCAGACACAGAATCGACGGCTGAAGAATGTAACATTTGCACGGTGAAACTGTATGACGTCTCGCCCTCGGGGTACAGCGTAACTGTCCAGAAAGTAGAAGAGGAGGAGGAGGAGGCAGCGGCTGTTGTGCCAGGAAAGACGAGGAGCTCGCCGAGGAAACTTGCCTCATCCCTGAGGTGCCAGAACAAGGACGGGAGAAAGAAGGACAAGAGGAAAAGTACCAGCACATGCGGAACGCCGCCGGCAAAAATGGCACGACAATCCAGAAGCAGCAGAGGCATGGTGGGAGCGCGGTGGTGTGACTTTGTGCTAGGTAAACACCTATCGTTTTGTGATGACAAAAAGTTATCGATTTTGTTTTAAATTAAGCATTAAAAATACATCTTGCTTATAGTCCAGGTAAAGCATGTTTAGTGGTGTAGTGGACCATGAATTACTGAACGGCATCTATGTGTACAAAAAAATGTTTTTGTTTGTCCTTTATTTTCACAGGAACAGCCAAATAGGCGGGAACGACCCTGTGTTTTCAGCATTTTGAGCGAGACGTGATTTGAAACTCAAACACACGGTGCCTTTAACGACGACGGTGTGGCTGAGTAACGAAAGAAAAAGAAAAAAAAAAAAAAAGCATTAGGACACGCAACCTCAGCAAGCGTCATGTAGCATAAAAACTAAAGTAACAGAATCTTGCACTATTTAAATCTGTTCTGTCTTCATTCTGTGTAGGGTATGTTCTTTCTTTCTCTCTTTTTGTTTCATTTTTTTTTTGTTTTGTTTTTTGTTTTTCTTTTCTTTTCCAGTAAGAAATTTCAAAGTACATTTATGAGTCAAAAGAGGCTAATAGTACTATTGGTACTTTTTAGCTGCATGAAGGATTTTATAGTTTAAAATATCTATTTATTTAGTTTTGGATTTGTCATTACTGTCAGACCAACCACTCATCCAGCTGAAATCCAATCTGGACAATCTGGAGCATCATTAGACTAATTTAACATTAAGTTAAATCTTGCATTCTCGGATTCTTACATTTTTTTGTTTGTTTTGTTTTGTTTTGTTTATCAAGGCATACTTGAAATATTCATTAAAACAAAAGGTCTTTCAGTTTATTTTGATTTATGCTGAAACTCGTGGGGGGGAGAACAGCATTTAAGACATCCGTTTAATACATGCAAGGGTTATTTGGTTTCTGGCAAATTCCTTCCTAGAGCATTAACACATGAATGTTTTAATTTTTAATAAGTTTCTTTTTTTGTCATTTTGTTTTGGGGTTTTTTGCACTACCCAACGATTCACGTTGCTTACCCAACTCAACTCGTCCGTCAACCACCATTGTAATAATGTACAGGATATTCTACTGTACATTTTTAAATAGATGTAAAATTTTATTTCTAACTTTTTTTTTTTTTACTCAAAGCTTTTAGCATATTGCAGTCAACTATGTTCATTTTTAATTTCATTTCATAGCTTTTTTAGGGTTTTTTTTGTTGTTGTTGATGTTTTTTAAACAAAAGCTTTATGTTAATGTGCAAACTTTCATGTGTTGTCTTTATCGCAGTATGATGCACCCTACCTCCAAAAATCCACTGTATTACATGGTGGTCACTCTAAACTGGTATTGACAGCCCTCTAGTTGTGAAGAGCAGCTGGTCTCAGTTTGACTCAGCATCAGCCTTGTAGATGTTTTAACTGGTTTTCAACCCTGTGTATGTGTAGCTTACTCCAGTTTCAAATTGGTTTGGACAGTGTCAGTGTGAATAACTGGTCCCAATTTAAACTGATTTGGACACTGTTGGTGTGTGTGTATATATCTATCTATCTATATATCTATATCTGGTCTTCTGACAATACCTCTGCTTAAATTGCATCATCCCTTTTGCCTGGTTTTGTGATGACACAAGCAATTCACGAACAGCATTAAATAATTTTTTTTTTCCATTTTACACTGGCTTACATTTTCTGTTTCTTATCTTTCTTGTATATTGCCTTAACTTTTAAATTCCCCTGTGAGGACCGAAAATTCGAGATTCCTGAAAGGTGAATAACAGGTCAGTGAAAGTTTCCAAATTCGGTATCTGATTTAATCGCTCGGTGCAGTATAGAACTCGTCTTAAGTCTCATTAGATAACGCGCTGAATTGTTTCCCAAGGTTTCGTTCACTTCACTTTCATGTAAAACGACTATCAAAAATGGTGCTTTACCCCCGTGGTTCGGCAGTGGATTGTAACGTCCCACGTGACTTCACAGGAAAGAACGTTTGCTGTGTCTTGTCAAAACTGACAAAGTCTCCATGCCTGTGTGTGTGTGTGTTATCCTTCTCAGACACCCACACATTACTGTAGCAGGTGCCAATAAAAACAGCTACAGGAGAACGACTGACGCCATTTGTCTCTTCTGGCCCTTTAGCTCCATACCAGGGAGAACATCAATCTACTGTCTATCTCTAATCTTGTCTCTTGTCTGGGGTTTGTTTTTTTGGGGCCATTTGAGGGTTTGTTTGGTTTTTGTTTTTGTTGTTTTTTTTGGCTGGAACTGGAATCCATGCAGTTCCACTGGTGCTATATGGTGTACATAGATAGATGCATATGTTGTATTTTCTCTATTATAGCATTTTTATACATGCCTCTGAAGATGTAAGGGACTGTCTTGTGTCACTAGAACAATAAAAAGCTCTTCCAAATAGCTTTGCCACTTTGTACTTTTTTTTTTCTTTTACATTACGCAAACACAGCCAGCATTGAAGGCCTTCTTTTTATTAGGTTAAAAACATACGTTTTGAAAGAAAAAGTACAGTTGCATATGGTAAAAACGTAGGGTCTTTAAAATAGCAGTGAACCCAACACTGAAACAAGCCCCTTACAATTACCCCCATACTAAGGTAAACAAATGTGTGATATTTCATAAACATTTTTGAATGTGTGTATGTTTATGTACATATATATATATACATACATACATACGCACACACACATATATACAGACTGACTCATGTCTACACTTGGCGTCAGTGAAAAGCAGCCTTTTTATGTAGACGTGTTAGAGAACAATTAAAACATGAAGAGGAATATATCTTTGAATACATGTTTCTGGCTAAATAATGTCCGCAGCCTGGAGTCCATGACACCTCTTCCTGTAGGCAGGTTGACCTAGGGGCCGTTGGCTTCGCGATTCATGAGTGCCGTCAGGTCCTGCTTGGTTTTGTCCAGAGCAGCGCTCTTAGCCCGACGACTGGGCCGCGCAGAGACGGGAGGTTCCGGGACGTTCTCTTCATCGCTGGAGAGAGAGAGAGAAACGCAAAATAAGCTGACGTGATTAGAGTACAGCAATAATAGAGTCGTACTGTTTGGTTACATGTAACAACTCTGACATATAAATCAAGATGTAATTAACGTGACAGTCCGGGGGGAAAAAAAAAAAACGTTTCACCTTTCGTCAGAGGACTCCTTTGCTTTACTGTTTTTCTTTGTCGTTTTTGCGGTAGTTCCTTTCCTCTGGCCTGCGTGAGAGCAGAAGACAGTTAAACAAACCTTTCCTCACCAAGGACGCTGAATCACAAGACAGATGAGAGGAGATGTAAGTGACTGACAGTGACCGGTGCCTCTGTCGTGAGAACAGCTCCTCAGTGTTTTACCTCTTTTGGGTCTTTTTGAAGACTTGATATCATCCTCATTCACAACATCTGTAAAAAAAACAAATACATGATATACAATGTAACCTCCTATTAGACATTACACAACAGTAAAGCCCACTGTTGAGCTATCACGCAACTGATTTTTCTACATGAACTTCATCTATATATCAGTTAACAATGCACAGCTTCTCATATATAGACTTTGAGTTTATACATAGGAAATGGTTTGCATCTTTTTTGGTCTTTTAGGTCTTTTCCATCAACAATAGAGCAAAAAGACTGCACTTCCACTTGTAAATACGCTGGAAAGTTGTCTTTAGTTGATATAATAATTAAAGACAAAATGCTGGAAACTGCACTTCTCTCCACTGATTCCACCTTTTAAGAGGTGTTTTACATGTTGAAGACTCCAGGCCCTTTCAGCTGTTACTATGAGAATGACGGTTGTTAGTATGAAGCTTACTGAAGTAAGGTACCTTTCAGCGTATTATTTGTCTTTTGTTTTTCTGCATTCAAATCCAGTCAGAGTTTATTGTAATGATAAAAAAAAATGCAATAAGCAGCATCTTGTGTGAGGATTTTTATCGTTTTATTTTTAAGGAGACGCTATACATAGCCTACAGATTTGACATTATTCACTATGGTGAGCCCTAAATGAACTACATGTCCCAGCATGCTGTCTGTTCAAAGCCAACACTGGCTGTGTCCGAAATGGCATACTACATACTACTCGCATACTGATCTTGACGTAAAAGTAGTAAGTAGTATGCAGTACGTGAAAAATAAAATTTTTGCAGTACACGACAGTTACCCGGATGATGTACTACTCTAGCGAAAATTTGCAGTATACAGCCAGAGCTCACTTCGTTGGGTACTGCATCCCATGAAGTAACGCGGTGATTTCCAACTGTCAAAAAATTTTAAATACATGTCGGACAGTGACAGAAGCAGCTTCAACTTCAACTCCAGCTGCAGTTCTGAATATAAATGTATCAGTTGCATATTTTGGTGTAATAAGTCTTCATACGCTTTCTTATAGGGCTACTTTTGATAGATATTTGTGGTAGTCGTGTGTTGTTCGATTTTAACAGAACAGATAGCCCAACCGATAGCAAACGTGTAGTACACTACACGAAAGTTCTCATAATTGCGTACCATACTGTACACAAGGGTGGGGAGAAGTGTGCAGTACGCAGTGTATACTGGGCCAGTATGCAGTACGCAATGTATACTGGGCCAGTATGCAGTACGCAGCGTATACTGGGCCAGTATGCAGTACACTAGTATGCCATTTCGGACACAGCCACTGATTCTGCAACATCCTAATCAGCACAGCAGATCTATGGGACAGCGAAGAGTGCCTTGAACTGAAATTAAACTACAGACTACCTGTAGTAACAATCTGCAGAAAACTAAACTAATTCCGAACAGAAAGAAATATTATTGTTTCAACGCTCAACAAGAATATACATGCAACACTTGTTTTTTGCTCCCATTTTACACAAGTTGAAGTTACAGATTTCCTCTGTGCACACACAAGGCTTATTTCTCTCAAATGTTGTTGACAAATCTGTTAAAATTCGTGGTAGTGAGCACTTCACCTCTGCTAAGATAATCCATCCACCTGACAGGTGTGGCATATCAAGATGCTGATTAA
>NC_044505.1:13432615-13442615 GCF_902362185.1 Chanos chanos
GTGTTTGTGTGTGGGCATTGGTAGTCATGTATTGGGTATGTTTGTGAAGACATTGGTAGTCATGTAATGGGAGCTGAAGTGGCTGGATTTCTCTCTACTCACCTTCACCTGCTTCTTGCGATTCTCATTCTCATCTACTGGGTCAGTTACAGGTACGATAGGCTCCCGCACGTCAGAGATGATCTCAGCAATCTGGTTACCATAACAAACACATTAGATTACATATAAACTCTACAATGTTCCCTGTGTAAGATTACATATTACACACATAAATTATAACAGGTTACGCATAAAATGGATGCCATGTTACACACACACACACAAACACACACACACACCAGATTACACGTAATACTAACCACTTGTATGCGCTGATTGTCATCTCGGATTATGCTGACCAGCTTCTCCACCAGTAAAGAGATGAGTGAGACAGGTGTGTTTGCCAACAGCAACATTTCCTGCAGTACCGCCATGACACGCTTCCTAAACAGGCACAGCACCATTAGACACAAGCAACAGTCGATAATGACGCCCAGTTCTTTCCTGCTCTTCCTCTGCTGACAGACCAATCGAAAAGGAAACTGTGTGTGTGTGTGTGTGTGTGGGGGGAAAACTCGTTAAAACACCGGCTTCGTCGCCTCTCATCTTCGCCCGAAAGGACTCGGGTCAGAGTCACAAACTCTGTTCACTTTATCACGCCCACCGACTCTTAAACTAAACCACGCGTTGAAAAAACAATAATTAAAGGATGATTTGAAAATGATCCCGGCTGGGGAAGCGAAAGTATTTACGACAGCAGCTTCATTCCAGTTTCATTTTGATGGAAATACTCGTATCGGTTTTACAAACATCATTAACTTTTCCCCACACAGACACAACCGAACCAAGACATACACTTGGGGGGGGTGTAATCAAATCGAACGAAGCTCTAATTAGTCACGGTCTCTGCTAGCGCGTCTGGTCTGTAATCCTGGTTCTTAAGTGATCAGATGTTGGTGGGATGGATCGGTACGAGAGACAGTATTGATCAGACCTTCCTCCCTCCTCTGCTGTGTCCAGGCAGTCGATGAGGAGGATGAGCTGCTGCCCGATAAACTCTTTAGTCATGACCATCTCCAGCTGACTGAAGTCTGCCCGCTGCTCCTCAGACAGCACAGGGATACCCTTTAGATAACTGACACACACACACACAAACACACAGACATACACACAGACCAGTAGTCAATAACTAACGTATCACAAAAACACATTACAACCTAAAGTCTAACCCACTGCTTCTCTTATAAACATGCCCGAGTATAAATGAATTTATCATAAACATTCTTAGCCCTTTCAACATTTTGCAAACGCAACTGCCCCCTGTAGTCACCTGGGACTGAACTGCTCTGAAATACATAGCAGACAAAAGAGGGCATCTGTTTGTACATACAGTCTGAATATACGTAAGCTCCTGACAGTTGGACAGTATGTTTCACTCATGTGCAGTAGAGTATAAAATAACCGCAGGAACGTGTATTTCCCTTTAGAGTCTAATGCATGCTTAGATTTGTGTAGAGGACTGAGCGTATGTGATTACCTGTACAGGTATTCAGCGAATATGGCGGCTTCGGGCAGCAGGCGCTCCAGCAACTCCTCACTCTGGTCTCCTTTACTCTTCACATACTCACACAGAGCTCTCCAGTACAGCACGTTCTCACAGCTCAGAGACTCCTGTGGAATTACTCTCCTACAACAAACACACACACACACACACACACACAGAGTGAGAGACAGAAACACATGGTATTGGTGGCGTGACTTGTCAGTGAGGTCGGGGCAAACCTCTCGTCCAGGGCGAGCGTGTTGTGGAGCAGATCTTCGGGGTCGGTGCTCGTGGAGAAGAGAGCGTGCAGGGCTGCGACGGCCGTCGGAGAACAGTTCTCCACGTCCAGTCTGTGCAGCAGCTGCAGAACATCTCCCTGCAGCAGACGCAACCACGCAGGCAGCAGCTTAGACTTCACGACCTCTTTCACCGACTCTGAAACACGCACGCACAGCACAAATTATAATACGTTGTTAACTTCAAACCAGACACATATGCACACGCATGTTATCTCACACATTTTAACATTCCCACACACAAAAAAACTGAGACAAAACAGAGGCGACAAGTGTGTGTCCTCATCACGACCCTGAGACAGAGTCTGAAGCAGAGGAATCATTAACGCACACACACACCCCCACCCACACATAAACAAGCACACACCAGCTGAGTCATTGAGGCCTTGCTGAAGCAGGCTGACTCTCTGAGCAATGGTCAGAGCTCGAATATGAACTTTCTCCGCTAGCACCTAAAAAAAAAAAAAAAGAAAAGAAAAACAAGAGAGATTAGGTTTATCGTCTATGTAAACGGGTTGATTTAATTTGATTTTTGAAAGTGGACAGACTGAATAATCTTGACTTTAGAGGGTGTGGGCTTTCTGGTACTGATCCACCACAGTGTTCACAATTTGTCAATTTTCTGTGTATTTTTCCGATAAGGTTTAACCTGACTGGTGAGCGGTACATTCAGTAACTGCTGGTTTAAGTCCCAGTCTTCACAGTATAAGCGTACCTCATAGGCCAGTTTGCGGACTTTCTCCTTGACGTCGCGGGTGCGTTTGTAAATTTTAGGCAGGGTGATGGCAGAGGGAGCAATACAGGAGAGCACAGCACGGCGAACCTCTGGGTTCGAGTCGTTCTCCAAAATCAGGATATACGCTTCAGTGAGTGAGAGAGTGACAGAGAGAGAGAGAGAGAGAGAGAGAGAAAGAGAGAGATGATTTATTCAGATGTGGGTGCCTTTAGAAAATGTAAAGCTAAATCTGTCTGGGGCAGAGTCAGCTGGTGAGGTAATGAAAACCATGAGTGAAGGATTTGGTGATGTGTGTACCTTTAATGGTGGGGTAATGAAAACCATGAGTGAAGCATTTGGTGATGTGTGTACCTTTAATGGTGGGGTAATGAAAACCATGAGTGAAGCATTTGGTGATGTGTGTACCTTTAATGGTGGGGTAATGAAAACCATGAGTGAAGGATTTGGTGATGTGTGTACCTTTAATGGTGGGGTAATGAAAACCATGAGTGAAGGATTTGGTGATGTGTGTACCTTTAATGGTGGGGTAATGAAAACCATGAGTGAAGGATTTGGTGATGTGTGTACCTTTAATGGTGGGGTAATGAAAACCATGAGTGAAGGATTTGGTGATGTGTGTACCTTTAATGGTGGGGTAATGAAAACCATGAGTGAAGGATTTGGTGATGTGTGTACCTTTAATGGTGGGGTAATGAAAACCATGAGTGGAGTATTTGGTGATGTGTGTACCTTTAATGGTGGGGTAATGAAAACCATGAGTGAAGGATTTGGTGATGTGTGTACCTTTAATGGTGGGGTAATGAAAACCATGAGTGGAGTATTTGGTGATGTGTGTACCTTTAATGGTGGGGTAATGAAAACCATGAGTGGAGGATTTGGTGATGTGTGTACCTTTAATGGTGGGGTAATGAAAACCATGAGTGAAGCATTTGGTGATGTGTGTACCTTTAATGGTGGGGTAATGAAAACCATGAGTGAAGCATTTGGTGATGTGTGTACCTTTAATGGTGGGGTAATGAAGACCATGAGAGAAGTATTTGGTGAAGTGTGTACCTTTAATGGTGGGGCAGTCGGGGTTGCTGGGCTCCTGGAGACGTGCCATGGCCAGAGCTGCTTGGATGCGGACGTTGGGGAATTTATCGGTGACACGGACCAGCATGGCCTCATGGATTCGATCACACAGGTCATCATCAATCTGGGCGTTCTCTGACATACTCCCCAGCAACTTATTAATCAACTGACACACACGGAAACGCACTGCGTGACTGTTGGCTGTGTGAGACTGAGAGAGAGAGAAAGAAAGAAAGAAAGAAAGAAAGAAAGAAAGAAAGAAAGAAAGAGAAAAGGAGAAACAATCAGGTGGGGGCCATGGGATTAGCCATTAATGCACCAATACAACTGCAAGTTTGCCTTTTCAGAAGAGCTACTAAAGTCTTTTCATCGCTCCTTAGACAATGTTTAGACACAGATATTTTGTGACTCACTTGTTGATCTGGCTGACACTTTGA
This sequence comes from Chanos chanos, assembly GCF_902362185.1. NCBI lineage: Eukaryota > Metazoa > Chordata > Actinopteri > Gonorynchiformes > Chanidae > Chanos > Chanos chanos. The sequence goes on from NC_044505.1 coordinate 13,436,738, forward strand.
TATCTGTTAGTCAAACTAGCGTTCAAATCACATGTCAAAATAACAAAAATGTGGCTCTCTATGAATATTACCTCCAAGAGGAAACTGAAGAGGAAGTTGAGGAAAGAATTTTCCTCTTCCTCCTCCTCCTCTTCTTCTGGCTCTTCCTCAGTCACGGGTGTTTCAAAGCTCGTGGCAAATTTTGTGACAAAGTCAATGACGTTCTCAACAGCAGGCTCCCTCTTATAGATGATCATGGCGTATTTCAGACAGTGGATGAACTCCTCGTGGAATGCCGTTTTATCTTCCAGCTGGAATCACACACAGAACACACACACGCGCGGTAAGACCCTTTCAAATACGAACACAGACATCACCTCAGCTCCTCTCCAGCATGTGAATCTGAAACACATTCACAATCACCATGGAACATAATATAATGAATAACAAACTGACAGGGTACACTTAAGTAACCTGATTAATAAGCTTATGGTGCAGATGACCATCTGACACTTCAGTGCTTTATGAAAAACGTTACAGACAACCATCTCCGGTGCTGCGTTACCTTCATGTATCGGTTCTTGAGGTTAGCCACCAGTTTAGCTTTGTTGTTATGCGCTTTCTGAGCGCGCTGGAACGCCTCCTTCACCTCGAGTTCGTTGTCCGCCGTCATGTTCACGTACCTGCACACACATCGACTCTGGTTTCAAAAAACTTTGAGAACTATGTGAGCATCAGTGGGGCACGGGAAGGCTGAGGACCAATTTTATAACGGGTTGCTAAAAGTGTCCCTGGTGAACCAGTGAAGTGAACCAGTATCATCAGCAGGTTCCGACCAAAACGTGATTTTCACAACCAGATACAACCAAATCGGCAAATTCCTAACAGACAGCCCGGTGCTGAAGTGCATCACATAGAAAGGAAAGACTTTTATCTGTACGTCAAGCAGTGTCTGTGTTGCAGTACATGTACACCAGTGTTACAGGAAACGTCAGTGAGCCATAGACACAGAGCACTTTATTTTAACAGCCCTTATTCCCATGGTAACAAATCGCGCAGCCTGAGAAGTTTAGTGTTTTGTTAACGTATATGCCAACGTACAAGCTGATGAGTTAGTTCAGATGTGTTAGGAGGCTGGAAGGTATTGACGAGACGACGTTACTTGCAGTATTAGTGGTAGCTAATTAACTGAAATAACGTCGTATGGTTAACGTTACGACAATACACAGACATGATATTAAGGTTACCTTAAATTTCCACGGCCCATTCTCGCCGTTAACTTTTCTAGTGGAAAATACTAGTTTAGTCACCTGGTAATGGCCTCCCAAAATACGTTACTGAAGACTTTGCCTCAGCTATTAAATATAAACCAATTTCAGCTCAACTCCCCGAGTTATGGGGAATAAACAGTTACTGTTAAGATCCAAAGTCGGAAAAGAAGGAGCTAAGAAAAACCGAATCTATGGAAGATAAAGAATCGGCTAGCGACAGTCAAAAGGCGTAATTTCACGTACTATAATCTAAACTTTTGCAAGGCCTCAGACGACCAAATACACTATTCAACAACATAGTTTGAGCTAGTCGCGGATACGTATATCGATGCAGGTATGCCAGTTGCATTTGTAAGCTTATTTGCAAATAGTTTCGCCGTAAAAACGTTCGCAACAGAGCTAAAAAAAAATACCACACCCAAATCCACCTCCCCCAAGAGGGTCGTTAGCCAGCTAACTAGCTAAGTAAGCAAACAATCGGCACAGAACATTTCACCTCATCGAGGGTATTTTTCTAAATACGTTCATGTTACAACCGATGATAAACCGACACGTCATTTCTCTGAGTGACACATAATGACATAAATCAAATATATTATCTATAGTTATTATTAATAAAAATTGAGAATTTACTTTACTTTCTGCAGTACCGGCTTGCTTGAGCAAATGTTCCTTCTTAAATTTCAACTGCGACAACCGCCCGTTTTCAAATTATATTCTCGCGAGAGCAGTCCTGTTCCGGTCTCTGTACGAGACTGCTGTGAGCGGTCACTACAAACGTGACAATATTAAATTTCCTAGTGAGGCTTAATAGTGATCAACTGTCAGATTTACGTTAAACCTGTCATTCTTTTGAGCCATACTGAGGACAGATCTTTTTAAAAATACAGCCTTACTACGAAAAACAGAGCTGAATTTAGAGAATTAAGGCAACCATTCAAATTACATTTTTACATATTTTGTGAGCTATGTTAAACTGGTTGTCTTCCTTAAATTGAAAATGCCATACCAAAGACGCGATGTTGTCAGAGTTACGCTCATGTTGCATTCATTGGCTACAGTGGAATTTTTCTAGACCTAACGAACAAACACTCTTTCATCGGCGTGTTCAATGCCTGTTCGTCCAAATGATTAAAAAAAAAGTTTATATGGAATAGTATGTTTAAGGCTTAAACTATAAATGGGCTCTCTGGGCAAGAGTGTTTTATTACTGCAGTGGAAGACTGCAGCAGTTTCATTTAAGGCCGTGGACGCTGCCGGCACATGTTTGCCGACTGTCTGGAGAGTGCACACAAAAAGCACGCACCCCTGGGTAGGGCAGTACAAACAAGACCATAACATAGAACAGGGCATGTCACTCCGTTAGGCAGATCCATTGCCCATGACAATTCGCATCATCTCACGCAAGGCAAAACTCTTAGTGTGTGTGTGTGTGTGCGTGCGCGTGTGTGTGTGGGTTAAACTTTTCTGTTAGTTCTTTTTAAATGATCTAAAATCCTTCTGTCTTGTCTAACTTCAACATAGAATTTACTATCTACATTCATTTATACCAAACTCGGTTTGGTATTTAGAAAAGGTAGATCTAATATAACTGAATCACCTACACCGGAGGATATTCGTTTAATTATCTCATGTGAGGACTAGGTCATCTAGTAAATAATCTATATAATTAAGTTTCATTTAGTGTTTTTAAAAGGCTTTAATCTCATATTCATACACTGAAGACTCGTCATGAAAAATCTGTGTAAATTGTTCCTCTGATGCAAACAGTTTATCTCGACTGTGATGCATTTTTCTTAGACTACTTTATTTTGTTCCCACTTGCATGATTTATGCTCATGACAGTGGAACCTTCGCTAAAGCCGAATCCTTATAGATTAAAATGATCAAGATTTACACGGAATTTGAGATTTGAAATCAAAGTCGATGCATATCCGTATTTGATATTTGATTTGTGTGTGTGTGTGTGTGTGTCTGTGTGTGTATGTTTCCTCTTTTTTCTTTTCTCCCCCCCTTTTTAATGTATTGGGTTGTCGTGAGCGGGTGTGTGAACAGAAGAGGAGGGGCACGAGACCACTGCAGTAGCGAGCGAGCTGTCATTCGTAATGTAGAACTATAGTCACGCCGTCACCGCCCCTACACGGAGACAGGTGGTCTGGATGGTTGCATGCCATCAGCGCGGAGGTCTACCCCAAGGAGAAAAAAAAAACTTGACAGTGGCGGGTCGCTGGTCGCTGCCTTGTCTGTGTCCCCGATGGAATTAGGCTGTGACCTCAACGTGCTACGGGGGCAGCCAGCGGCCAGGGAACTTAACAGCGACGTGAGGGAACATATCGGCTTCGCACGATGCCGTTGGTTGAAAAGCAGATTTTTGATTTTCGTCATTGGAAGGACGCTACCTTTAATATCACGTAAAAACAATTTGGGGACCGTTGTGCAGCACGTCTGGTGATTTATCAGCGTGATCTAACGGGAAAGTCAGTATCGGGCTATGGCTTCCAGCTCCGGTAAAATGACCCAGCCGGGAGGCGCCTGTAACGGGACCGCTGCGGACTTCTCCAATGTAGAGCAAGAGCTGTACGACTATCAGATGCATACGAAAATGTGTAAGAAAATAGCGCAGCTTACTAAGGTGAGGAGATAGCGTCTCTGATGCTTTTATAAAGAGGAGAACGCTCTTACACTGTGCTCGCTTTCCCGAGTAGTCGATGGTTCACAAGTGATTCGTGCATTTAGTTAGAGTATATGAATACGACTGTTAACGTCTTCCACAAGTACTGAAGCACCGATTTGATTGTGGTTTTCAATGCAGCGCTTTAAAGAACAGCCACTTACTTTCCAAACACTGAAATTGTCCGAATGTTCTACACGTGTAATAGACGCTTAATAGTCGCAGACAAATACCGTAACCTTCTCGGCTAGCCGTCAGAATATTCTTAACGAGTCTGGTAGGGAAAAAAATTGCAACACTTGTAGCGAAATTAAGTTAAGCGATTCTGTGGGATATCATTTGTCATAATACCAGATGTAATGGGCAGCGCACTGAAGCGGTCGTGAATTTATATTAAGAACTGTAAGGAGACAAGTAATATCCAAATGATTAATTTCTCCAGGCGAATTAATGTGCAGCAGCTTCTGGCATTTCATTGGGTTTTTGTTGTTGTTGCTTGTTTGTTTGTTTGTTTTTAATGGTTTTTAATAAGCTTCGGGTCCACAACAGAAAGACCATCGAACAATCACACAGTCCTAAAAAAATATATAAGTATTTGATATAATGAACGAAAACGATAAAAATGTGACGGTGTCAGCAACAGCTTTAGCCAAACAGGGTGGAAACTCAGCACAGGTACCGTTTACGCGAGACTGACAAGATCGAAGCGAACACATCATTCATGGAAAAGCTGTGTATCTGTGTGTCAAATCTTCTCCACCTTCGGGCTATGTGTCTCCAGAAGCGCTCACAGTTCTCCGCCTTTTTAAGATTCCTGTCTTTCTATCACTTATGCAGGGTGACATATTTTGCTCTCTCTGAGAACTGAGATTTTAATTCAGGCAAACGTATACAGTGAACTCTCTCTCTCTCTCTCTCTCTCTCTCTCTCTCTCTGTCAGTGTAGAACTAGAGACACTCAGTAGCTCAAAGAATCTTCATTTTCAAAGTTCATGCATCTGTTTTGTCAGTCTGAGTAAACACTATCCGTTGAAAACCACAGATGCAACAGCAACCCGTGCCAGCACTTGATATAGGTCCTCAATTTGATATAGTTTGCTTTAGTGTTTGTTTGTTTGTTTGACATTTAATCCAATGGTTTATCCGGGTTTGGTTTAGTGTGATTGACATTTATGGATTAATTGTGAGTGTGAGTAGTGTGAAAGATGGAAAAAGCCTGTGTAGCAGCCCAAAGACATCCCAGATAATGATTCTGGCGGAGAGAAGAGAGGATAATTCCATGTAACTGACAGTAAGTTCTAAACTGAAAACACCGATACTAGATGTATGTCTGAGAATTGCATTTGAACAACATCTCTCAAAATGTTTGGATGTTAAAATGAAGCATTACAAGAAGGACTATTTAAAAAAAAAAAACACCATAGGTTCTGCAAATCCACAACAAAACATCTGATTTAATACACATTCAGTGTGATAAAATGAGAATGACAAATTTACGAATAATTTGAAGTCATAGTTTTTAAAGTGGTATAGTTAGTGTGAAATCCAGTTATCTAAAAATGCCAGCTCAAGCTAACGTAAGACTGAAGCTGAAAAAACATGAAGTGTAATCAACCTTTCTTCATGGAATTCCCGTATCCATGGAGATAGTGTTTCCCTTACTACATGGCTCCTAGACAGCAGAGTGTACTCAGCAGAGGGAGATGCATTCCCTAAATGAAATGCAGCACTGTGGAGAAATGAAGGAACAGCACACACACACACAGACACACAGACACACACACACACACACACACACACACACACCAAAGTACCAAAATACAGGAGAGTGTGGATACCCACACAGACTTGCACAGAATATCAAAATGATCAAAATGCATGAAATACTACATTCACACACACACACACACACACATATGTGTATGTGTGTGTGTGTGTGTGTGTCTCATATACATGGA
>NC_044505.1:13445115-13447615 GCF_902362185.1 Chanos chanos
GATGACATTGATGACATTGATGACACTTCTGACACCATTACTGTAGAAATGAATCAGTGAAGCTGTTGACAAGGTCCGCAGATCGTAGGCTTATGGAATGAGGGTGCATGTGAATGAAAAAGAATCCCTCCTGGTTTCTGTGTTTGTGTTTGCGTGTGTATGTGTGTGTGTGTGTGTGTTTGTTGGGAGGGGGGGGGGGTGTCTGTGTATGCGTGTGTGTGTTTGAGTATGTGCATCTTCCCTTTTGCAAATTCCCATTGTTCTCAGTCATTCACACACTTGTGTTTGTGTGTGTGTGTTTCCTAGGTGATATATTCCCTGAACACTAAGAATGAGGAACAGGAGGCTACCTTGCAGTCTCTACGCCGCGTTGCCACGGAAACGCAGGGGAGCCTTCAGCCAACCACAGGCCAGGATGAACTAGGGGAGGAGTCAGCGTATGTCCTCAGGACACGCCTCCTAGAGCTTCAGGCCACAGTAGAGGAGGTAAAGTAACATTTAGCCCCAGACTCATACAAACACTATGATTATTTATACACATTGGACTAACTTAATTGTTAGCTAAGGGCTGCACCTTGCAGAGGGTTATGAATTATGATTCTCATTAGAGGGCTAATCGTATGCTTTGCTAATTATCAGGTTATGTCGCAGTGAGAGACAGACACAGTTTTGGGGTGGGGAGAGAGAAAAATGTTTCAGTGATAATGAGTGTGTGTGTGTGTGTATGTGTGTGTGTTTTCTGTGTAAATGATAGGTATGATGATATGGTATGATTTACTAAACTGCGTTGCACAAAGATATAGTGCGAATAAGGCCGAGCCTCTCCGATGAATTGGATGGCAATGAAGATGATGGTGGTGATGAAGATGATGATGATGTGTGTGTGTGTGTGTGTGTTTGATCTCAGGCAGAGGAGAGGGAGCAGAAGGCAGAAGAGGAGCATGCAGAGCGGGTGGCCGTCTTGACCCAAGAAACTATAGAGCTGAGAAGGGACTATGAGAACCGACTGCAGGACCTGGAGTCAGAGAAAGTCACGGCACAGAACCTTCTGGAACAAACCTTGGAGGAAAACAAGCGACTGAAGGAAGAGTGCCAAGAGCTCCTACGAACGAGGGATGAGGAGGAGAACGAAGAAGAGGAGAAGAGGAAGACGGCAGCCGAGAATGAGAAGAAAATACAGGAGGGAGAGAGGAAGAAAGTAGAGAAGGAATACGAAGAGATGACAGAAGCTCTGAGAGAAGAGGTGCGAGTGCTAAAAGAGGAGAAAGAAAGACTGGAGGATGAGAGGAGGAGAGAGGAGGAGAAGATGAAGAGGAGGATAAAGGAACTGGAGGAGGCCAGACAAGAGGAACAAGAGGCAGCAAAGAGGTCCCTGCAGGAAAGCCTCAGCGAGCAGATCAGCCAGTGGCAGCAAAGAGAGCAAGAGAACCGCAAGTCCCAGAATGCCACGCTGCAGCAGAGGTTGAAGCAAATAGAGGCAGAGCTGGAGACCAGGGAACTGAGATTGAACGAGAGCAACAGACACTGCAGCAAACTACAGGAGAGACTTGAGGTACGTACACACACACACACACACACACACACACATACTTCAAGTGAAAGGAAAGGAATGAACGCACGTGCCCGCTGCATCAACAGGAGAACATAAAAGTATAGCTAAACACACACTGACATACACATTGCAGAAAACTACAGGAGAGACTAGAGGTATACACACACACACACACATACACACACACACACACACACACACACACTCACACACACACATACACACCCACACACAAAGCAAATAGCATCACTTGTCACTGTGTTCTTATCTCTTGTATAAAGCACTGTCATCCTTTGTTGAGTATGAAGCCTTTCTGCCTGTCAGGGACTGAGTAACCGTCTCCGTCTGCCCAGCCCTCCTGCAAGCTGTGTCCTAACCAATGTAGTAATTGATGGTGAGAGTGGTACTTCCTGCTCTAATTGATATGGAGATTAAAGGCTTTGGACATAAATAACCGCAATTATCAGATCCAGCTGAAGATCCTGTAGCAGATGGCTCTAGCTTCTGCCACTGTTTCCCAAACCGTTTCAAACAAAATACACTCTGACAAAGTCCTGCAGTGCTTTGAGTCCCGCGGACCAGCGAGGAAAACCAAAAGACTGTTTTGATTTAACTCTTATGCGGCGAAAATGGAAAATGACAATTAAAACAGAGAACTGAAGTGTAGATTCTGTTCGCCGTCACGTGGTCAGGGAATGGACTTTAGGGTTTGTTTGTTTTTAATAGAGCTCTGTGTTTGTTTGTATTTGTGTGTATTCATGTGTCTGTGTGGCTTGAATCCTGAGAGGGAAAATGTTTAGTTTGGACATGCTCATCTGTCTCTCCTTAAATAGCTTTAGTTAGCAGAGTGTTATTACATAGCATATTTTGGTAATAGCACGCTTATAATGATGTTGTAAGTTTGTAATAGCGTATAGTCTTTCCCTCACTCTCTCTGTCTTTAAGGAT
>NC_044505.1:13452615-13457615 GCF_902362185.1 Chanos chanos
AAGCAAGGAAAATCTCACGCACACCCTGGCGAAATGTTGCAACACAGACAAACCTGAGTCAGATAAATAACTGTTTCATATTCAGTGTTGCTAAGAGGCTGCGAATGTATTCCATTTTCATACGTAATTGGATTTTTTTTGTAAAATGCACTGTGTCATTTCTGTCTGTGTCATTTCTGTCTGTCTGTGCATTTGGCGTGCGTTTCAGAGAAACAAAAGGCAGAGTTGACCCAGCAGCACACAGAGTGGGTGAGACAGATCACCCAGAGACATATGCAACAGATAGAAGACCTTCAGGCTGAGTTACACACTCACACACAAATGATGGCGCTGCAACAGGTACGCACGCACACACACACACAGACACACACACACACACACACACACCTCCCTTTGTGTTCACATATTGTAATCAGGTTTCTTGAACCACCATTTTATCACATCCTAATATATCTCTCTCTCTCTCTCTCTCTCTCAGGATCTAAAGCAGCAGAACCGTGTGCAGTCACTGGAGCGACAGTTAGATGAGAAAGGGAGCGAGATGCAGGAACTGAGGAGAGAAAATGATGAATTGAGGGAACGAGTGAACACCCTGAGCGTTGAAAAAGAAAGACGCTCTCTCCTTGACTCTAATCCGAGGTCTGAATCAAAACTCCCTCAGAATCTATCCCCCGCTACCTTTCAACGCCACACAAATCCCGACTCCGCTTCCTTTACGAATATCATTCCACTTAAAATGACCCAAAATGCAATGACGTGAGTTTTCGTTCGAGTCCAGCTCGCAAGCGCTGCCTAGTTTCAGCAGCGTGTGTCACCCAATGTCCTCGGCTCCGAGAACAAGACGGTTTCAAACCGCCCGACTGGAATGTCTGGAATCTGCTCGGAATTCTAATTGATCAAAAAAAAAAAAAAGTGGCTACTATGGTTACAACTCCCATGGTTACAGCACCTGAAGTTTGGTGCATGTAATTTTACGTTGTTCCTCTCTGAACCCTGGACTAAATCTCGTATAAAACAGAGGGAGAAACACTCAGTGCTGAGGCACTGATTCAAGCGTTGATTCACATCAAGCCCCTACTGCCTCTCCCCCTACACACCTTTAATAATTCATATGAGTTTACTTAGCCCCTGCATACGTGACACTGTGTGTGTGTGTGTGTGTGTGTGTGTGTGTGTGTGCTGCGTTGTAAAATATGTCAAATATATGATGTTGCATAGAGATGTAAAAAATGTCTTACACATGTTCAAATGTGTGTGTGTGTGTGTGTTTGCGCTGTGTTGTAAAATATGTCAAATAAACGATGTTACGCATGTTTAAACGTGTGCGCGTTTAAACGCACCGCCGTACGTGCTGGGATAAATACTAATCGGAGCGAGCGATCTTTCAGCTCCTGGACGGAGGAGGACGAGGAGGCGCTAGAACGGGACGGGAGGATGGAGAGGAACGACAGGGCCACGGGAGAGACGTCCGTCGTCAGGAGAGACCGCAGGATGGAAATCCAGACCATAATATCAGACTTCAGCGCCGCCCAGACGCGCCTGCAGGCCCGCATCGTCGCCCTGGAAACAGAGTACCTATTCTCACTACAACATCAATTATGCATAACGTTACAGTCACCCGTACACTGAAACACACGTCCTACAGCGAGACTATTAATATTGTAGTGTCTCCCTGCCCCTCTGTTTGTTCTTGGCAAACTATGCCACAAAAAGACAAATTCCCAAAAATGAAATGTATCACTGAAATATTATGTAAATTCATAACGCAGGTAAATGTGATTGTGTCAGTCTCCATCACCATGGTGATGAAGTTGGGGGTAAGAGGAGTTGGGAACGCGCATTTGAAGCGTCTGCTTTTGAGATTCACGGAGATGTTACTCCGCAGTCAAAAATGCAGCCGGTGCACTCCCATTGATTTGTTAAAAGAAGAAGAGTCAACTTTTTAAATATTTCACCGGGATTTTAAGTACGTCGTAGGTCTTCTAAGATTTTTAAATGAAAATCGTTTTCATTTTTGTAGAGCAGTAGTAATATTTTTTTTTTTAATATATATTATTAACTTTCCAAGTAGTCCCAGAATTGGTGTATTTTTAATGGTTTTTTCTTTCGCCGCGCACCATACAGCACAGTAAAAAAACCACCAGCATCTCCGTATCAACCATAAGATCTATTCATTTACACGACGACCGAGAACTTTCATCGCATATCGATGTGTTTATATGTGTGTCGCTCTTGTTTTGTAATGTACAGGGACTCCCGTTACCTAATGCATAACAACAACGTTATGATGTCATCACGGACACAGTTACGTGGACTTGACTCGGTGCCTGTCTCTGATATGTGTGTGTGTGTGTGTGTGTGTGTGTGGTGTGTGTGTGTAGGCTGAAAGAAAGGGATGAGAAAGGAAAAAGGAGGGAGCCGAGAGTGGAGGATCTTCACACCATCGCTAAGCTCCAGGATAAACTCACGGAGAGAGACCAGCTCATTAAAAGACTCGTGGTGAGGTTTTAAGTCATTGTGTTTTTGTTTGTTTTTTTTTTTTTACATGATGTTTGTGTGTTTACAAAGACTGACACACGACCTTCGCGTGTCTGTCCCGCAGGAAGAGAGACATCAGCAGTCCCAGCATCCCCCCGTCTGTGGCAACGTCACTTTGAAACCCTACGACACGAGAACACGACCGGGCAGCCTGACGCCAACGCTAAAGGTCAGACCCACACACACACACACACACAGTGCTCACAGCACTGATATTTGACACCATCATGAGTGTACAGGCTGAGTGAGAATCGCTGAGTCGTGTTTAATCTGAGTTTTGCTGTGTCATGCTTTCAGAAGAAAGTCATGGAGGAGACGCCGCCACGGGTCACCAGCGTTCCAAACCTCAGCTCGTACGAACGATCCGTCCTGAACCCTGAGGGGGTCGCCAGAGGGACGTCTCGCGCCCCAGGCTCCCCGACCGTGGATCAGGGAGGACGGGGGTTACCCCTATCCCGAACCAACACCCCCACCTCCTTAGCAAATCCCCCCACCCACTCAGACCCCAGGACGGGAATCCGCTACATCCGCTCACCCTCGCAGGAGCTCCAACACCAGCTCCATCACGGCAACATCAGCTACACCCAGCCCATCAGGTGTGGAAGCATGCACACACACACGCACACACACACACACACTGCACGACCCTAAAATCATATTGTTGCCATATTAGCAATTCAAGGACTTGAAAAACGGTATCACAGAAATATAGAAATTCTCAGAGGATCGAAAACTGTTTGGTGTATGTAATTAAAAAAAAAAAAAAACAATGTCAGAGCTAGAAGAAAAGACAGCCTTTGCTAAATGAGAAAGGCTGTTTCTTTTGTGTCGGGGATTAAGAATTGTTTTGATTGTCTGTGTTTTTCAGAAATCCGTCAGAACAGAGAGTCCTTGAAACTGGACCAGATGGACAGGACCCACAAAAACAAGAGTGGTTCACCAAATACTTCTCATTTTGAACACACACACATACACAAACATAAGGACAGACCACAACACACGCAAATGCACACATCCAAATTTGTTATATTCCAAACCCTGCTAACACACTTTCAGCCTGTGCCCAAACAAATCTTCTTTGTGAAGAAAACAGCACCTGGAGAGCATCACTCCTGACTCCTCGGCCCAGACGACCCACGGAGCTCATGAGTTCTGGAGGCGTGAACTTTGTGGAGGGTCGGTTCTGTTAGGTCAAGACAGAACTGACCCGTGTGTTTTACACAAAAGAGCTTCCATCATACTGGTCTGATTCACACTGGTCGGAAGCTCAGTTTTAAGATTCTAATGGAACAATGCTTAATCGATCCAAACCCACACACACAAACACACACAGTTTTTCTTATTCTCCCTTCATTTTGCCTGAACAATGCTAAACTGACCTCATCACTTACACACACACACACACACACACACACACACACACATATATATACACACACACACACACAGAGTGGATATCCAGAGAATACTGTATGATTGCTGATTAACCAAACTTCGCCAGTATTGTGCGCTTACTTCAATGCAGATATCTAATGTACAAGCTGGAATTAAATATTTTGTTTTATATAAACATCTGGCTCTTCTGATTAAACAGAAACTTTATTTTCACAATGTGGTTAGACATTTTTACATTTTCAACATTATGTTAGAGATTTGAATATTATGTCAGTAATATCCTTTTTTTTTTTCCTGACGTGAGTTTTCTACCGTCGAGATGGCTGGCTTCCAACTTAAAATTAACAAAAGAAAAAAAAAATTCCACTCAGCTTCAATGTCACAGACAAAGTAGGCCATGAATCAACCAGTCTTATGGCCAACGTGTAGTCAGTCAGGCTCTATTAACTCTCTCTCACGCGTACACACACACACACACACACACACACACACACACACACACACACACACACACAGTCTGTGTTCACTGAAACAGGCTGCAGTGCTGCAGGGCATCTGAAGCTGATTGGTAGTTGAGTATCTCTGAGTGGAAGGCGGTGAGCCTGCTCTTCAGCGCCCTCTGCTGGCCGGACTGAGCTTTGCTCCTGTAACTCATATTCAGCAACTTGTCAGCTAAATAATGCAACCACAGCACGTTCGAATGGGGATTATACTCACTCCAGTGGTTACTGAGGGAGAGAGAAAAAAAAAGAGAGAGAGAGAGAACTTATTAGATTTAATCTTAGGTAATTAGACTTTAATTACTTAGCTGATACTTCACACCACTACAGAGAGAAAGAGAGAGAGAGAGAGGGAAAAGGAGGAACATGAAAGAGAGATGGTAATTATTACAAGAAGATAATCAAAACTTCATCACATTAATCCCACATGAACGGAGTGAAAAAGACTGAAAAACAAAATCCGACTTGAACCAAAGCAGGCTTGCGACAGGCTATTAAACAGTCGATTGATAGCGGTTGACTTTTACCGCGTGGTGAATTATTTCCTAACCGACAGACGCGTGAGCT
>NC_044505.1:13462615-13475115 GCF_902362185.1 Chanos chanos
CTGCGATGGTCACCGGAGATGGGTTTCGGGCCGTTTTCGTCCCGCGGGTCGCTGACGGAACGGGCCTGCGCGCCTGTATTAGTATCATTTACGTTTGGAGGTTTCGTAGCTAACCTTTAGCGCGACGGTTTCCTTGGCGTCGTTGACGACGGAAAACACCTCTCCGAACGTCCCCTCTCCGATCTTGCGGCAGAGTTTCATCTGGGACGGAGGGATGCAGTCGTGGAAAGAGAGGGGACCTTCCTGCTGACATTCCTGATACACTTTCTCTGCATCGCTGATATCTTCAGCATACGGCGTCTACAGACAAAAAAGAAAAATGTCAACAAAAATACACACACACACACATACACACACACACACACACACACACACACACACACACACACACACTTTTTTAACAGCATCCTTCCCAACCACTTTATATGGAGGAAATATCTGGTTTAGTGACACTGGTATGTGATGTTTCCAAACACCTTTCCAATACACCTCGAAACAGATTCTCTGATGTCCAAGATATACAGTTAAATAAATTCAGTAGTTTAACAGTTCAACGTGAAGAAGTTTATATTCAATTTAATAACATTTAAACACAAGCTGAGCCTCTAGGGTTCTTCTTAGGATGTTGTCTTGAATATCAGAGTTAAAGAAAATATTTAACAAAAAAAAAAAAAAAAATCAAGTGTTACGTGAAGGTTGAGTACATGGTGTGGAGAAAGCTGTGCTCCAGTGAGAGTGGAGTTGTAAGGAGTGTGTATGTGTGTGAGGTTGATGTTTCTGTAAAAGCAGTGACGGGCCGACAGACCAGTGGGGTGGCGGAGTTGGTCCTGAGGAGGCGAGAGGTGAGGAGACGGGACAGAGGGGTGCAGGCTGGAGACCCAAACAGATCCAAACTGCCATTGTGTTGTCCTGCCCCAGCGGGAGACCTCAGGTGAGACAGAGCCAAACGCCCAGGGGTCAGCAGAGCTGGAGAGAGGGAGAGAAAGAGAGAGAGAGAGAGAGAGAGAGAGAGGGAGTGGGTGAGAGAGAGCGAGAGAGGGGGAGAGAGGGAGGGGGTGAGAGAGAGAGAGAAAGGGAGAGAGAGGGAGGGGGAGGGGGTGAGAGAGGGAGAGAGAGAGAGAGAGAGAGAGAGAGAGAGAGGGAGGGGATGAGAGAGAGAGAGAGGGAGAGAGAGAGAGAGAGAGAGAGAGAAGGATGGGGTGAGAGAGAGAGAGAGAGAGAGAGAGAGAGAGAGAGAGAGAGAGAGATTAATTAAAACCTAGAATAAAAAATAAAGCTTTGTCCCTGAAACATCAGCAGGAATGGCATTGTGTGTGTACTCATTTTCTTCTTGTGGACAGAGAAGAGAACGGTTTTAAGGAAACCCCTGGTAGGTGTGTGCATCTGTGTGTGTATGTGTGCGTGTGTGTGTGTGTGAGTGAGTGTACCTGTTTTCTTCTTGTGAATGGAGAGCGCTGCTTTCAGCCTGCTCCAGGAGTGTGTGGTGAGAGTGCTGGGGGTGAAGGTGGAGATGATGGAGGACAGATTGAGCTGCTCCGCCCTCAGTGGGGTGACAGGCAGAACACTGCTGTCAGCACCCTGAAGCCAGCTGGGCTCCTACACACACACACACACACACACACACACATCCAGACACACAGAGAAACAGAAGATTTAGAGACAGAGATTTAGAATGGAAAAGTAGTGTTACTGTAATACTGACAATCACCAATGATTACAAGAACTTAAACTATTTGTACAAACCCACTCCAAAAACCCATTAAATCCAACTCTGCATCACTGAAATCTTTCACTTACACTCCACCATTTCACTAACATGCTTAGTCGTTTTTACCTTGGATTGTTTATGTACTCTCCCGGAGAGCAACTCAGACAGAGAACTGTCTATCGGTTTGGTCCGGACGGACGGATTCTTCCTGCGGTTTCCGTTCCGGTTGCGGTCGTCTCTTTTGGTCCAGCGGTTGACGCTGAGTCCGCTGACGCGGGCTTTGCGTCCCGTTCCGGCCCGTTCCTTCCGCTGGAGCGAGCCCGGGGCTTTCTCGGGCGCGGCCGTGATCGGGGAGGACGCGGCGAGGTCGGGCCGGAAGCTTTCCGACAGACGCCTCTTCACTCGGACGTTCTGAGGCGAGACCTCCTCCGAGTCCTCCTCTGTGGTGCTCCTGGTGCCGGAGGTCGAAAAAGACGGAGGAGGAGGGCTTTTAGAACGGCTTTGTTCAGCGCGAGGAACCTTAAAGGAGAACTGGGAAGTTTCGGACTCCTCGTCTCTCTTGGTTTTGCTTGAGGGTTCGGGCCCGAGACGCTCCTGGAGACCCCGTGGGAGCATGGGGAGGTGCAGAGGAGTAAGAGCGACTGCCGGGCAGGAGGACAGACATTCGGCCTTAAGCTTTTCCTCCAGGGAGAGTGAGGGAGCGACGCAGGAAGAGGATGATGAAGAAGAAGACGAGAGAAAGGACGTGACTGAACGGACGACCACGGACATTTGGTTCCTGCGGCACGTCTCGATGGCGACGGGCAAACTGTCCTCTGATTGGCTGGGCGGCTCAGAGTCCATACAGGACAAGAACGGTTCCTCGGTTTCTTGTTTTGTTTTAGTGCTTCTCTGCGATAGGACGCTCGAACTGTCAATCTTTTCAAGAGACACCATGACATTCTCTCTACGGCACCTGGACAAGTCATCAAGTGAAAATATAAACCTCAATGTCATAACTTCAAAAAGAAAAAGAAATGAAGAAAATATGCTTAAAAATCAATTTTGATACAGAAGATAAATTCATTTTAACGTATTCGGACACTTTCTACTGATCTACTCGGATTCACTTAGCTTATACTCTTTTCAAGACTGACTTATGACTTCCTAATGCAGATTAAAACTTCCACTTAAATAAACACTAGATCTCCTAGAACTCGCACTGATTTAACAAACAGACAGGAACCAGAGGGGGCAAAAAGTAACACACCTATTCTGAAAGTTCTCTCTCTGTAGGAAACACTGAAGCATCAAAACAACAAACATTAAAACAATAAAAAAAAAAACTGTTACAATGCTCACCTGTCCTTTACAGCCTCTATCAGAGAGTCCAGGTGAGTCTTGGCTGACACAAACCTGGCTCCCACGGACGTCTGCCGGGACTGCACCTCCTGCAGGAGCGAGGGTGTTTCTTCTCCGTCCCCTCCCCATTCGTTGGGGTCTCCCTCGGCCGCGCCCCCGGGGCTCGTCTCGGGCAGTTCCGCGACCTCCGACGGCCTAGGTCGCCTCGGGTCGCGCGACCCGGTTCGGGCCGGCACTGGCTCCTCCGTCTCGTCCTGGCT
Organism: Chanos chanos; assembly: GCF_902362185.1. Taxonomy (NCBI): domain Eukaryota; kingdom Metazoa; phylum Chordata; class Actinopteri; order Gonorynchiformes; family Chanidae; genus Chanos; species Chanos chanos. The sequence goes on from NC_044505.1 coordinate 13,465,925, forward strand.
GAAGGAGATCTCGCTGATGGAGGGCTCCAGGGTCCTGACCGGATGTCTGGAGAGGAGAGAGGGGGTGCTGGACAGGAGAGGGGGCTTGCAGGGCAGTCGGCGCTCCGCGCTGTCGTTGAAAGAGCCCTCGCGGGGGTTAGCGGCCGCGGGTAGCGGAGAGCCCTCGGAGGAGAAATTCGCGAGGCGTTCCGGAAGTTTCCGGCTGATCACGCCGCAGCGAGGCAAAGCGGGGACTCTTTTCGCGAAATCATCCGAGGAATTTAAAGTTCTGTTGGGAATGCCCGCCTAAGAGGAGAGAAGAAAGCAAAAAATATTTAATCCTTGTGCTTCCAAAGCTTTATATCATTGTGGAAAGGATTTGGATTATACTTGAAGAGCATTTTGCAAATAAAACTTTTAATCTAATGATGAAATTCATGATTAACAATGATGTTCCCATGCTTTTCTTAAAATTCCTACAACTGTAATTGACTTTATACTACAGATCAAAAGGAAAAGAAAAACGTCAGAGTCTTATCAGCACAGCTCTCCTAAGCAACAGACTAAAATCTCTCTTAGACTCTGATACAGACACTGTGGCACAGTTATGAGATGTTATGATGAAAAAAGAAAATGTCTCTTACATTCAGAAAAGAGCTCTGTGGCTTTAATGGCTTTACTGATAACGGTCTTCTCCGGTGTGTCACAAATTTGCCCATAGCGGAAGGACAGGCTGTTGTCCCAGAGCTACAAAACAACAACAACAAAAACACAAATCATTCAACCACAGCATTTATATTAAAATGTTTTACTTCATGTAAAGTATTATGCATATCATACTTTTCACATTTTTTTTTTAAAATAAAAATCTTACTCTGCTTCTTTGCCCTTGGACGTTTTTTTCGGTTTCCTCGAACGCATCTTCACTATCTTGATCACGGAGTCTTCCTCGCTGTCGCTGGTTTGAACCTGAAGCGCCTTCCTCCTGCCCCTCTTCGCCGGGAGTCCGAGCGTTTCGCTGTCGCCCGCGTTCAGGCTGCGGAGGGTCTCTCTCTTCGTCAGCGGCTTCTCCTTCCTCTTCTTCCTTCAAGAGACGAAGAGCAGCGAGTAAGGGAACCATATGAGAGAACTCACAGGAAAGAAAAACAGTCTTTGGCCATAATTTACAGTGATGTGGGGGGTTTTTTGTGCATCACCTACAGTACAGTTGTTAGGAAAATTTGGAGTGAAATCAGAGTTGATAATTCTAAGAGACAACAAACATCATATGTGATCATTTTGCTTTATTACACGGGGAAAAGCACACCTCAAAGATGAAGTGCAGTTCTCACTGAGGTTAAGGAGTGCAGAGCTTTTCATACAGTAAGACAAACAAGTCCAAGGACATGTGTGGGGTTTTACAAGATAACTTTTCTTATGGAGCACCGAATAACTGGTGTTTGCTCCAAGGTGTTGCAGACACACGGAGGCCTTGTCTTCTAAATAATAAACGCTCACTGTTCTAACAAACACATTTACATTTTGTAGCATATAGTAATTAAGCAAGCACGGGTCCCTATAAATATTAATACTTCATCATGACAACAGCCATGAGACACATTTTTCTTCTAAAAGTTACAATCATAATGCAAAACGATATTTTCCCACACAGTGCTCAACAATAAACATTAGAGACATTTAATATCATTCACAAATATTGAGAAGACAGAAAAAACATCTTTCAAAAGCTAGTTAAATGTACGGAAGATGCACATCCATTTTTAAAGTGGCCAGCTGTGATCAGCATATCGTTGGTGAAATTAAATTTTCTCCATATTCACTTTTTGCAATGGATAGCAGCTAGAAAGTTATATCTGAGGTGCGTGTGTTTATAGGTGAAATGTCTCTTTGTTTGTCTGGCTAATTCAGTTTTCAGCAGTCATGTTTGCCACTGAGTAAAAGCCCTTTCCACTATTAAGTTAGTGAGGGCGCATGTTCGCTTCTGCTCTGTTACACTAGTCTTACCTCTGCACTGGGTTCCTCGGGACGTTATCTGAAACAAAGACGTTCTCCTCATCGCTGTCATCCTCTTTCAAAGCCACCATGGCTTTTTGCTTCGACGGTCGAGTCAACTTCGAGGACGATGTAAATGCTGTACTTTTCCTAGTCCTGAAGAAGAAATTGCATGATCAAATCTGGTTCTCCTTCGCTCTTTCAAAAAGTCTATGAAGTGATGTAGGACTTATTCCCAGTTGTATTCTATATGCTGAGAGCATCACAAAACTACGGAAATAACGTTAGACTACGATTCCAATTGATTAACGTATAAACTGAACGACAGAGGAGGGCGAAGCGAGGACAAAAATAAAGCAGTTCTGGAGTTTTACCGTTTCTTCGGTTTTATAACGCTGTCGTTGTGTTCAGTGATGGATTTGTCAGATGAAAGCGAGCTGGAGAAAGAGAAGGCTTGCTTCCGCAGATCCGGCGACAGCCAGGGCTCTACTTTACGTTTCTGTCGCCCGTACGTTTTCAAAAATATTGGCCTGTTTCCTCCGAAATTGTTCATCTTGATTTTATCTGTCACCAGGCACACAATGCACTGTAAGAAAATGTAGACATCTTCATCGTCAGTAACGTGCACACAGTCATTCTAGAGAAAGTCTGTCCTAGATAGTAGCAAGCTAGACAGACGGCTGTGTAACTTCACTAGTCTTTGCTTCGAAAATTCATGGAGCCAACAGCTCACATAACCAAACTTCTCAGCTAATATGACGTACACTCTGGCATAACGATTGTACATGATAACTGTGTTAAACATTGTATCAAACTGCAGGGATCCGTGTTTTGTTCGTTACTACAGTAGACTGACTACGTAAAACAACCGGCCTTAGCAGGGCGTTGAGTACTTTTGGTAGCTAGCTTTGAACTTGCAGCCGACGTTAATCGAGGGATCACATACAGCGATTAGATGCTCACCTTATACTCGTGATCCTTCGGTTATTTTCGCGGTTCGTGCGACATACATCGATAAATGACCACTTTACAAAAGATGCTTACACAAGCAAAACGTAAAATGTTAAATGAAATGAAAATCCTACATAGGGACAATGACTAGCAAAACGACATGATACCCGCTCCCCGTTCAAAATGGACAAACTCACTGATTGGTCGCGTCCAAGGCTCGACGTGAAACGTAATGAAACGGGGTGGAGTCAAACTGCCGATTCAAATACAATACTACTGTTAATATTGTGCTGATTATACAGACATCTAAATGTCTTAAAACCGTAATTAATCTGGAATATTTTTTTTATTCTATTATTTTAAAATTTAGATAATTAAACAATTATTTTCGTTTATTTATTTTATTTTAAATGTAATCATTTATTCTCTGTAAGCAATTCACTTAGGATGAGCTCTTCAGTGAAGTAAACACTAGTTCATGTAACATTAGAATTTTTACGATAAATTGGCCTCTGGTTACTATGTGTAAAAACATTTTAATATCTCATAATCCTTCCACAAACATCTTCCCATAAACCAGTAGCTATCTTTTGGGGTTTTGTTCCTTTGATGTCCAAATTCTAAAAATACACTTGGACGCGCCTTTTCTGGACCTACAAACACAAGTCATCAAAGCTTCCCAAATATGAGATATCACCTCCTGAGAACACCAGAGCAGAAGCTGTTCTTCCCATAACTGCACATCAGTGATGAACTCACCCTTTTATCTCTCCGTAAGAAAAGTTAAGAGAGTGGATGACTTCAAAGGAAGCAACAGTGAGACTATATATTTATTTATTCCATGTTTCTCTTAGTCTGAGGATGTGTCTGCGTGTTTGTTTTTTTTATTTATAATTTTACTGCTTTGGCCTAAGTACCAATTCCCCCTCCCGTTCAGACCTTAAAAAAAAAGAAAAGGAAAAACGTATAAAACTCCAAAGTCTGTGTGTGCACCAAAAATGCACTTTTATTCTCAGCTATACAAAAAGAGTACGTTTCCAATATTTATTAACATTATAAAAGAAAGAAAGGATGTAGTTCAAAACAACAAAAATACAGTCACACAGTTGTCCAATAAGAGTGCAAAGACCACCTGTCCAATCATCAAAAACTGGAGGATAAAAAACTGAAAACCGAACCTCATCGATGTGTCCTGATCCTAAAAATGGTCATGTATGAGTGAAAGAAAAATATTAAAGGTTTCGATCATTTACGTACATAAAAAAAAACCCTTTTTTGCTGGGGTTTTTTTTTGTGTTGGGAACCCTTTCTTACAAAACCCAGAGGTATTTAGCTTTTCAAGACTGAAAGATAAACCCGACGCGCCAATAATTATGAGATCATTCACCCTTCCTTTCCCTTAAAAATACTTATCAGTCTTGTGTCATTTCCAGGGAAATTAAACAAAGAGAATATCATTATGTCACAGGGGAAACTCTGGAACTCTATACGGGAGCAAATAGAATGTCTAGTGAAACTGATTCTATGGTAGTTCCTCCCAACTCGACGCACTTGAGAGTCTTTGTCCTCCTTCACTTCATGTGTTTCTAGGGTCAGTTGGGTTTCATGGGGGCAGGGATGTTGGCAGAGGCTTGTTCCAGGAAAGCAAGAGGTCCCTGGGGCAGCTCGGTGGGTTTCTTGTGCTGGACGTTAATGTCCTCCAGTACTTGCTGCCAGTGGTGGATTTTGGTCAGGTGTTTCTGGATCAACATCTCCTTTCGTTGTAGCTCATTTCTCAGCTCAGACACGTCCTAAGAGGAAGACAATTCATCATTAAGACAATGCAACAAGTCTTACAGCCATGCACCATATCTGTATAAAATTTACAGCCAGAATGGTGCATTTAGTGGATTTTCTTTTGTGGAACTGTATCTAGCTGGTCTCTACGCAATGTGACAGCACCTTCGCTGGTGACATAAGGGCAGTGTAAAAAGAAAGAACTAAAACAGGCTATCATGAGACAACTTCTACCCTGCGATGGACTGGCGACCTGTCCAGCGAGTGTTGGGATAGGCTCCAGCACTCTGCGACCCTAATTAGGGTAAGCAGCTTGGAAAATGAATGAATGAATGAATGAGACAACTTGACAATTAAAAGCACGTTGGTCACAACCAAAAGTGTGCCAGTGCTTTGAGAGACAAATATGGGGCAAAGGCAATCTTGCAGATGCTTATGCAGCCAAGCACTCGCGGGTGATCGTTTGGCTCTAGATTCCTTTCTCTTACTGTAAGGACATGAAATGGACAGATGTTTCTGGTCTCTCACCTCCTTTTCCAGTTGCTCAGGTTTCTGTACCGACAGCTGTAGTCTCTTTTGGAGGAAGAAGCATTCGGTCTGTCTTGCAACATCCAGGAATTTCTGAATGCACTGCTCCACACCTAAAAAATAAAAGATACAGACGTACAGTAAGTTCAGTCTTTTGACAGATGCACTCATGGGATGTTTAGTTTTAGTTCTTACCATTCAACACACCAATTTTCTCCACTTTCCTAAGTGTCCAATGAGTTTACCAAACTGAAGACTTATTTCAAGCACAATGACTTCTTATGCAGTTAATAAGATGGTTAAAAGGGGTTCCCGTTAGCTGTCGAAGGATGCAGGTTAAAGCAATATCTTTTACTACTGGATCTCAAACCAGGATGTAATGATATTTTCCTTTGATCATCCTGAAAGGCCATGCATTGGAATCCTACATAATTTCAAAATGTAAGCACCAAAGATATCTGCAAATATCGATCCAGGTCACTACAACGTTGAATGTTTAATAACAGGGCAGTAACTGTTAAAATGAGCATGGGTCAACAGCACTGAACATCAATGTATGTCAAAAGCCAATATCGTTATCGCTGATGTCGTCTTGCTATCATCTGCTGAACTTTACCGGTTCGTATCTCCTCCTGATCAGTCCCGTTCACATAGTCCTGACTGACGAGAGATGCAAAACACGCCTGTGGAAAGGAGTCAAGACATGGTTACAGAGTACACAGAAAACTAACAGGATACATACCCACAGAATAAGACTTGGAGAACCACTCCATCAACCCTTCACCTGACGCAGTTAGCACAGCAGCTATGAGCCAAAACGCAACCATGGCACATCACAATTTAACATGTATAATGTACAGGAACGCGACTGTGTTAAACAAATTCATTCACAACACTAAGAGAAAAATCAAACTCCGGAGAGAAATAAAGGAGTTAAGCTACTGGTCTGATTAACGCACAGGTTCGCTAGCGAAGCTCTATGCATTCAAGTTAGCCAGCCAACTGATATTCAAGCTTAGTATGCTATCGATCCTAGTAAACCCACCTCAAAAGAAGCTTCTAGATCATCAACTAAAGTGTTGCCTGCTGAGCCTCTGTTCACAGAGGAACCGGGCAACAACCCCGATTGTCCAGGAGCCCCCGGACCTCCGCTGGGGTGAGATCCTGAAGTTTGTTGTCCGGGAAACATTCCGCCCATGGAGGACGCCATTACTATTTGCTAAAAAAAAAACCAAAAAAAACACTGGCCGTTTTGCGCATGCGCTCGCAACATCATGCCGGTGACGGGAATGGTGTCACTCCTATGACTTCAGTGCAAGCAGTACTAGTAGTACAGAGTCTATCACATGCTCTGCTGTTTATAAACTTTTAAGTTATAAAAACGTGAAAATATTCAGTAATAGAGTCCTCTAAACTACTGCATCATTGCACATGCTCTCTGGCTATCTAACGTGGCTGAACTGTTTAGGGGGAAACGGTATGAGGAAGCCTGAGAAGACGAACAGACGCAGGTTCCTGGGGCATTGCTAGGAAGGGGGCAAATGAAATCAAGTGAAAGTGTCTGGACAAGGCCTAACTATCAGATTCACTGTAGTAGTCCAATTGGACCTGTTTAGTCTGAATGAAAACTTGCGACGTTGTCATTGTACTGATCAGTTTATATCTGAAAATCTAATCACAAACTTATGCCATGTATATCAGAGAAGAATTAATTACAGTGCAGAACAGTCTCTGTTTAATAACGTTCTTTGTTCTACATCTCAATAAAAGATATTTATCCCCACCCTAGAATCAAATATTCACACATTGCATGTATATCTACTCTAATTAAGTAAAGCCTTTCATAATTACATTGTGTTCTGTCGTAAAGGAGATATCTCTCAGTGATTCAGATAAAAAAAAATTTCATGAAGATGAAGTCTGAATATGGTTCAGAGAGATCTGAGATATTGCATAACTCTTTCTGGAAACAGGAGTTTTCAGAGAGCCAGCATACGCAGATACACAGACACAGAGAGTTGTATAGAGATAGACTGTCTTACAGAGACAGAGTCAGTGAATACAGACCAACGACAGAGAGAGAGAGTCAGTGAATCCAGACCACTGACAGAGAGAGTCAGTGAGTTCAGACCACAGAGGACTGTGAGTTTCAGACTCTGGGAGACAGCCATTGTGTTGCAGATGTTCATCTGTTTCACTTAGTTATGTTGTAAAGGAGAGAGATGTCATGTTTGGACTTGTTTAAATCATCATATCAGACTCTATATCTTAATTACTCTAATGGACACAGTCAGTAAAGGTGTGGTAGATACATAACTGTATTTTCCTCATAACCTCAGGGTCTGTTATTACATTTACATTCTTTTCCAGATGCCCCCCCCCAAAGCAATTTACATAATGAATACAAACAAGACATGTGTTAACTAAGCTGACATGAGACAACAAACAGTCCCGATAAGGAAGTGCTGTAGACAGAAATGCCATCAGGCAGCAGTGATTACCATAAAACAACCAGAAACACAAACTGTGCTGTGCAAATCTATTCTTCACTATGTTCCAATGAGAAAAACTCCGGCGAACCAAAGTGACTTGCTGAAATTCTCCCGGGATTTTCTCTGGCAGTTCATTTCATCACTGTCAAAAGCCTCCCCTCTCTCTGCCCCAGTTTCCAAGTTTTATGAAAGACTGCCGAATGAGGAATCTTACGAGGGAACCTAATGGAGTTTCGGGGGAGAGAGAGAGAGAGAGAGAGAGAGAAAGAGAGAGAGAAAGAGAGGGAGGGAGAGAGAGAGAGAGAGAAAAGAGAGAGCAAGAGAGAGAGAAAGAGAGCAAACAGGCATCATATCCCAGCAAGAGAGTGCCAACCAGCCAAAATAAGGAACACTTCAGCATGAACATACAGAATGTTTATGTGAGATCTTGACGTCTTTAATCCTTTAATTCTGGGCGTACGTGCTTTAAAAGTGGATTCAGTTGTAAAACTAGCTTTGGATCTCTAAGTCCTCTGTAACATAAAGATTCTCAGAGCTGTGTGTTACAGATTGTTACAGCAGGTAAACTATCATGGCAGGTTAAAGTTGACCTTTTTATAGAGAGGAAATACATTAGTGTTCATGTGTAAGACTTGTTTCTGCTGTGGTCAAATACATATTTATTTATGATATGCTTTGCTGGTAGAAGTCTGTGACAATACAGACATGATCTTCTAGCAGCTCAACGCCCAAAAGGCAAACGGAGAAGCCAGATAAAGAAATGTCACACAAGAGGACAGTGAAGAGTTCACAGAGTATTCAAGCTATCGTGTCTATATTCACATCATATTTTCCAAATTCTATTTTTACCTTTAGCAAAAGTAACAAAGTCCAGAAAATGCAGAAAAAAATAATAAATGTAGCTAACTGCTGGAGACCGCTATTGTATTAGATTTCAATCATGTTAACCCATAAACATTCCAAAAAACTATCCGTTACAAATGAAAAGTGTGATCAACACTGATGGCATATGATGATGTAGTGTGCCCACCCCATGTGAAGTCTGAAATAGCAAAATATAAAAAAAAATAATATAATACTTCCTTGTCCACATAAACAGTTTTAGACAACACAGTTGCAGTCCAACTGTGTGGTCCAAAGTTTATGAGTTTACGATAACAAAGAGAAAGTTCATGATAACAAAAACAATACTCAATATTCAACCACGGTTGTCGTTCATATGTATTTACAATGGTAAATAACACAGACAAGATGTTCATTCTACGTCCATTTATTTTAAAAATGTATACAATTGTAATTTTTGTCTTGTTTTCATTAATGGAGAATTATATTCATAATCACTGAATCAAAATCTTAAGAAGTATATGAAAAACAAATCTCTGTGAAAGTTCACTGATGAATCGAGTTGACTCCATTTCCACTGCATCTTCCAAAACCAACAGCATTCTTAAAAAAAAAAAAAAAAAAAAAAAA
>NC_044505.1:13480115-13507615 GCF_902362185.1 Chanos chanos
GTATTTGAAAAGGAAAACTGTCAGAATCGATAACTCTTGACAAACAAATCACACTAATGATAACACAATATGTACACAGTGCCAACTGATGTTCTAAACTGCACATCAAACACCTGTTTCTGCAGAGAGATTTTTGCATCAAAATGCTCAGTAATACAAAAAAGCTATGTTAATGTGGTGGTCTCTTTTTCGTGTGTGATCTTTTTGAACTACTGGCTGGTCAGCTCACTTCACAATGCAAAAATTACATTACATTATATTTACATTGCATTACATTTATTTAGCCGACACTTTTATCAAAAGTGACTAACAAATGGGGAAACAATTCAAGCTACGGTATAGTGAGAGACCTATGAGTAAGAACTAAGTATTGCATCTATTCAATAGGGCAAAATGAAAGGAATAAGGATTAAAGGAATAAAGGAGTTTTCTTTCAAGACAAAGAGCAGGAGATTAGGTAGAGAGGAACACAGTAAATGCGAGTAAGGCATGTTAGGGTGTTAGGTGTTGGGAAAGGAGGTGCTCTCGGAGGAGGTGAGTCTTCAAGTCTTGAAGATAAAGAGGGACGCCCCTGTTCTGACGGCAGTTGGTAGCTTGTTCCACCATCGGGGAAAACACAGCAGGTTCCCTGTATATTTATCTCTCTGAAGTTTTATTGCTGAAGATATGTAAAACAGTGTTTAATGAGTCAGACTAGCCCCTTGCCTTTGGCGTTCGGCGTTTTGAAACTCTGACGTGAAAAACAGCTCAAAGCAGAGGCACTAAACCGTGATAAAAAGGTGTGACAGCAGAACCGGTGAGAAACTCACTGGACACGGCCGCTCTCAGGTTCTCTTTACAGCTGTCCCAGTTTTCTTTACCACACACACCCAGTCCACGTTTACCCAGACCAACTACCACCACACTCTGAAAATCCTGTCAGAGAGAGAGAGAGAGAGAGAGAGAGAGAGAGTGAGAGAGGTCTTAGACATATTTACCGAGTTTTCCTGATGTGAATTTCAGTAGTGTGAATTTAACAAGTGTGCCGCGCGTACCTGATGAAGTCCGTAAAATATTCTGCTTTTTCCTTTTTTTAAAGGTGGCCCAGATCTGTTGAGTGAGAGAAAAACGGAATGAAAAAGTTTGGAAACGAGGATATGAGAGGATGTTAAGGCTTAGTTCGTTTGCCAAATGCTTACATTGACAGCATCTCACTGAGTTTCCCCGACACAGATCTGTCAAACGCCGCTGCGGCTTCCGTCCAACGTAAGTTGTCATCGTCTTTTTCTTTTTCATAAACACCAAGGACCAAACCCTGAGAGATACACAAGAAGAAATCAAACAAAATTCATTACGAGTTTAGGAACTTTTAAAAGAAGCACCAGTTTACACGCACAGAACAGTGAGGGAATGGATATCTTAGCTTTAGCAATTCGACTTTTCGCCGAACAAAGCAGCACTTGTTTTTCTGTTACATTACCTTTCCCCTCATTGGATGTGAAATGGAAATGTTATGAAACTTACTTTTTTGGCATTCCAATTGTTTTGAGAGGCGGAAAAGAGACGACAGTTATGTCTCCGTATCCCGGCAAGCAATACTTTTCTAAAAGGAAGCAGCATTGTTTTTCTTGTAACTATGGTAGGATTTGAAGACAAAGTAAAAGAATGAATTAAGCAGTAAACCGGTTACATGTGCCACAGTCAGAAGGTTGCCATCCGACCTCAAACTGTCGCACAGTTTGCATCATTCAGTAGCGACTAATCTCCTTCTTCGACCAATGTGGCGGATGTTCATCGAAAGATCTTCTACTGCCATCTATCGGTGATGAGTAAAACACTCTTACCTCGACAGAACAGTATTGAATTAAAACAAGATTACACAACCAATGAAAAAAATAGCAAAAAATCATGATCGAAACTGAGCACACACTGACGTACAAGTGTGAAAATAACTTACTTGATGAAATCCAGGCTAATATTACGGAAATATCCTGGCCCTGAAGTGTTTTTTCCCCTCTAACTTTGAGTGTCAATGTCTAAGTATTTACATATCACTCAGAGAGATATATATACAATTAAAAGAACCCATTTTTGCTCACTTCAGGAGGTGAAGAACAACCAATGAGAACATACAAAGGAGAAAAAGAGAGAAGGAGAAGATGAGTCGTTTATTTCCAATCTGTACAAAAATTCTGTGGAATAATGAGGTCACATCTCAGCCTACTAGACCTTAATCACCGTAATTTCTGTGCACCAGAAAGTGTCCAGTCAATAAGGAGTTCACATCCATTTCAATGCCATAGAAGAACTGGACAGCAAAAGGAGCATAATTCTAAGTCTCAAGTTCCTCAGTACAGGAGATCATCTCCCGTGACTGTTGGTTCCTCTGGTTTTTTGGTCTGTATTTTGGGCAGGTGGATCTTACTGGAGGCTACTACCAGGATGTTGGCACCATGAGTGACAGCACTGGCCACGCACAGCCAGAAAGAGAAGCCCAGATGTTCCTCCAGAACCACGAGGCGAAATAGGTTCTCCTGAAAGTTGGCCACACGCTCTGTCAGCCGGTGGTGTCGCATAGAGGCTATGAAACACGCAAACCCCAATGAACCAAACAGAGCTGAGGGAATAGAGAGAGAGAGAGAGAGAGAGAGAGTGCAGGATACAAGTCAAATATACAGGTCCTGCTCCTGTCAGTACAATTCAGTCACTTAGTCAGTTTAGAGGATTTGCTGAATTACATTCAATTCATTCTACAGATTTTGGGTTTTTTTTTTAATTTCACTGAATTATGTAATAATCACATGATTTGAATCACATGACCTGACTGTACTGAAAAAATCAACACCTGTTGTGGATAAAGTAACAGAGACATGTAATCCATGAGTGACGGTCAAGTCTTTTTTTTTTTCTGCCTCTTAGGACGTTCCCTTCCCTCCGACCATTACTTTATGATAAAAGCACAGAGAAACAACAAAAACCCGGATGATACAGTCTCGCACAAAAAAAATGTACACCTTTTCCCAAAAACTGTTACAGTGTCCTCTCCTTCAGATATTTATGTTCCTAAGACAAAGCCTAAGCATCGTCTGCATAGACCGTTATAAAGTGTTTGACTGTGACGCACCTGCTATGAGGTTCCATAAGTAGAGACCCAGGGGTCCTTTCATGGACTGGTATGGTACCTTCCTGGCATTGTAGATGCAGAAGGCCAGGCTGACGACGGCAAATCCGATAGCGATAAAAATGAAGAAGATGACGATCATGTGAAGACCGCCGTTTATCTTCCTCACAAGTTTGGGGAAAACTTTGATCAGGAGGGTGGTGGAAGAGAACGGAACAGGAGTAAGTGTAAGAAATTAGTTGAAAGAGAAAAAAAAATCTCTCACAAGAGACTCTCATCAATATAAACAGGTCGAATGCATTAGAAAAAAATGTGAGGAAAAATGAAACTGTAAAAACCTCGAAAACATTACAGAGAATTCAGTTATCTCTCTAGGTTCACTCGTGTCAAAAGGGTGCGCGCGCGCTCCCTCCAAATCTGTGCAGGCACGTTTGTGCGTTTTATATTGCAGGTAGATGCTGATTTACTCGTTAATTTACAGGTTTTGACATTTGACATCTTTTGAAAATGTGGCACGAGAACCTATGTAATAAAATGGCGTTCATAAATCATGAAAGATTTTGGGAGGTCAGATCCACTCTAAACTACGGTTAGTTACCTCTGAACTAAATTAGCCTCTGTATCACAACAAACCGCTGAGTATTGTGTAATGTCAACTCACTCAACAAACAAACAAACAAACAAACAAACAAACAAACAAACAAAACTTACTGAAGATTTTAGAGCGACGGCTACCGAGCCCACATTTCCGAGTTTTTCCTCCTTGAAAGAGTCCAAAATAAATCTCGCCTGTAAACTGTGCGAGTTCCGGGTTTGACGCGTTGACAAGATCCACTCCGGTTTGACACAAGATTGTTCCTGTGATCCAGCGCTCGGTGCAGAGCGCGACGACCAGGAGCGCAACAGAACCGATACACAGGATGGAAGCGAAGGAGAATACGATACGTTTCCACAAGCTGGGCATCTCACCGCTCACCCGCGCGCTGCCGCGCCATTACGCCTAAACGCCGACGGTAACACTACACCACACGGTTCCCTCTTCCACTGAGGAGCACGAAAGATAGCGGCAGTTTAACAAAGACATCCATAAACTCTCACTCACACGAATTCTTTGTAGAGACTACGCTTTAGATGCACCGTTCTTCAGAGTTTAAGCCTGATAAACAAACAAACAACTGACCGCAATGGACAGCGTGCCTCGCTACTGGGAAAAGAAAAGGAAACCAAAGCTAACGCGGTCAAACGGATCTCCCTTACCACGGAGTGTAACATTATACTCAGGGCCTGCCTTGGGTTCCTTGTTGGTGGTTTAATTGCCACACACGCACATACACACACGCTCACGCGCACACACGAATTACATCAATTTAATCTATACGACCAGCATCACCCATCAAACAAGAATGTTTAACATTCGATAAAAGTCTTTTCGCTGCAGTTTCAGAATTCGTCATGTAAGTTTTATAGTGGGTCTTAAGGTCAGAGAAACAAACGGTTCTCTTGCTTAAATGTCAAACTTCAACCTTGACTGATTCTTCCAGGTCAATGAGCGTCGAACAAAACAATGCAGGCTGAGCGCTGACACAAAGGGACTGATTCGTGTCATAAAACATGTACAAAACGCAGTGAAGGCTCTCCGAGGTCAAACGTTTCGCTTCATTAATCTTTCGTCATGAATTCCTGTTAAGACTACAAGGGACGAGATGATTGTGTTGTCAGTGAGAGCGAGCGCCGAGTAGCCCTAATACGACCCGTGTCTGCGAGTGATAAGAAGGAATAACGGTAGAGACGCAGTCATGTTTTTACACAGTCATTTATATACCTGTAAACTGCGATATGAAATGTCGTAAAGCCGTTACAGGCTATTCTAGCTGTCACTGAGATTCTGAATCAAAGAGAACTGAATGGAATTTACATAACCTATTTTCCATACTTATCAGTGAGGGATAAGTAAAAGACATGGGATGGAAACCTCAAACCTACCAGTGTAAACAGAGACTACCTTGAAAAGTTAATCGCTGTACTGCACAATATATAGGCTACCCACTCACGGTTTCGGCTATTCAACTAGAAGTATAGCGTACTTGAAGGAGGGCAATCAGGACATATTTTGTTAATTTTTCAGTGCTTCCTCCACAACGGCATTCAAACGCTCTTCATTTCTCTTCCTCGTGTCCTACTAAGAACGCTGAATGCGGAGTCACAACAAAAACACAACAGCTGTTTGCGAATGGTTCACCTATCTAGTCGGCTCTATGTGAGTCCTAATGAAAGAACGGATCCAATGGGAAGAATTGTCGACTTGGATTAGGACCACAGTCACAAACATCGGAACACTCTGTTTGGACAGCAACAGCGGGGGGCCTAGAATTCCTGACCTTTTGCTTGGGATAATTGACAGCGACTTTGTAATCCTGGCCTGAGATCAGCACCGTGGACAGTTCCTCATCCTTACTTTTTTTATAAGATGACCAATCACCAAGAGCGCGTGATGGTGCATATATCTAGCCACTACTTGAGTCACTATTAGCTCCCTTAGCTTTTAAAGCGGAACAGTTCAGGCTACATGACAACGTTATTGTGGAGGCATCTTTGTTCGCACTCAAGAAGAAAAGAAATTTTGTGAACCTGAAATACTGTTAAAGGGAGCAAACAGAATACTAAAAAACAAAAGCAGGAAAATGGAAAGCAAGAGCGAAACGGTGCGAACACTACACAGCCGAGCAAAATAAGAGATCTGCTGACGGGGGAGGAAAGGGCTTCAGCATTCTAACGTGATTCCGATATTCACCAGAAGGGGGAGACATCATAAAGTTGGATAACGTGTGTGTGCCAATTGTTTACAAATCTGTAAAGAGATTTAACGAGCTTTATCAGATCTGGGGTATTTGACAACAATAGACCGTCTAAAAAAAAACGATTCTGTCCTATAGTCCTATGCTGAGCGTCATTCAGATTCCCTGATCAATTTGCCCACTGTATTAAACGGTCGCATAAAGAGAATTAAAAGAGCGGGTTCAGATAAAAATGACATACTAATCATTCAGAAGCAGCCTATTTGCACTACAAAGCAAGAGACGTTCTTCTGACTTTGCATAGCGAGACGTTTTAGCCGCAGGGAGTCAGTGACTGAGTGAGACAGAGCGTATGGGTTTGATGTTAGTATACCTGCTGAGGGAAGGCGACTGCGGTTTGGTGCGGGTTTATGAGCTTAATGCATGCTGGGATGTTAATGCAGTTATAACCGAGTGTGAGTTACGATTATATACGTCTCTCTCTCTCTCTCTCGCTCTCCCGCCTTCTCTTTCTCTCGATCTGTCTCTCTTTCTGTCTTCTTTTGTCCCTCTTTGTTAATAGGGATTAATGGTGTTTAGACTCCGACATGAGCTTTTTAATCGGGTTTAGAGAGAGAGTCAGCAGTGAGAATAATTAACTCTCTGGATATTAAACACGCAGATTAAACTAGTCCCAACGGTGCTATCTTTTGTCTGTCTGCTCAAATTATAATTACATGACTGTAAACAAGAACAGCTTCCACTGGGCTCTCTGTAGTCTGATCCATAAACGCACACAGACACACACACTGACGAAATCTGTCAAACAAGGCTGCCATGTATTTTCTACAGACACTGTGCCTTAAAGTCCATCAGGTCTTTTAATGAACTGTGTACCATAATGCATACTGCAAGACCAATTGTGAGAGTTTGGATCTTTACTCTGATGCATTTTTAGGGTCAGTCCAGTTCACACGCAAAGCCAAGTTCTGGAGAGCGGTCAGAAAAGATGAACTATTAAGCAAGACCACACCTCAGATGGACTTTGGACAATTAAAAACCGCAGTGGTCAGATGCTATAGGGCATCTCCCCTCCACAACACATTGATCTTCCTTTTATGGGAGGTAATATGCAGTGGCCATCATGTTGTTGTCTAGTTTTTACACGCTGTCAGCAAAAACACAGGGCCATATTCATTAGATTACGACCCTCTCTCCCATTAACGACGAACCCACTTCAATCATTTTCCCTCCTATGCACGTCCAGGTGAAATATTTGGGAAGAAAGGGGTCAATTACCTGTTAACATCATAGGACGTATTAAGGAAAGAGCCACTGGAATGATAGCCAGCGTTTTATTGATTCCACTGAAACTAAACATTCTAGTGGCAACCATCAAACATTCCATGGCCTCCATTATGACATCACTGTCCTCTCCTTCATTTCATTCTCTTTGATTGTTATTGACTCCTGCTTTTATGGATATCGTGTCCAGGCATTTGAGGCCAGTATTTGTACATGAGTAATGGGCTGTATACTCTTTTAAAAGG
The DNA here is from genome assembly GCF_902362185.1 of Chanos chanos. Lineage (NCBI taxonomy): Eukaryota > Metazoa > Chordata > Actinopteri > Gonorynchiformes > Chanidae > Chanos > Chanos chanos. The sequence goes on from NC_044505.1 coordinate 13,487,540, forward strand.
TCAAAAAGTTAGAAACACAGAAAAGAATTGGTTTAGGGCTTTTGTGTTCACTCAGCCACTGGACATGTTTCTGACTTTGTGTTTAAAATCAACCTTTTTACATTTTGAAAATGCACAGTAAATTTGTTTTGGATGTAATTTAGGTCATGTTTACATATTACATATTTGTAGGACTTTCTGAGAAGGAGGTAATCCCTTAAACAAGCGCACAATAGTATGTGCTTTGCAAGACACACACACACACACACACACGCACACACACACACTTAATTTCCACTACAACACATCCTTTTTTCTTACTGCGCTCTCTCTCTCTCTCTCTCTCTCTCTCTCCCCCTCTCCCTCTCCCTCCCCCTTTCCCCCTCTCTCTGTCTGTCTCTTTCTCTGTGTTTCTCTGTCATTAATCTGGGATGCTACTGGTCTTTTAAAGGTGACAGGATCCTCTGGGAGAACACTGCTCTCAAATATCTAAAAGAAGAACAGTGAGTCAGAGAGTCAGAGAGTGAGTCAGCACCAGACACACACCCACACCCCTCCATGCACACGCCCACACCCACCCACTCACACACACACACACACACACACACACAGATACACACACACTGCAGATAAAGAGTGAGTAATCGCCCATCAGCCCTAAAGACTCACCTCAATCCATCAATAATTCAAGCAACCACATTGTATGTCCTACCCATTCTCTCTATAAAGCATATGGACAGCTGGACACAGTCATACACTCACAGTGTCATCACAACATACCACAGCTGCAATGCAGAAACACAGGAGAAATTATATATATATATATTTCACTGCCGGCAAATGTAAATGTGGTTATAATCATTTGGTTCATTTATGCATAATCTCTGAAGTCTGTTGGATATGGAAAACTGCCCCGCACAACACTCACGCAACTGAGTTGTCTTTCGTCTCCGCTAGCGACGAACCAGATTCAGTCACGTGCTCATCAATTTATTTTATCACTCTGTTCACAGGAAGAAATGCTTCTTAGCAAATAAACCCTGAGGGTGTCAAGCACGCCGCACGTCAATCTTACTGGGATTTGATAGCGCGTTTCAGAAACATTGTATTGATTTAGATCAGACAAAACCAGCTCTTTTTGCAAAGGTCATGTTCTTACTGGATGAAAGATATGAAAACAAGAGCTTGCTCCTGGGGAAGGGAGTTTTTTTTTTGTTTTTTTTTAAATGAAGGCAAGTATGCAAAAACTGTGCTTCAGATGCTGAGGCAATAAACTCTGGGTTTTGCGTTTTGTTTTGTTTTGATGTGGAATATCCAAATTTCAGCACAGACTGTTATCTGTTTTGATGATCCCTTTATTTTTCAAATGAGCTCTTGATAGCTTTTGACTCCAGACAGTCCAATTTAAGACAGATAAATGAATAAATGACCGAGAGATGTTCTCAAAAGCCTTGTTACTGAATTATCCAAATGTTCAGATTCTTTCGTGTGAAGAAACATACAAGTGCTGTATAACTGCTAAGTTCTCATCTTGTGTGTAAAACTGTTGGCTGTAGTTGTTGTTTGTCGGCAGTATTGCAAAATCGCAACCAGCAGTGCTGTCAAAATTTGGGAGCGTATTCCAGTAGACTGGTGTGTTTCAGAATCGCAGGTCATTGTGGAGGGTCGAGAAAGATGGGAAGGTTCTCAGAAAAGCTCCAGAGCATGAACAGATAATGGAATCATGTGAGATAGAGAAGGATGATTATTCACACAAAGACTCAAATACATCTTCACATCCCTAAGGGTTTGCATAAGGAGAGAAGTTTTCCTCTCTCTCTCTCTCTGTCTCTCCTTCTCTCACAAGGACACAAACACAACGAGAGAAAGAGAGAGAGAGAGAGATCACCCTATCCTGTCTTCATAATGTGGTTATATCAGACACTGTCCAGTCATTAGTAATAAACTGAACAATTGCTCCTAATTTAGTTCCTCATATTGTTATCGATGAGAGACAAGGCAGGAGGGGGGTTCTGTTAAACAAGGTCAGATGACTCTATAACTATGCAGTCTTAATGGTGAAAGATACATTTTAATGTCCGACTGTACTCACTTAGCTTAATGAATATTACCGCCTGTCTTTCTCGCTGTGCCGGCTCGGACTCAAATGCTGTGTCTGGTTTCCGGTAAGAGCAGAAGCGGGCAGACTGGCTCGGGTCCAGCAGCCTACCTTCCAGCTCCGAAAGCCAAGTAGCTTCGGCTAAGAAAGACGTACTTGCCCTTTAAGAAATACAATTCCATTAAGTTGTGTGCGCTCTCTCTCTCTCTCGCGCGCGCGCACACACACGCACACATACACACACGGAGAGAGAGAGAGGGAGAGAGAGAGCTATAGACGCGTTCAGCTAGTCGCAGTCTCACACTCACGGATGGAGAACTCACAATGGGTGCCGCCTGGTTTCTCGTTGTATTACAACTAATGTGCGCTTTACCTCCTGGTAAGACAGAGGTTTTTCTTGCGTGAATGTCAAGAGTCTTAATTGGCCATTTTAAAGTAGTCCAATTTCCATTTACACATAATGAGAATTTGGCTAATTTATTAAATGTTTCAAATGCTGGTGATGGCCAATCGCTGTAATGCTGGAATATGATGTACTTTTTAAATATCATACCGTTATGTTTAGTTTGATATCTGGCAAATACATATACCTTTGATATTCACTCCACCTGATTGTTTGTTTAAACTGATAGCCCTGTATTTTTTTCAGCCTCTGTGATACATGTGTTTTGTTAACCGTGTCAATAATTAATTAGCGTGTAATTAGAACCTTGGCAATAAACCCTGCGATGCATACAATGCTACAAGCAAAACAAAACATTGTCATGGTCAATGTATATCGGCTGTCCGTTGCAAATTAACTTCAGTGATGGGTTTGAATCTGCGTTGAACAGGACCACATAGACCGTAGGCTTCCGTGTTCATCCTAACGGTGATCCTACTGTTTTCAATGAGCTCAGTATAGTCTGAATGCACATTTGGCTGTTTGAGCTAGAAGTCATGTTGGCTACATAGGGACTGACATCGCTATGAGTCAACAGGTACTTGAGGTACATTTTATGTATTGTCTTGCCACTACAACCAGATTGTTCGCCTGTTTACAAACTAGTATGCCTCTTAAATTCACAGGACCGCGAACTCCTTTTGGGTTTACTCAGTAGCCTGCCACAAAACCTCACGTTTTCCGCATCATAATCATAATCACAATCATAATCATAATGATAATGCCGTCAAAGCAAATTTTTTCTTTTTTATCACCGTGTACAAATCGAAGGTTGAAACTGACAATTCCCCCGCTACGCTTTGAAGAACGATTCTGACCACTATTTTTTTCCGTTGATGTTTCTGTAACGTTATCTCTAAAGCCTCCATTATAAACTTCCAAAAAAACATCCGTGTTGCCGGGAGCAGCGGCTCTGTCAACAGTCATAAGATTCCGCAGAAAGGACGTGACGGTTATGCAAATAAGCCGCCGTCTCTTTCGTGTGAACTGTAACATTTGCCCGCAAGTGTGCTGATTTTATGCCATACAGGGGAGGATTTTTTTCTTTTTTCTTTTTGTGGTGGGGGGGGTAGCAGTGGTTAATGAATCATTAATTTAATTTGTTTTGGGGTGGTTTGTGATGGAACATTAAAAAAAAAAAATGGAAGCTGTCTAATGCTTCAGTCTACCAATTACGTAAATGACCATTTTCTAAGCACTTATGTCAGTAGAGATGAGGGAAATACAGTAGCCATTCGTCAAAAAAGAGAAAACATTAAAGTGAGAATGCTGATTAGTAAGTGTTCCTATTTCTTTGAAAGCGTAATTCAACAAATTTCCACGTACAAACCATTTTGTGTGGCTCTCCGTGTGTTTCGAGACAGAACTGTGGAGCCTAATTTTACACACACCGTGAAAGCGGTGAGGCAAACTTTCTTAAATCCTGCAGTCTTAAATCCTAAATAGACAACTGCTTCTTATTTACATGAGGAACCTGAAGGGTCACATCTTTGGCATGGCAACATGGCGTTAACGGTTTACCTTAGGGGCCAGCTAACTTACATGAGTTCGCCTACTCTGCAAATTTGGGTAAATTGTTTCACGGTGTAAAATTCGCAAGTGTTAAAAAGAGCTAACTTAAGAATTATTTTTTACGTTCATGAATAGTTAGTGTTGCAAATGCACGTGAAACGTTTCTTTTTTTCTCGAGTTACTTACAACTGCATTTATCTTGCGTGTTTATTGACATTAACACTCAGGAGTTTATTTCACTCTGGCAAATTTACTTTTGTTTGAAACCTTCTTTCAACTACAAATCTTTGTAATGCTAATAACTCCCAAACTGAGGATTATCTACCATTGGATGGATTGGATTTTTTTTGTTTTTTTCCCCACTGAAAATGTTTTGTTGCTGTTCAGGTCAGCCCAAACCAGTCCTCACACCAGACTCCCCTCACCTGGTGATTCTGAAGGGCGGACAGCTGGAGTTGCGTTGCCGTGACGACGAGGGCGAAGTGCGGTGGCAGCGAGACAAGGGTCGCAGGATCGAAGGGGCACGAGAGGAAGACGGAGAGGCTGTCATTAAACTTAGCTCTGCACAGACACAGCACATGGGCGGATATACCTGCCTTAACTCTGCCACAAAACAACAGAAATCTATCTATGTCTACGTGAAAGGTGTGTGTGTTTGTGTGTGTGTGTGTGTGTGTTGCTCTGTAAAAGCCTAGATCCGGACTGTTATTAACGTTCGAATCATACTATAAAGGTCTTGCTAAGCCTTCGTGAATATATAGCTGTCAGTCTGGGCTCCCAGCCACACCTCAGTGTATGCAAAAGTTAGTCCTCTCTGTTTAATTTGGGATTCTAAGACTTTTGTCTCATGTTTATCTTTCTTTCTCACATTCTCCTGCTCGTTCTCTCAGTGTAGCTTTCCCTGTTCTTGGCTCCTTTTTTAAAAAGTGATTTAGGAGACGTGACATAGTGTCGCCAATCAAAACTCATGCCCAGCACAGTACCCCTTTCAATGATGACGACAACATTCTCTCTGTCTCTCTCTCTCTCTCTCTCTCTCTCTCTCTCTCACTCTCTCTTTCCTCTTCCCCCCCTCAGAACAGGACAGTGCATTTGTGCGTTCATTGGTAAATGGCTTATTGGCAAGAGAGGGTGAAGACTACACTGTCCCGTGCCTAGTGACCGATCCAGCTGTCACTCGTCTGAGTCTGCATACGTGTGACAACAAGCCCCTCCCACTCGGACTCAGCTACATCCCACACCCTCACCGTGGCATCGTTATCCACAACATAACCAAAGAACATGACGGTTGTTATGTCTGCACAGGAGAGATGGCTGGAGTCCCAGTCAAGTCCAGTCAATATTACATCAGCGTACGGCAAGGTGTGTGTGTGTGTGTAAAAGTGAAAGAAAGAACAAAGATGGTCTCAAAACAAACAGACATTCTTAATCTGTTTCTGTCATAACTTGGAGGGAGAGGGGAGGGTGTGGGGGGGGGGAGTTGGGGTGCTACGCTCTGTTTCAGCTCTTCCAGGCACGTTTAGCAGGCGGGACTTATTGACTGACAATACTGAAACGTGGCAAGACTTCTGTGTCCTGTCCAATAGTCTTTAGTTATAATGTTGACTTTATTCCACGCACTGTGAAACACAACGGTCTTTATTCCACGCGCCATAGAACACGATGGTCGTATAACCAGTTTGACTGATCTAATGGGCACTCATCCCAAACTCTGATCAAGTGTTGTGAAACACAAGTAACTTGTGATGATTTGTCATTCTACTTTGTGTGCTTTGTGTGTGTGTGTGTGTGTGTGTGTGTGTGTTTTGTGTGTGTGTGTCCGCTTTGTGTGTGTGTGTGTGTGTGTGCGCGCGCGCTTGCTTTGTGTGTGTGTGTGTGTCTGTTTCTGTTTGTGCAGGCCCAGGATCAGTACCTGTGATTAGTTTGAGCAGAGCTGATAGGGTGATTCTGACCCAGGGTCAACAATTTGAACTGACCTGTAGCACAACCAACATCAACCACGACTTCAGTCTGAAATGGAGCTTTCCAGAAGGAGTGGTACGAGACACACACACACACACACACACACACACAGGCATGCATGCCCATGTTCTGACAGCATAGTATTACATACGCTTTTGTATAACTTTGGGAAAAAGACAACTCCTTATATTGTTATACTTCTCAATCATGATCATTCATAAATGTTGTCACGGTAACTCATCCGTCTGTCTTTACGGCGATCTTTCTGATGTGCTGCTGACCCTCGACCTCTCCTCTCAGTTTGCGTTAGAGTCACACTCCTCCCACATCCTGTCGGGTTCCCATGGTTACCAACGATCAACAACCTTATGGATAAGCTCAGTGAAAGCAACAGATTCAGGAAAGTATCACTGTGAAGCCAAAAATGCAAAGGGCACGTCTGTAGCAACTGTCCAGCTGGAGGTGTATGGTGAGTACTGAATGTGTGTGTGTGTGTGCGCGTGTGTGTGTTTGTGTGTGTGTGTGTGTGTGTATGAGCTGATACTAAAATGAAAGTTCTCTTTGTCTCTGTGATTACATTGAATAATATGTTTCTTAAATAATGTCTCTTGAATCTCTTTCCAGTTTATCTTTTCTGTAAATCGCTTTAGAGTTAAATCCCACCCTCCACACTGTGAAACTTTATCATTCTGACTGCAAAGACTGCATTGGAAGGAATATTATACATTAAATATACAATACAGACACATGTTTGGCAAGGACATTGCTGCTGCTGCTGATGACAACGATAGCGATGCTTGTGTGTGTGTGCGTGCGTGCGTGTGTGGGTGTGTGTGTGTGTGTGTGTGTGTGTATGTGTCTGTGTGTGTGTGTGTGTGTGTGTGTTCGTGTTCTCAGAGCGGGGATTCATTAATCTGGTTAGCAGTGAGAGCAGTGAAGTGAAGGTGCGGGAGGGTGAGAGTTTGACTCTGAGGGCAGAGATGGAGGCCTATCCCACACCACAGGCCATCTACTGGACCTTTCACAATCAAACCCTCACAAACACGTCAGAGCACGTCATCACTGTACACAAACAGCAGTACAGGTACACACACACACACACACACACACACACACACACACAGAGTCAAACTCTCTCAAACACATCAGAACACGTCATCACCGTACTCAAACAGCAATAAAGGTACACACACACACTCAGACACACACACATGCAGACGTCGCACACACACACTCACACACACACACACATACACACACACAGAGTCAAACTCTCACAAACACATCAGAACATGTCATCAAAGTACTCAACCAACAATAAAGGTACACACACATACATACACACACACTCACACACACGTGTACACACACACGCACATAAACACACACACTCAGACACACACACATGCAGACGCACGCGCACACACACACACACACAAACACACACACACACACACACACGCACAGTCATTCTTCCTATGTGGCATGGAAAATGTGAATGTACTGGAAATTATGTTAAACCCAAAATTAAGATTAATTTTACTTTAATTTGACTTTAATCTGTTTGTTCCAGTAATGCCCTCGTAATACCCCTGCAGCAAAGCATTAATAATATCTGAATACATCCATAATGTTTTTTCATAAAAATCATTTGAATATTATTAGGTACATCAGTGAGCTGAGGCTGGTTCGGGTACATGGTTCAGAGGGCGGGATATACACCTTCTCAGCCAATCACAACGACGCATCTGTCAATCAATCATTCCTCCTCTATGTTATCTGTGAGTTTTGAAGAAGTGTTTGAGTAAATTACACGCAATGTTCACTCTTTCGCCTTTTCTTTCTTTCTCTCTTGCTTTTTTTCTTTCTTTTTTTCTTTCTCTCTGTCTTCATTGTTCACTCATACACACCCATCCCTTCTTATTCACTCTCAGAAATGCAGTAACAATATCTTACTATCTCACTAATCCTCTCTCTCACTCTCTCTCTCACTCTCTCTCTCTCTCTCTCTCACTCTCTCTCTCACTCTCAGGTAAACCTGTAATTGTGTCTCAGGAAGGTCCAGTTGATGGACAGGTTCGTTGTGTTGCCTCAGGATATCCTGTCCCCAAAATCAGCTGGTACTACTGTGAACCTCCACACATGCGGTATGACACTCACACACACACACACACACTCACACACACATCAACATAGCTAACATAAGCTAATGGGAAAACGCTCTATAAACTTCATCTCTGTTTGATTCACGGAATAGCGATTCTCACGTTATCGTAAAAACACTTGGAGAAGTGGAACACACCGGTGTAAGCCGTTTGTAAACAAATTTGTTAACATTTATCGAGATCATTTATCAAAATTGTTATGCAAGCAATATGCGCTATCTGACATTATTCAACATCTGTAATATCCTGTTGTGTATTAATGAGGACTTTTTGACCTGTGGTAGGTGCTCACACCTGGACAATGCCACACAGGAGGATGAGGAGTTGGCGATGGTGACGGTGTCAGGCTCTGGGTTTGGGAGAAGTTTGGTGGAGAGCAGACTCAACATCAGCAGAGGAAACTACCACACCCTCGAATGTGTGGCCTCCACTTACGGAGAACAGGCGTATGCTCTCTTCACAATCAGAGGTGAGCTATATATATGTATGTGTGTGTGTGTGTGAGTGTGTCTTGACTTAGTGTGAACAACATGTGCTTGTATATATGTGTGTGTGTGTGTGTGTGTGTGTGTGTGTGTGAGTCCCACTAAGTTAATACATAAACATGAACTCTTTGACACCATAACACACTTTCAGCCCAGATTAAACTTTTTTTTGTATACACATACATTAGTGTGTCTGTGTGTGTGTGTGAATGCATGTGTGTGTGCGTGTGTGTGTGTATGTGTGTTTGTCACACCACGTGTACACCGTTTTAACAGACTGGAACAGATTAATTTATGCAGCGTCTGCAGAGCAGGATTTGAAACAGAGACTAATCCCTTTTTCAACAGCAGGCTTTAACACAAACAGACATGTGTGCATGCGCGCCTGCGTGTGTGTGTGTGTGTGCGTGCGTGTGTGTGTTTGTATCTTAACACAGAACGGACCGTGCCTCACACACTCTTCACGCCTCTGTTGACTGGAGTTGTATCTGCTGCAGTCTTACTGAGTCTCATATTAATCGTTCTGCTGTATAAATACGTACAGGTAACTTATCGTGTGTGTGTGTGTATGACACACAGCATGCACTATATAACACGATCTATTATTACCACATAGATACAGTAAAATTACTCATTTTATTTCTCCTGCGTGAACTCACCTACTTGCGCCTTCATATTATATTTGTATGCAGTAACACATGCCACGGTGAAGTTACCTTAATCAAAGTTTTGATTCCAAAATCACCTGGATAGATATTTACCCTGTCCATTCACTTAACTCACATATTTTAAGACTTCTGTTTCATTTAGAACAGTGTGGGTCGGTGGAATCACGGAAACTAAAACTGTTGTTTTGTGTCACCTCAGAAACCCAAATATGAGATCCACTGGAAAGTGATTGAGAGTATCCATGGCAACAACTACATATACATAGACCCCACCCAGTTGCCTTATGACCCGAAGTGGGAGTTTCCCCGTGAGAGACTGCGCTTTGGTAAGTCAAACAAACAAACAAACAAACAAATAAACAAGCAACAAACAAATGAACAATTGGTTACATTGGTTTTTCAGTGTCATTCTGTGACATATTATTCTGGTCAGACAACTCAGCGATGCAGACCATGCTATGAAGAGTGTAGTAAAATAGAGTTGGTGTGTGTGTGTGTGTGTGTGTAGGTAAAATCCTCGGCTCTGGAGCATTCGGTAAAGTGGTGGCTGCTACAGCGTACAGCCTCTGTTCTCCCAACACAGTGACCACCGTTGCCGTGAAGATGCTTAAACGTAAGTCGACGTGTATATATGTGTGTGTGTGTGTGTGTATCTGCACACGCAAGCAAAAGATCAACATTACGTCAGCTTACGAGAATAGGCCTTTTTTTTAGCCAGTTTAAATATTTATAATGGGATTTGTGTCTGTGTGTGTGTGTGTGTGTGATCACACAGCAAGCGCTCACTCCACTGAGAAAGAAGCTCTGATGTCAGAGTTGAAGGTTCTCAGTTACCTTGGCAGTCACATGAACATTGTCAACCTGCTGGGTGCCTGTACCGTGGGAGGTAAGGCAGCAGCCACAGGTCAAAGGTTAAGAAAGACATAACAGAAGAGCTGTGTGTGGAGTCTCTGAAGTGAACGGTTCAGTGGAAATATCGTGCTTTTTAAACAGTTCTCGCTCTTTGCTATGATATATCACGTACTTTTATGTTCTGAAATACCGTTACTGTGATGTTCACGACAGGACCCATCTTGGTGATCACGGAGTATTGTTGTTATGGCGACCTGCTGAACTTCCTGAGGAGGAAGAGGGACGCATTTTTCAGCTCCAAAACAGGGGACGGTTACTACAAAAATCTGCTTAGTCAAACTCAGCCCTCACGGTGAGAACTGTGTGTGTGTGAGTGTGTGTGTGTATGTGTGTGTGTCTGTGTATGTGTGCATGCATGTACGTTTTTTGTGTTTATGTGGGCATCTGTCTTGTTATCATTTTGTGTTTGTGTAATGTCTTCAACTCCATCACAGTTTAATATGTATGTCTAATGTAATGTTCCATTCACTGTCTATGTGTGTGTGTGTGTGTGTGTGTGTGTGTGTGTATGTGCTTGTTTGTTTGTGTGTTTGCATGTTCCACCCGTCAGAGATGGCACGGAAAACGGTTACATGCCGATGAGATCTTATCAGAAGAGGTCCAACCAAACAGGTACATCTGATTCAGCTAATTCATCTGATTCATCTGGTTCACCTGATTCACATGATTCATCTGATTCAAATATCTTCACTGAGAATCACACTTCAGACATCCAGTAAACAAACAACAGTGTTAGAGAAGCTTGTCTGCCATGCCACATATCATTGTGCCTGTTGCTTTACAGTACAGAAGCTCAGTATTCTATAATACATGAAGACTGCGGTGTGGTAATGGCAGTAGAAAATCCTTTGGTTGTCTAATATTGATTAAGGTGTTAAAATCTTTCAAGCTAGCAATAATACCAGTTGCGAGCGGTTTCAAACGCCCAACGTCTCTCTCTCTCTCACTCTCTCTCTCTCTCTCTCTCTCTCTCACTCTCTCTCTCTCTCTCTCTCTCTCTCTCCCTCTCTCTGTCAGAATGGAGTGATGATAAAGATGAGTTGTCTCTGGATACAGAGGATCTGCTTAGCTTTTCATACCAAGTGGCCAAAGGAATGGACTTCCTCACCTCCAAGAATGTATGTGATTGTGTGTCATACCTATAGATACACCTTATTCACCTTCCTACTGTTCATTTAGCTTTCTTTAAATACTGAACACATGCTTTTGTGTTCCTCTTCCTTTACTCATACGTCTGTTTTGTGTTTAGTGTATTCACAGGGATTTAGCAGCCCGGAATATTCTGCTGACTCAGGGCAGAGTAGCAAAGATCTGTGATTTCGGCCTGGCCCGAGACATCACTAGAGACGCCAACTATGTCCTGAAGGGCAATGTGAGTGAGTCCAACAACAACAACAATTGCGCATGACCTCCTAGTGTTAATGTACATAGAGAACACCTTCCCTCAGACATCTAACCAAAGTTAGCAAACGATTCAGTAGTCAAAGGGCAAAGGAAAACAGTAGTATATGTAACATTTTATTATGTATATAATGCAACGTTAAATATATATATATATATATATATATCACATTTTTGAGGTAAATGTGTTGATTTACTGTGATGTAAACATTTGCATTATACTGGTATTATATGTCCAAAACATACACTTTATCACTATATAACAAGGCACTGGTCTTGCTTATGCTCTACAGCTTGTGAGCTGTGAATTACATTTACTGTGTAATTTAAATAATCACATTGATTTAAATACGAGAGATTGTGCTGTCTCAGCATCATATTTGAGAATGTCTCTCTAAGTTTTCTCTGTAGATCTGTTTGTAACTTTTGGGAATGTGTGTGTGTGTGTGTATTTGTGTGTGTGTGTGTGTTTTATTAAGGCCCGTCTCCCTGTGAAATGGATGTCCCCAGAGAGTCTGTTTGACTGCGTGTACACGTTTGAGAGCGACGTCTGGTCCTACGGCATCCTGCTGTGGGAGATCTTCTCCCTCGGTAAGGCTGATCTGACATCAGCGCACACCGCTCACTCCCAGAGAGCCTGATTCAATTAGCTGACCCAAAGCCAGTAACCTCACAGCAGCATCTTTCTCCCCCTCAGTGTTTGTTCAGTTTCAGGAAGAGAAGCTGACTTACCAAAAAAACCCCACAATATATTGCCTACTGACTGCTCAGTATTATATTTAAAGCAAGGAAACCTGAATTCTAATGCTTTATTATTTATGTAATATTTTTAGTATGTATTTGTTATGTACTGTTTTTTTTCATATTTGTTTATTTGTTCTATATGTAGGTAATAGTCCATATCCTGGGGTCCCAGTGGATTCTAACTTCTACAGAATGATACAGGACGGATACAGAATGAGTGAGCCAGAGTTTGCTCCCAGCGAAATGTGAGAGACAAGTGTGTGTGTGTGTGTGTGTGTGTGTGTGTGTGTGTGTGTGTGTGTGTGTGTGTGTGTGTGTGTGTGTGTGTGTGCGTGTGTGAGTGTGTGTGTGTGTGTGTATGTGTGTTCTCATTTATGAACTGTCATAATGCAGTTATGATGTATACATTAGTTGCTATGTATAAGGTTGACTATTAAATGATGTTTGTTTTTCATTGTTATGTAATGAGGTAATGTGTGTGTTGTCATTATGAAGTTTGTCATTATGTAGTCATTATGAAGTGACGGAGTAATTCTGATGTGTATGTGAAGTGGTTCATTGCATGTGTAATAACTGTGATGTAATATGTTTGTGTTCTCAGTTATGAGGTCATGAGGTGGTGTTGGAGCGCTGACCCTATGAAGAGACCATCCTTTAAAAAACTTGTTGAGCGAACGGAATTATTGCTATCGGAAACAACAAAACACGTATGCTCCATAAGTCTGTGTGTTGTAATGTAATATGAGTAAATGTGTACTTATTCCAATCCAGCAGAGTTTTAATAACTGTACAATTGGTGAAATAGATATATGATTTGTCCCTGTTGATGTTTCTAATGATGTGAGGTGTACAGAATTTCAGTTGGATCACTTTTGATCCTACTGAATCATTTTTGCCATATTAGATTCACTTGCACTTTTTGATATGATTCATTTAACTTGCAGGCTTGTCTTGACTCATGTAATTTATGTGTTTATATCTGTGTCTCCTGAAAGGTTTACCTGAACCTGAGCAACTGTAATGAGGACATAGTGCCTCCAGGACAGCAGAGGGCGCCCTCACAGAGACTGAGTTCTGTGGAGAGCACCACAGCCCCAACACAGCCGCTACTGCTGGCCACCACCGATGTCTTTGTGGAGCATGAGACTGCCTGAGGAGCTATGCCTATGTCCAAAGAACTTCCAGTTCCTTCCTCTTTTCTCTTCTTCCTCTTCATCCTCCTTTCTTGTCTCAGTCCGGGGTAGCTTCACAGCTTTAACCAAACTTCTGACAAGTCTGAACAAGGTCATTTTGCTTTCACCTTTTTGGTCAGTACAAACAGGATAAGCGGAGGATAACTGGGGGCTATTAAAAAAAATGCTCAGCCATTCAGCCACTTTGACTTAAAAATGTTCATTTGCTTTGCCTTCCATCCAAGCTAGACAAGAATACATTCTTCTGGCCTTGTTGATCTTTTTGGCTCAACAAGTTTAAGTCTTTTGGCCTTGTATGCCATTTTGGCTCTAGCAGTATAGGATCACTGGCACAGGCCACCATTTTGGCTCTGTTTCTCCACCCTGCCTCGCACAGCCATTTTGGCTCTAGAGCGCAACACTTCAAGAATGAGGCCTGTATTTTCTTATATGCAGTCGGATACCATTTCACTGTATTGATCAGTGAGGTATTTTGGGTACATGGAGAGCTGACTTAACAGTATTTCAAGAGGCTGTCCATTACCTGATAGCTACATACTAAACAACAACAGGACAATCATTAGACGCAAAGCAAAATATGAGTTGGGCGAAGATTATTTATGATTACGTTTATGTGAAAGGATGACAGAATCTTCTAGTAACCGTCTTTGTTTTGTTTTGTTTTGTTTTCTATTTTGTAAGTCAACAACAATTTACCATTAGTCACTAAATGTTTGGACACTGTGTGTGAATATGTACAGTGCTGTACCTAGATCGTCATGATGAAATATTTTAATATTCTGCTTGTGTATGACTTGTGTACAGACAGGTTAAGTCTTTAAAAAAAATCAAAGCAGTGTAAGAGACTGTTCTCGGTTATTTGTAGCCATTTAAGATTAAGGTAATGTTTTGCAATGCATGTTGACATTTACCTCAGAATGTTTGTGTAGACCATTGTCTGAGAGTAAGCGGAATACATTTGGAATGATGTAACTGTTCTACTGGGAGTCATGGCAACAGACTAGTGATAAGTGACAGAGAGAATTTTAGGACTGCAATGGAGAGGTTTTAAGATCTTGACTGTGTATATGTAGATGAATTTGGGAATCAGTATTTTATTAATGATGTGTACGGTTTGTAGAGAGGGGGTTCCAGGAAAAGGACCTACATACGTTTTAAAATGTTGTTGTGAACAGAGAGAAAACGCATTTTTTGATACTCAGATTTGACCAATTAAAATGGGAGAAAACATACATGTGTGTGTGTGTGTGTTTCTGTGTAAAAATAACACCTCTTTGAGTATTTAGATGCAGGGAAGAGCTGAGAGAGAAGTTTGTGTAAAATAACGACAAAAACACGACAAAGTATGTCAAACATCATTTGTTTTAATTTTAGACATCAGTATTACTTAAGAGAGGGAAAATGTGCAGAAAGTCTGCTTACTAAATGATCAACAACATTCTTGTTGACAGGGTGTTACACACGTTACATGGACTTTTATTGTGATACCTCAGTTTATTCTGTGACTTTCAGCCATTCAGAGCCCCTCAATACTGCGTTAGAACATTCCATGCATAATATAATTAGCATGTGCAATGTAAGGAAATATTACAAGAGGTCGCTTAAACTACATAATCATTTCTCAGATTCTCCACTAATGTGTATGCTGGGTTGGCACTAGTGAAGCTTTCACCATCACATATAGCGTAATGCCCCCAATTATGACTGAATGGCTAAACTGGCCCTAAAAAGTCAAGTGTTTCAATTTTTTTTTGTTTGTTTGTTTCCGTGTGCTTAAAGCAGACGCACTGAATCACAGTGTTACAACAGAAGACACATAAGAGCACTCAAGTTGTTAACATCTAACTGGGGGTGAATATATCAATTTACTGAAAACCATGCTTGGAACAGGGAAGATCTTGATAGAATAGTGCTTTAGGTCTGAGCTGCACTGCAACCATAAAAAATCTCGAATCCACCCTAAAGTTCGTTCCGGGTGGGACTGTTTAGAAGTAGCCTAAAACGAAGATGTACGCAGTTATGTCTTCCTCTCTCTTTTTTCAGACTGTCATTTATTAAAACCCACGTATGCTCTATCAGATCTCAGCACCTCCGTCTGGAAGACCCACGATACAAATTTTTTTTGTCTTTTTTCCCCCCTATTCAGTTCACCTGGCTTATGACAGATGTTTTCAAATCAACAACACATTTTAGAAAAACTTGTGGGTATGTAATATTTTTCACTGTTCTGTGGCAAACATTACACAGACGTAGATAGTAAAAGTATACAGAGCGGGAAACACAAGAGTCACTTATAAGGGGCTTGAAATTCACAACACTTAATCACATTACACTCGAGAGCCCAGTCGCTTCTGGGGAAGAAATCTTGGGGATCAACACATGATAGGAATTCGGTTTCTTACTCAAGGGTGCGGGTGAACAGAATGTGATGAGTGTGTGAATGCAGTGCTATGTAGGCGTACACTGGCGCGTGGTTTAGCGCGTGCTCGGTGACATCAAAGCTTAGCCGTTAAATGAACGAGCTCCATCATACTTGTAAATAGTGTTAGCACACACAGCTAAGCGGTACCGTCCTTCTGACTTGCAAGATCGTGATTCTCCCACCAATGTCTATTGCATATATGACACTGTACACTACATGCCCTGCAATTTTTTGTTCAAAACATCACTACCACATTTGGTTTAATTAATTATACACTCTTTGGCTCAGCACGAGTTAATTAGTTAAGTAACACCTTGTAGTACACGGTTAGTGTATGCACCTGCAGTACACATGGCCTTGACAGACCATGATAAATACCACTGCATACCACAAACATGTCATGGCAGAGCGTGAAAGCTAATGCTCCATTCAAACGATTACATGTGCTGCCGTTACTGAGTTATGCTGTATAATGTCTTTTGGGGTTTCTTACAAAGTAATAGGAAAACAGGAGAGTTGGGGATAGGATTGAGATAGATAGGATTATATTCATATCTGGAAGGCTTCAGTCCACTAACTTGGTGTCACAGCTTGTTTAATCAGTGTCCTCTATAAAAGACAAACCTCTTTAAAACCATTCACCCGACAGTGATTACGGTCTACCACTCATCTATAACCTGTA
The DNA here is from genome assembly GCF_902362185.1 of Chanos chanos. NCBI lineage: Eukaryota > Metazoa > Chordata > Actinopteri > Gonorynchiformes > Chanidae > Chanos > Chanos chanos. The sequence goes on from NC_044505.1 coordinate 13,504,205, forward strand.
CACGGAGATCCTTTGCCATATGAAAATAAAGTAACTTTCCATCTTTATCATATAAAAATCCCACTGATCTGCGTTCATTGTTTACGAGGTAAACGGTTACCAAGCCACAGGGGTGCATTCTAAAACGTTAAGCTACTGCAACGCAAGAACTGATTGGCTATCGCCAAGGGCAACGCATAGCCACGCCCATGGCAATAAAGGAGGAGTCAGGTCTAGTATTCCTGATTTTAACGTTCTTTGCCTTCGGGCAAAACAAACACCGTTCACACATTCTCTCTCGGGCGCGCACACGCACACACACACACGGCTTGTATAACATATGGCTTGACGTGTGAATCCCACAATTTGTGACATGGCACATGACAGGGAATCTGGATTTACTGTTATGTTTGGGGTGACATCTGATGACAGGACACCCTGGTCATGTATTTTCATTATTAACTCAGAAACACATGTTCCATCAGATGATGAATTACTGACTGGATATGAAGAGCAAACAAGTAAAACAAACACATTCACCCAGACAGATGTGGATACACACTTCATTCATGCTTACTCTCTCTCACACACACACACACACACACAGACAGACAAACACATACACACACACATTAAATGACCATTACAAAGTCTACGGGTTACGGAGCTTTAGTGTGTCTCAACACATTAAGTGCTATACAATACATGGGGCGATTTGGAACACACTTCTTAACAATCTACAGCATCTTGTTAAGAGAAAAAAAAACAAAAAAAAAACCAGTCCATACCATATTTACACAAAATGTTACATGGGTTATATTATGGCCAGAATGATCTTTTGAAGGGTTTTTTTTTTTTAAACTTTTGGTAAAGACCTAAAAAAAAATCCAGGTTGACTGTTGGCACTTACATATATGAACTACTTCCTCCTATAAAGGTGATAAAACCTATATCTCTATTGTTAAATAAAAGAAACTTTTGACTTCTGAAATGAACATCTAAAATAGAAACATGGGCTTATTTTTAGTCTCAGAGACACTGAAAAAACATTTCAGTATCTGCTGAATCTTCCATATTGAATATTAAACAACCTGTGACACACTCTAATACCTTTATGGTATCACTGAGGGTTGGGGGGGGGAGGAGGGGGGGCACGAGGGAGCACACATTATAAAATGTAACTTCAGCACTTTTCCCAGAATAATAATAGAAAATTAAAAAAAAAAAAAAATTATATAACCAGAACTACGCGTAAAAGTTTACACATTTCATGCATCTTATAAAATACTCAATACTTTTTTGTTCCTTTTAACGTTGGATATTTACATTGTATGTTACAGGTGCATGTACACTTGATGTGAAGTTTGCTAAAACGGTTCCTCCTCCGTCAGCTGAAAATGAGATATTCTGATCGGTCCAGACACTTTACATACGTGTTCCTCTGTTTGAATAAATTACAAAAAACCCCACCCTAACAAAAACAAAAACAAAACAACTTGAGAAACTTGGTTTTTCTGAGCTTCTGTCACCACCTGTTACCATGGTGATGGGCTTGGAGTTGCCATGGTATTGGGTTCTGTTGCCACAGCGAGCTGTTCCCGTTACACAACACCGTGTAGAGGTTCCCAGAGAATTCTACTGTTGTCATGACAGCAAGAGCCGGTGACTAGGGCCAGTGGCCGTGCCCCAGAGAACAAATACTACAGCAACCCACCAATCACCTTCCAGTACTGGTCCGGTGTGGTTTGGGCCTTGCTGAAACAGGCTGCATTACTGCGACTGGGTACTGGAGGTGTCAGTCCTGAGAGATGATGTGGGTTTCTGCTGTTTTTGAGTCTGTGGCTTTAGTTGTTGCTGTTGTCTCTGCGGTTGCTGCTGCTGTTGTTGTTGTTGTTGTTGCTGTTGTTGTCGCTGTTGTTGTGTGGAAGCAAACGCACCCTGCTGCTGAATAGGAAAAGCTGCCTGTAAAATCAGTTGCGTTGACTGGTTGCCGTGTAGAAGCCGTGTGCCCTGAAAGAAATAAGGGGAGGGGTTAGTGCAAAGCTTGTGAACTGTCTGCTCCCTCTAGAAGCAGAACTGTCCTTCTAGAACATTCTGACTTTTGGCTTAAGTTCTCTGGTGAACACAGACATCCTGCTTCATGAAGTACTCGCAGCTTTTACATCCCCTCTTCTAATCATGAGTATTACATAAAAAGCATGGTGATACTGATCTCAGAACAGCAGTTTCTCACACATAGAGCCTAAAGAAAAAACACAAAGATGCATTAATAAGCCCACATAAGAACATTAAGAGTGTATTAATATAAGAAAGTGTGAATACCTGTGTGTGTGTGTGTGTGTGTTTAGTCCATCCATTACCTGAAGGAGCTGTTGTTGCTGCTGCTGCTGCTGTGGTTGCGTCGCCCCCTGCTGTTGGGCTGGCTGCACAGCAGCTGACTGTGTCTGTGTGTCTGTCTGCGCAGCTGGCTGCGCCTGCAGAGTGATTGCTGGCGTCTGGCCCTGTTGCTGTGGAAACGGGCTGTAGGCCATAAACATGGTAGTGGGCACTACGACTGCCCCACAAGGCATGGGAGCAGTCACCAATTTAGTGACCAACTGCTGCCCTGCAGGAAACCTGAGAGAGAGAAAGAGAGAAATAGAGAGAGAGAGAGAGAGAGAGAGAGCATATTTTTCATGTTAATGTTAATTACATTTTATAATGTCAATGTGATATTGTTATTCCCCCACGTGGGCTGTGTGTGTGTGTGTGTTTGTGTGTGTGTGTACCTGATTTGACGGTCCTGTGTGAAATTGGTGATGGCAGTTGCTGTGTTGGCATTCTGTGCCAGGGTAGTGGGTATCTGAACTACACTGGCACCACCAGTCTGACTAATCATCATGGCATTATACACAGGGGTAGGCACACTCTGAGACCGCTGAGAGAGAGAGAGAGAGAGGGAGAGAGAGAGAGAGAGAGAGGAGACATTAATGACATCATTAAAAGGGTCTCACAGCCACTCACAGCTGATGAATCACCATTACGACTTGAGCGCATTAACGACAGAAATACAATATTAGTTCAAAGGACACCTAGAAGAAAGATGTGATGATGTCATCTTTCGTAGACTCTGCAGCAGGGTATTGGTGTCATAACGTCTAAGGCAGAGGAAAAATAGCAGTCCAGTGATGTCATGAGGGCTGTTTCGAAAACAACACGGCCAATTACAATCGCCTTGCTCCCAGGTGGTCACAATTCTGTTAGGTTGAAAATGGGATTGTTCTCTGTCTCCACAGCGATGAGATTTGACCTTCAGGGAGTTACCTGTGTGACAGTGGAGCCCTGCAGTGTCTGCTGTTGAGGAGGTGGGGCTTGTTGCTGTGTGAGTGTGTGCTGAGTTCCAGTATGGGCGGAGCTTGTGACACACTGCTGACTCTGTATGGTCAAGACGCC
>NC_044505.1:13512615-13560115 GCF_902362185.1 Chanos chanos
TTTGGAGGACCCCTTCTAGACCGTTCCTGGTTGTGCGAGGCACTGGGGAGTCAACACACATTAGTCAGTCAACACACAAAAATTCAGCAAAATAAGGAGTGAAGCTGTTTCTTGGAATGTGACCAAACTGTTTTGCAGAGTCCAAATAACTGATAAATATAACTTCACTTCCTGAAAACAGAAGCAATTCTGCTCCTTACTGCTATCCTCCAAAGAAAGTTCTCTATAACTCTTGGGGAAAAAAAAAAAGACAAAAAGGTTCTGTTTACCATTACTCAGCGATTTGAAGTTGCCGATAAATTTGACGTATTCGTACACGGGGGGTTCCTTTGGATCGATAGATCCTCGAAGCATGTGACAACAGAACTCCAGTTGGTTCTTAGCTGCGGATCAGAAGCGGTACATTTTTTAAACCCACGGAACCAATTGCGTCAGTACTATTTTGTGATATTGGGGGCCAGGACGGGAGCACTGATTTGATGGGGGGGGAAACTGATTTTTTTCAGTACTCACTTTTGAGGTATTCAGGACTGAGGTTTTCTCCCTCGGGGTGGGAGGACAAGGCTTTGTATACTTCAGAATGCTCCCCAGCTGGAAGGAAGTTCAGAAGGTTCTGATCCACGAGATCCGACTGCAACGCAGAAGAAACGATTCCTTTACAGATGTTTCGAATTCCACAGGAGAGCTTTTTGGCTAGCAGTTAAAGACCTTTTCATGAGTTTGTATGCAATTCTGTCTGTCAAAACATTTCAGTTCTCTGTTATGGCCAAGTTGTTTCACAATGTGTCTGTGAAAATAACAGCTCATCAGGAACAGCTTTGAGGAACGATGTGTCTCAAAAGACACATCGTTCCTCAGATAAAAGACACCTAAACAGAGACGGCACTAACAGATAAGACACAGATCGACAGTGCTCACAGGTAAGACACAGACACAGAATGACAGTGCTCACAGGTAAGACACAGACACAGACTGACAGTGCTCACAGGTAAGACACAGACACAGAATGACAGTGCTCACAGGTAAGACTCAGACACAGAGTGACAGTGCTCACAGGTAAGACACAGACAAAGAGTGACAGCGCTCACAGGTAAGACACAGACAGGGAGTGACAGTACTCACAGGTAAGACACAAACTGACAGTGCTCACAGGTAAGACAAAGACATGGAGTGACCGTGCTCACAGGTAAGACACAGACAGACAGTACTCACAGGTAAGACACAAACTGACAGTGCTCACAGGTAAGACACAGACTGACAGTGCTCACAGGTAAGACACAGACAGACAGTACTCACAGGTAAGACACAAACTGACAGTGCTCACAGGTAAGACACAGACAGGGAGTGACAGTACTCACAGGTAAGACACAAACTGACAGTGCTCACAGGTAAGACAAAGACATGGAGTGACCGTGCTCACAGGTAAGACACAGACAGACAGTACTCACAGGTAAGACACAAACTGACAGTGCTCACAGGTAAGACTCAGACACAGGGTGACAGTACTCACAGGTAAGACACAAACTGACAGTGCTCACAGGTAAGACACAGACACGGAGAGACAGTACTCACAGGTAAGACTCAGACACAGAGTGACAGTACTCACAGGTAAGACACAAACTGACAGTGGTCACAGGTAAGAAACAGATACGGAGTGACAGTACTCACAGGTAAGACACAAACTGACAGTGCTCACAGGTAAGACACAGACACAGACTGACAGTGCTCACAGGTAAGACACAGACACAGACTGACAGTACTCACAGGTAAGACACAAACTGACAGTGCTCACAGGTAAGACACAGACATGGAGTGACAGTACTCACAGGTAAGACTCAGACACAGAGTGACAGTACTCACAGGTAAGACACAAACTGACAGTGCTCACAGGTAAGAAACAGATACAGAGTGACAGTACTCACAGGTAAGACACAAACTGACAGTGCTCACAGGTAAGACACAGACACAGAGTGACAGTACTCACAGGTAAGACTCAGACAGAGAGTGACAGTACTCACAGGTAAGACTCAGGCACAGAGTGACAGTACTCACAGGTAAGACACAAACTGACAGTGCTCACAGGTAAGAAACAGATACGGAGTGACAGTGCTCACAGGTAAGACTCAGACACAGGGTGACAGTACTCACAGGTAAGTGCTGCAGTAAGGAAGTGACACTCTCCGAGACGTAGATTATATGCCCATCTGTCAATATTGCCAAGAAAAACCCATCCAGAGCCTACACACACACACACACACACACACACACACAGAGTTATGTCATTCAAACAAAGCACCAGGCCAACAGAGCAGTTTAAACTGTTTCTCAGTCTGAGACTGACAGTCGTTATGGATACCAAGCTATTCTGCACATAAGCAAAATACAGATCAACAGCTTATATAAAGCGTGAATATAAAACATTAATCACATGAACGAAAATGATCTAATTAAAAAATTATGAATTCATTTCTTCAAGGTACTCCCTGACTAGAATTATCTCTCTCTCACTCACACACACACACACACACACACACACACACAGACACACACATACACGCACGCTCTCAGAGGAGAACCTGACCTCCAGCATGAGCTGTGTGAACTCCTCGTTGCTAAGAAACGGGGGTTTCCAGTCCTGCTGGATCTCGCTGGACTCTGACTGTGCCGCAATTTCTAATCCACAAAGAGAGAGAGAGAGGAGTCAAAACAGCCAACGAGCCACCAAACTCAAGTACACTTATACCTCCAAACAGTCTGCCAATCAAACCGCGACGCGTTTCAGTCGGGAATTAAATGACAACAGGACTCTCGGCTGACATGGGAAAAAAAAACAAAACAACAAAAAACAGGTTTGAGGGCGAAAACGCTGCAGCCGTCAGACGGCGTCGGGAGTTCACCTTTGTGTTTGCGCAGGTAGTCGATGCTCTTCTGTAAAATGGTTGACTTGTCCATCTTGCGGGTGTTGCCCGGCAACATGGTGCCCAGTTCTTTAATGAGCACATTGAACTGGTCTCTGCGCTTCTTCTCCGACTTATTCCTGGACACGCTGCGGGTGGGACGACCGAGACGGATCATGATCTCAAAAACCATCAGATGATCTATTATTCTCCCGTTCTCTAACACAGTATAACCTACGATTACTAAGGAGAGACTGTAACTCGTTCCATTCAACGAACAGAACACTGCAAGGCAAAATGTACGTTTGCTATGACCACTTTTGAAAACCTGCACTGTAGATTATCAAATAAATCTAATAATTTCAGCATGTGAGCCAAGTGTGTGTGTGTGTGTGTGTGTGAGAGAGGGGGAGAGAGATGTGTGAGTGTGTGTGTGTGTGAGAGAGAGAGGGAGAGAGATAAGTGTGTGTGTGTAATGATAGGACAGCGATAAGCTCACCGTTTAGCTTTGTCCCGCTCATCTTCCTCCATTAAGCCATCAAATAAACTCCCATCATCCCTACAACAGAACACAGGCACATATATATATATGTATACACACACACACACGCACACACACACACACACACACACACACATATATATATATATATATCTCAGACACAGCCTGGTGGCCTGGTGTGTGTGTCTTTACTTAAATTTGCCTCGGACTGACAGAACTGTTAAACTGTTTCTTGCAGAACCACCGATAATGGATTACAATAATGATGTAAAAACAGAGTGGCACAGAGAGAATGCAAATGTGAGAGAAAGGAAGAGAGAGCAAGAGAGAGAGAAACAGAGAGAGAGAGAGAGAAAGAGAGAGAGAGAGAACTCTGAAAGGCATGAAAGTACTGCTATGTGTTGTTATAAATAGCTTATGACTGAAGATGTGTAACTGAGGCATTTCTTCAAAGCCAAGTGCATGTTTATTTTAGGAGTACACTGACTTAGTGAAAGAGAGAGAGAGAGAGAGAGAGAGAGAGAGAATGCGTATGCAGCTTTAAAGAAGTGCGAGATGTGACGAAAATCAAAATGGCCCTCACGTTTAAGAAATAAGTCTGTGAATTTTCAAAATATGAAAAGGAAAACAAATTCAATCATTTCTAACACTACTTAAAAGAACTCTACGCTTTTCATTGGGAGAGACGACAAAGTCTTGAGAGATATTTTCCCCAAAATCTCTTATGTCTATGTATTCAAAGACGCACGCACAAAATAAATCATTTCATTGCTTTATTCTACTAGAAGCCAAATTTGTTTAAAATTCATTGCCTTATTCTACTATAACAGATCTGACTGATGCTCTAACCTAACAAATTTCACACTTGATTCCATTTTAACACGACCAACACACCTGACTCTTTCATTCTACCACAGTATAACTAACACACCTGACTCATTCTACCACAGTACAACTAACACACCTGGTTCTACGAGAACACAACTCACACACCTGGATCTATAAGAACATAACTTACACTTTATTTTAAGGGGGAAAAAAAACTCACACCTGACATTTCTATTGTACTGCAGCACAACCAACACACCTGATTCTGCAATCATCAAACTATGACACCTGAAATTTCTCTTCTACCACAACGAAACACGCCATATCGCAACTCACACACCTGATTCTACTACTCCGCCACAACGCATCCCATTTAACTTGTGGCGCGACTAATAATTATGTTGTAACCATGTGTTACTGATTTTGTGGATTACATGACTGATTCAGTCCAGATAATGCAATTGCACATGTTAAAGTTTTAGTTACATTTTATTTTCTCCCATGAAAATGTAACTGCACTCCTCTAGAAGGGCTTTTGAAAAGAGGACACAAACAACAGCAGGCTGCTGGTTAAGAACTGAATACGCAGGCAACTACAATAATTAAAGGAGCTAATTGGCAATGGGCTGTAATAAGGCAAATATATAAACAATAAACAAATAAAAGTGCACAAACATCCAACAGAAAGTCAAAAAATATTCAGAGCTTCTATTTATACCCGTTAACGTCAGTGGCCCAAGCCAAAAAAAAAAGGTCCAAAAATGAGGGTTTCTGTTAGGGCTTAGTGTTACACTGGAAGAATCTCACCACGTTCACATGCATATGAATGTAAACCCAAAATTCCCCAACACAAAGTAAAAGAGATGGTGATAATTTTCCTCCCATGCGAAATCAGAGTTTTAAAGACATGTACCCTAACTGAAACATTCTTACGCGCCTGGATGTAAGCACACAACTACACGCACGCGTATACAACCTGAACACGCACGCGCAGACAGATACACACACACACACACACACAAACCTAATGCAAATCACACACCTGATTCCACTCTAACAAAATACACACAACTGCTTTTACCGTTCTACTACAACACATCAGATCCTACACAACTCGCACACCTGACTCTACTACACACCTGACTCTACTACAGCACAACTCACACACCTGACTCTACTACACGCCTGACTCTACTACAGCCCAACTCACACGCCTGACTCTACTACAGCACAACTCACACACCTGACTCTACTACAGCACAACTCACACACCTGACTCTACTACAGCACAACTCACACACCTGACTCTACTACACACCTGACTCTACTACAGCACAACTCACACGCCTAACTCTACTACAGCACAACTCACACGCCTGACTCTACTACAGCACAACTCACACACCTGACTCTACTACAGCACAACTCACACACCTGACTCTACTACACGCCTGACTCTACTACAGCCCAACTCACACGCCTGACTGTACTACACACCTGACTCTACTACAGCACAACTCACACGCCTGACTCTACTACAGCACAACTCACACACCTGACTCTACTACAGCACAACTCACACACCTGACTCTACTACACACCTGACTCTACTACAGCACAACTCACACGCCTGACTCTACTACAGCACAACTCACACACCTGACTCTACTACAGCACAACTCACACACCTGACTCTACTACACACCTGACTCTACTACAGCACAACTCACACGCCTGACTCTACTACAGCACAACTCACACGCCTGACTCTACTACACGCCTGACTCTACTACAGCACAACTCACACGCCTAACTCTACTACAGCACAACTCACACACCTGACTCCACTACAGCACAACTCACACACCTGACTCTACTACAGCACGACTCACACGCCTGACTCTACTACAGCACAACTCACGCGTCTTATTTGACCGTACCAAAACACACACAAGTTCATTTTATTACAACACGCCTGATTCTACTCTCCCGCTGACAGGACCCCTAACACGCCTGACTCTCAACCTAAGGCGAAGAGAAGAGCGCTCCGAGGATGGCGTAGTGGATAGGGGGCTCAGTGAACGAGGGACTAGGAAAACTACCTTAGGGTCGAGAAGGCAGGGGAAGGAGAGTAGAGAGGGGGGGGGGGTTAAGGGCCGTGTCTGACAGCGCGTAAGGAGTCTTACCTGTCTATATGGGAGCTCATGTTGCAGCAGTTTCAGGGATATCGTCGTGGAGGATGATTCATCAGGCGTGGGGAAGACATTTGGAGGCAAGCTTACAAGACAGCCTGGGGGGCCAGAAAACACACACACACACAGGTAACAGAGTAGAAAGTCAACAAGAATGAAGACAATGTGTGCAGTATTTAAATGAGTGAAATGTATGAAATATGTATTTGACTTGGAAAGAGACAGAGAAAAAGTCAACCTTAATGGAGTTCTTGTGAATTCCTCTGTGTTTACAATCTAAGGAGGTCACTGTCTATGAGGAGGTCAGCGTTCAGAGGTCAGATATCAGCTCACACTACACAGCACATGACCCGTCATTCGGTTGAGAAAGAGGAAGGGGGGGGGCAGATGGAGGGAGAGGGAGAAAGAGTGACATTGAATAATAAATTGATTTGCTTAAATAGGAAACAATGCATTTTTTAACATATCACTGCGACCAAGCATCACCCACACTCAAAGTGAGAATGTTCTAGATGTACCTATATATGCTGAACAGAACATTTATTCCCATAATGTCAGGCTGAAAAGAATGCCTGAGAAATATGTCTGAGGTGACACTTGAAATTCATGGTGTGGAGCTGTGCATCCTATTTTCCGCTTTCTTCTTTTCTTTTTGAACGACAGCTCCGTTGTGGATGAAATAACGTTTCCAGGACATGGACACAAACAAACAGTACCACTGCACGAAGCACCAACGCATTTAAGTGTCTGAGATGCATAGCAGAAGGGTCTGCTTCTCTAGGAATTTCATGTGTATCCGTTATCCGTTGTAGTTACAAAACTACAGTGCAGGCTTGTAACAGTTAGCTCCAAAAAGTGGGTATTTTGGACCAAAATTCGTCTGATACGGACGTTGCCTCGCTGTGCTTACAGAAAAAAAAACCCGTCTGATTCGATATGAACATTTTGTTCTATTTTCATATTAAAAGACCCGTAATTAAATTGACATGCATCCAAATACACCCACTGAGGGCAGGAACTGGATCTTCGAAATAGCAACGAACTTCTCTAAACCCAGTTACGTTTTGAAGCGACTCTGTGATTAATTTGACGGTTGAATGACGGTCATATCTGTTTAAATTCATATCCATGGAGACTGCAGAGTGCCCCGGCAGGTAAAAAAAAAAAAAAAAACTCTTGCCATCAAACTTAAGGTTGATGGAACTAAAAACAGCACCATCGCGTGCCATCAATCGGAAATATTTACGGAATACACACAGAATGGAACTATCTGATAATAATTTGCGTTGGGAGGAAATTAGTTTAGTACCGATACTCTTTTTCCTAATCTTTCGTGCAAACGGTGATCCAATCATTTTCTCTCTCATACAGTCACGATTAAGATACCCATGCATTGGTCCTTGAATATGGGTCAACGGGCCTACTCACAACAGCATACGGAAACTACTCCTGCAGTCTCTCCCCGTAGCCCGTTTCGGTACGTTACAAAAGCCTTTAGGTGGACTACCGGACTCGCCAAAATCCTATAAAAGACCCGTGCGCACACCACAGTTCCTTTAGACTTACCTTTCCGACATTCCGGTTTTTTTCTTTTGTATTGTAGTGCTCCACTGGTTGCGGTTATGTTTCAGCTTGAGTTGTAGAAAAACAGTAGGCCCATTTCTGACGCTGCTTTACAGTCATGCGCATTAGAGATTTTTGAGCGCACCAGTTGGCAAGTAGCCTACTGTACCACTGGAGCCAAATATTCATACAAATGTGGCTAGAGTGCCCTCCACCACCGATAAAAGGATGCATGCGATTTACCACAATAAGATTAATTTACAGAATTATGTTGCGGAGTAAATATCACAGAACGTGAGAGACATTTGCAGATTTCGATATATTAAACAAAATATATCACCTTCCTACATTGTCTGCTGGAAAGTTACCGCGTGGGTCTACCTCGACGCCTTTACAGACACTGAATTGTCTATGCAATGACCTCGTTTTACTGGAATATAACAAAATTCATCCGTAATGCATGTATATACACTTACATAAATGTGTTTTAAGATTCAATGCAGATGAAGACTGAAGATTTACCAAAATGCCGTTAGTGGTACTAAATAATTGTGCAACTTAAAAAGGCGGGACAACACTCGTTGTGTCGCTAAATGTTGTTATAGGATAATGCATAAAAGTAAATTATTTGCTCGAGTTTTGTGAGGTTTAGGAAACAACATTCAGCTGAGATATGTGTTGCGTACATTACGGGCAGACTTCAGTGGGTCAAACAAATGCGCGGGACACTCGCGCACCAAAAAAAATGAAAACGCAAATTGTGGCGACAGATGGGTTGGTCCTCTTATGTATCCAATCAAAAGGCTTTCTCGCGTGATGGACGTTCCTGGTAGCGTAAAGAAATGTGCGCAGACTCAGCTGAAGAAACCTCGCCCACAAGGGTACTGTCTGAAATCAGTGTTTTGATATTTCGAGGTTTTAAAGAAGTTTCCGTTGGATATTTATATGTGGGAAAACGTTGTACATACACTGTTAGATCCGGCAAATGTGTTTAACAGTCATACGTGTAGGACAGAATGTGCAAAAGAAAAACGAGGTCTGCAAAACCTGCGAACATACCCAGTTCACTCACGTAGAGCAAAATCCATACTGTAAAGGCAACAGATAACGTCCACGTAACTTCAGAATCAGAATATTCTTACTTAATATCAGAATATTCCGTTGAAAATAAAAATTGAGGCAATATTAAGTCATAAAGTACTAAAGCTGATGTAGTCACAGCTGTGTTTCCTGGTGTGATTACCGTAATGGTATACCGTCTTTACATGGGAAAAAAAGTGATAATATGATTTGTTCACTTGTTACTAAATTTTTTTTCTTTTTCTTTAATAGCGACTGGTCTGTAGGTACAGAAAGTAGTTCCAGAGGCAATATTTCCTATTGCCAGTATCAAATTAATATGAGATACTTTCAGACGCTCTGAGGTCAGAAATGTTTTTTTATTGTGATTAGGTTGTAAATGTTACAGACTCTCAGTTACAGCTATCCTTCCGTTCCTCTTCTCCCAAAGGGCAGTGGAAGATATCATGAAAGAAAATGGCTCCTCCGTATCCTAAAATCCTCTTAAGGTCTGAGAGAGAGAGAGAGAGAGAGAGAGAGAGAGAGAAAGAAAAAGGACTTGAATTACTGAATTAAATCACAGCTTAAAAATGTCACTTAACACGTTTTTATACCACACTCCACAATCCTAGTCGCTGAGGCCTGAAGAAATCATCTTTTTCCACTACAGTTAATTATGGCTGTCCTGCATGTTAAAAAAATAAGATGTATTTTTCTTTTTAAATATTTTTACAGTTACTCTCATGTCACAGCCACTTTAACGCTGTTTGACTCTCACCTTCCTTTACAACATGCAGGCCTCCACACACTCTCTCTCTCCAATCATGCGACCTCTTATACACCCGTTCTCATACACAAACACAGTGGGCAGAAGGTGGTCGGGATAATTAGGGATGCAACTCTCGGCCTGGATCTTCAGAAACTTGGTCTCGGGAAACTCGGAGGCGAGGCGCAAAAAGTGACGCCTCAGCCGTCTACACATAGAAATACTGTGAGAGAGAGAGAGAGAGAAAGAGAGAGAGAGAGAGAGAGACTGAGAGAAAGACAGAGAGAGAAAGAGAGAGTGAGAAAGAGAGAGAGAGACAGAGAGAAAGAGAGAGAGAGACAGAGAGAAAGAGAGAGAGAGAGAGAGACAGAGAAACAGAGAAAGTGAAAGAGAGGGAGAGAGAGAAAGAGAGGTTGGGTGGTAGAAATGGAAAGAAGAGGAGTTGGGAAGAAAAACAGAGAGTATCACGGAGTACCATTTGTTCTCTGTGACGTGAGTAATGTGCTACAGTAAAAGGCCATTTGCAACACCTTAGAGACAGCATTTGGTCGTCTGTTGGGCACATCTGGCCAACTCATACTGTCTGTTGTATCAGCTTGGCACCATTGCAGGCAATGCATAAAAGCTGTTAAGGGTGAACTGAGGTCAGGGCTTTAGTATGCTTGTCTTCCTTGACCGGGATGGAATAGTGCCTTAGTTTGTACTACGACTTACTGATCTTGGGTCAGTGGGAGTTGTACCTAGCTCTGTACAGAAGGAGTATCACTTTGATTCCAGTGCCTGCATAGGTCACCTCTCTCACATACTGGTCTCCTCTAATCTCTTTTAGAGTACCAAACCGCGCTGTCCTGCGCCGCCTAGTGGTCTTTCTCGATAGCGCACCCCTGATAAACCGTGGACACAGCATATTAAGATTCATATCTACCTTCATTGTGGTTTTAGAAATCGCTTGTGAGTCAGAAAAAAGTAACATACAGATTATTCAGTCGTAGCGAGGCAATTAAACGCATGTGTAATAAAATAAGCTCTGTTTAAAGATATATCAAACTAATTTAATTATGCACTCATTTAAATTGAACTACATTAGGATAACTAAATCAGTTACAAAAGGGGCGAAATAGGCTATAGTTGATCCAGTATCTTGTGACTCTAATTGTCTCACCTGCTGTGCATGATAGCACACTCCTGGTCCTCCCTCTTCTCCTCTGTGTCATCCTCCGTTTCATCGCCCAGCTCTTCCATGACATAGAAGTCTGTGTACGTTATGTTTGTGAAAAAAAGAGCAGTAAACCACACTGGCACAGTATAAACATATGTAAACGTCACGGCGACGTGTCCTTTGCGGTTCTCCTAATACCAGAGTTAAGGTGGGGTCGGATTTGTCCTGAAAATTCTCCTCCGACTTAAGTGAAGAGTGTTTCCTCCTTCAGTTTTGGTGAACATGGAGAAATAGCTGATCGAATTTAAAACCTTCCCTAACTGTCCCCAAGAATACGTTCAGACCGTATATTACAGGGTTATGTATTCACCATACAAGGTTTATTAGGAGAGCTGAAATGAATATCTGTGTGTGTGTGTGTGTGTGTGTGTGTGTGTGTGTGTGTGTGTGTGTGTATCTACCATAATCCCCCTGAATTTCAGCAGCCGGCTCAGGTATCCAGTCCATCTCATACTGCGGTCCAGTACAGAAAGGCTCCAGCGGTGACCCATTTCTAACGGCTTCTCTCTGCTGCTCCTGCCATAATGGATAAGTTTTCAATAAATCTATGATCACTTTCTTTTCAAGTGACTCACTCCTTTCCATACTAAGACATTTCATTTTGGTGTGGTTACATGAGACATTCCTTTTGTATAAATTCTTAATTGGGGGGGGGGGGGGGGGGGGGGGGGGAGTGTAGACCACAGTCAAAATGAACTGCACTGTTGTAAGCGAATTTACCAGCAGAGGGCGGTATTATCAAACTACCGAGTGAGACCAGCCCAAAATCTTGAACGAAAATCTGAACGAATTCGAGCGAAACCGGTAGATATGCACCGTCTCAATAATAGTCTGTTTCAGTACAAATTGTACTATATTGATAACAAATGACGTCCAATATCATGTTGCATGACTTAATTGCTGTTCAACTGATTCAGCACAGAAACTCAATTGACTAAACCATTTCATTATAAGATTTACGTCATCACTCTCTGAGACATACCATGTACTGCCTCATTGACGCTAAACAAAACGTAACTTTTACTCGTTCAGTCTAAAAAATGTTGTGAAAAAACGGAGCTAATCCTCGCATTATGGAAGTCAAATAAAGTCTCACCTGCATTTTTGTTATATAGCTGATATTTCACATTAGCTGTTTTCACTTTGTATTGCAATAACTAGTTTATTTTCATATGAAAATAGCAACAACATGATATCATAAAAATATCGGCGTCGCCGTGGTTACTAAGATTGTCAGGCTAACATCAGATTCTTTGTTGCTCCGAGACAGATTCGAACTGAGATGCTGTAAATGGAAGCATTTCATTTATTTGAACTGACTGTAAAACTGCCTTGCTTCAAAACAAAACAACTTCGTTTCACAGTGAGTTCGCTGTGTTGAGTGACCGTTACTTGCAAATTCAATTATTCATTCTCAAAAACCCTTATCCTAACTAGGGTCGCGGGGGGTGCTGGAGCTTATCCTAGCGTCCATTGTAGTGGTGGGCAATTCCATTCATTTTAGTGAAACGATTCTTTCGAACAGTTCGAGAAACTGAACCGGGTTTTTTCGGCTTTAATAATAATAATAATAATAATAATAATAATAATAATAATAATAAAAACGACTCAGTTGTGCTGGTGAACCGGTACGAACGACTCACTAAGAAGAGTCGTTCGAAAAGAACGACTCGTTCGCGGACCGCACACCATGAGTGCAGTATGTTGAAGAATCAAGTATAAGTTTCAAGTTTCAAGTTTATTTAGAGCGCAGTATCACTATTTAAAGTCTCAAAGGGCTTTACATACCCACAACAAACAAAACAGGATTAATTATTAGGCTAAACATTTTCGCAATGTAGTCTGACGTCGGTTATTATGGTGACAGCCGGGGGCGTGTCTACGGGTGGGCTGGGGTGAAAACTCTGAAGAAAATCACCGTTATAGCTATATTTCTGAGCATTCATAGTTGACGGTACGCTCTGTCAAATAGAGCGTTAGCTGATTTGGACACTGTGCGAACACTATATTGCAGTACTCAGCAAAATCGCAAGCACTAGCATTCACTTATTTTCCACCTTTGTGTTGTTCAATAACCTTTTGTTTCACTTCCAAATCATTACTTCTCCTTTGCCTCTGGCTGCTGCTATCACCAGCACTGGTTTTGCTGCGTTTGGGAGCCATGATGGTGCACTCTCGAAAGAGAATTAAACAGAGAGATAACGCCATGCCCGTAATCAGCTATGAGGTCACTGAGGTCTGGACCTCAGTAATGTTTTTAGATCTAAGAAGAAAATTTGCGGCTAAATACAGCTGGATAAAAAAAAAAATCAGCGGCTGAGAACTTCTCCTTCACGGCGGGTGCATGCTTTCAGTTTAGACTTGCTTGCCCGCAGCCCCTTGCATCACTTCTATGGCAGCGTACCATATTCGGTAAAACAAAGCAATTATTGTTATGCCATTATCTGTAAGAAACGTTCAAAACAGTAACATAGTAGTGCGTCTGGAGAAAAGGCAATTGTATGAAACATCTTAAATATGCGTGTGTAGCAGTGAAATCCGTTGTTCTTTTATTTTCTTTCATTTTGGAGGTGAATTTCATCAAAACTATGCACATTTTTACTGGTTTACTGTATGTGTATGTATAGAAGTTACTTTGGGTGTTTTTTTCATTACTGGTAAAAGGTGCGCTGATTGGTGGTGCACACCGTTGCTATGCAACCTGTGCTACGGCGTTTCCACAGTTGCAAAGTGCACGATGTGAAGGCTAAGCCGCTATAATGCTTCCTCCTTTAAAAAAAACCTGAATTAATCATTTATTTTAGAATGTAGTTCCTTATAGAAAAAAACTTGAAACGATGTCATAATCTTTTATAAGTATTGTATAAGCATTTGTAACTTTAGCGAATTTTTGAGAGAAATTAATACTTTTAGTATTCTTAACCGTTTTCTCATTACTGTTAACGTAATAACATTTTAAATTAAAACATAACGTGATCACTGTTAGGGTTAGTGTTACTTGATAAATGTTAGGGTTATTTGATTTTATAGTTGTTGTGTAATCATTTATTACTGTTATGTAACGAACTTTGAGTCTACATATGCCTAATAGTTTTACTGTTTTTAGCGTTTCTTCATTTGTTATTTTCTGTTACTGTGTCTAGGGCCGTGCGTGTGCGCGTGTTAACTGCCCCATTCTGTGTTTAGGTATGAAACATCCAAAGTAACGGTTCTTTCTAGAAAACTGAGTTCTGTCAGATATTAATGAACATGAGTGATCACAGAATAATTTGTATTAGGCTATAGCTTACACTTCAGTAGCCACCATTATTAGACTATGTTGCCAACTTATGTAAAGGAAATGTCCTGAATCATCCAGTCTATGAGAAAGTTATACAACTCAGTGTTACTTGTGTTTTGTATATTATACTCTATGTATATTTTATTCTGTTTTTCTATATTCCATTCTATGTATGCATTTTCTCAGTATTATACATACTACAGACATATTCCATATACTTGTATTCTTTTACATAGTCTTTCATATGAGTGCATTTATTAATAGTCTATATGTCTGACACCCATATTATTTATTAATTTGTATATCATTTATAATTAATGATGTATGTCATGTTTTGAAGTGTGATGCACGGTTACAAAGTGGACGCTATTAGAGGGAATGGGAGAGAGAGAGAGGCCATGCATGCGTGTGTTAACTGCCTCATTCTGTGTCTAGTAAACAGAGCTGCAGATACCCCAATCCTGTGTGTTGAGTGCCTCATTCAACCCTGCCTTGTCCCTTCATCTGGTCACACCCATTCAAAGTCTGCTACATGTACTCTGGCCATGATGAAGGCTAGGCTATTTCTTTCATGTTAATATGCTATCTAATGTTTCACACAACACACTGATTAAACAACAGCTCATGTAGGCGACGGTATCAATAATACTAGGCCTACGAAACATTTCAAAAGCACATGCACCAGACTGTGTGCCTGCTAGGCACTGTCGTCCAGAACACCGTTGCGGTATCCCTTCACTACGGCCGATAAATCTATATGACATTTTGTTAGGTTAGCCTATATGATCTGTTAGTTTGTGTGTGTGTAATTTACATCCAACCTCAAACTTGTGCTCTTGGGACAATCCCCAAATACAGAAACCACATGAGAGGTTGTTCAGTTCAGTCCAGCTCAGATGGTATACCTTACAAGTACAACACATATCAAATTTGTTTCTTGTAAATAGCAAAAGCTCCCTTTCTATGTGTGTAATGTTTGTATGTGTTGATAAAACCTATTTCCCCTTTCTCCCCTGCGCCTCGCTATTCTTTAAATCCTGGTTACGGCCCTGAATAACGCTACAACATTCAGGAGACGCGCGATACATGAGACTGGATGCTGCTGCCTACGAGTTGAAGCATACACTGTTATACGGTAAACTTTTTATTTGTAAGTAGGGAAAGTTCACATTAAAATAACGATAGAAATCACAGTACGGTACATACATAAGCCGCGCTGTACCATTATACGCCTGGCAGCTGAATCGCTTTGTATACAAGAGACTTGAGATACACCTGTTGCGTGTGGGAAGCTGTTGTTTGCTATGTCTGGTGACGCCCGCTACGTCCCGTTCTCTGATTGGGATTTCTGAACTCTATTATAATCTTATGGGACCACGGACATGCATGCGGTCCGGCCTTGCCCGAACGGACATCATGCGGGGCATGACTGTCTACAAAATGAAAAATAATAATTTTAAAAATGTTTAGTTGCATCTGCTAATCATACTGGGCCTGCACATCGTTCTATCCCTGGCAGAGCTATCCTAGTTCATCGTATAAATGTCATCATACAGACACTGGTGCCCGACCTTGTGCAATCTATCCTATTGTAGCCTACTGAAGATCCAAACCAAGATTTGCTCACAAGCTTTCCTGTTTAGTTCTTTTTTTTGCGGGATAATGGCCCTGGGCTGTAATTGTCCCCCCCGCCAAAAAAGCTACGCCCTTGTTTATATATTCTATTTAGGAAAAGCAACATTTATGTTGTTGTCTACCCACATAATCCAAATGCCCACCCAAAGGTGACATTCTAGTAACGCCTCTGGTGACAGTTAAAACGAAAGCAAACGCTTATCTTTCAAACTTAAGCAATGGATGAAAGACGGTAAGTCGATAAAGTTCATGCTCGGCTATCAACTCATTGTAAACAGAGCTTGCTAAGTTCGACAAAGTTAATTATGAGAGTGTAAACCAAGTAGTTACTATAAAAAGCTATGATGTGCACATTACTGAAAATTAGTAATTAATTACAGTTACTAGTTACTTCTTTCAAAAGTAATTGAACTACTTTACCAATTACTGCATATAAAAGTAATTACCCAACTGACACGTGACCGACCTTCAACGTTGAAATGTGGTTGCAATAATGTCAGTTGTTGTTTCAACGTTGGAAAAACTATGAAACAACGTTTAATGCTAATGTTTGTAAAAAAAATACTCACACAAATAATACTCATAAGTAAACGTCGAGATTTCGACGTTGAAAGATCTGTACGTCGAATCGACATAATGTCTTCAAGAACAAGCAAAAGAAAATTGTAACAGCTGCTTTCCCTCATATTTATTCAGGAAAGAGCCATAATATCTTTTTCCAGGGAGTCTGTGTGGGATGTTTTCTGGTGTTTTGGGGATATCTGTCTCTATGTTTTAAGTTTTTATGTTACAGATAGTAATTTGGGACGTCACCATTTTGGTGATGTGTAGCCAGAGGTATCAGGATGGTTGTTCTATTCTGCGAGAAACCAGTTGAAGTGAAAGTAAATATCTGTATCTTGAGGTTCTAGTTATTTAATATTACGTTTTAAGAATAAATGAATGTTAAAACGCCAAATCACCCCGTACTGTAATTATATAAACACAAACAGTTTTAACTTTGAATGGAAACAAATTTCAGCCTCTAGAAAAATGTATGCCTTATAGAAACACGTTGCAACAATGTAACGATATCGAAGTTGACTCTATTTTTCAATATCAAATTAATTCAATGTTGACGCAATACCTTCACCCTTGTTGAAAAGTAAAACGTTGAAACAACGTCGCGTTATCAACGTTGATTCGATTTTTCAAAATCAATACTTAATTCAACGTTAACTCAGCGTCGACGCAAGACCTTATATTCACCAAAGTCAAAAAGTAGGACGTTGAAACAACGTCTCTATATCAACGTTGGTTCGATTTTCCAAATCGAAACAAAATTCAGCGGTGACTCAGCCTTGAATAAACGCTGAAATGCCGCCTGGGTAGTTATTAGGGACAGTCACTATTGCGTTACTTCTAAATGTTTGTATCAATTCTCTTATTAATGCATACCAAGCAAACCAAGCCTTGTCAGTTTGGGTGGAGTGGCTACTTGGTCAGCAGCGCTAGCACGGGGGTCTTTAACGATTAGCTTTGTGGAAGCGTGTTGTTTTACCAGGTGCTTCAGAAGGTTAGAATTACTATTCTCTGGTCTGCATAAAGTTCTCACACCTACACATAGACCACAACTCACCAGTATATTTTTGTCCTTGATCTCGAGGAAGGGAAAATAATGTCCATATTTCCAGGACAGCAAGCTCACATTGCCCGAGCTGTTGGCTAATGATGACTGACTGATTCAATCCAGCGTTGTCAGATGCATGGGCATCAGTTTTTTCAAAAAAGTGCTGGGAACAATGACACGGGTTCGAGGTGTTCACACCTTTTTTTCAGTGAGCCATATACTGCCGAATAATGTAAATGGTATCCCTTTAAGGATCGCCTTTAAAAGTTGCTTGCGCTTTTTACGGGTGTAACGATGCTTTTACGGTAACCTCCGAGCCGGCATTTCAAGGTTTACTTAAGGTTGAGTCAACGTTATGGACAGAGGTTGAATCACCGCTTAATTTTGTTTCGATTCTGAAAATCGAACCAATGTTGATATCGTGACTTTGTTTCTGTTCCAACGTCTTTCTGTAAGGCACATTATACTAGAGGTTTAATTTTGTTTTCGTTCTGTATTAAGTTTCTTTCTATATTAAATTATACGGTCACGTTGTATTGGGGAATGTTAACCACATACTCAAGAAACGCTAAACGACTATATAGAGTTTAAAAAATTTTGGAAATTTTGTTGAACAATCCATGCTTCAAACAAACGTAGGACAACCACCCTGATACCTCTGGCTACACTTCACCAAAATGGTGACGTCCCAAATTACTGTCTGTAACAAAAAAACTTAAAACATAAAGACAGATATCCCAAAACACCAGTAAGCATCCCCCAACACACATCTACTTCAAACACGTTGTCAACAACAAACAAACAGTGAAACTTGCCCAACAGAGCAAAAGGGGCAGTGCCAATGATCACTCTCCGACACTCCAATATTATAACTTAGATTGCAATAAGATCAACATGACAATACTGTCTGAATCAGGAATTTACTGTACACGTTATATGTTTTCAATGCAATTGTTATATGTAATGCAACTTGCTGTGCATAACCTGCAGTACTACTATCCTTATACTATAAACACAAAAATAAACAAATCTAAATAAGTCAATAGTAAAGCTTGAATGTGATCAAATG
Source organism: Chanos chanos (assembly GCF_902362185.1). Classification (NCBI taxonomy): domain Eukaryota; kingdom Metazoa; phylum Chordata; class Actinopteri; order Gonorynchiformes; family Chanidae; genus Chanos; species Chanos chanos. The sequence goes on from NC_044505.1 coordinate 13,531,235, forward strand.
AGACTCCCTGGAAAAAGATATTATGGCACTTTCCTGAATAAATATGAGGGAAAGCAGCTGTTACAATTTTCTTTTGCTTGTTCTTGAAGACATTATGTCGATTCAGCGTACAGATCTTTCAACGTCGAAGTTTTTCACATTTTTACAACCATTAGCATTAAACGTCGTTTCAATGTTTTTCTCAATGTTTTTTCAATGTTGAAACAACAACTGACATTATGGCAACCACATTTCAACGTTGAAGGTCGGTCACGTGCCAGCTGGGTCTGTACGTTAATTCATACGAATGAGACAAAGCAGAATAAAACTGATTTGGGGATTTGTAAGAGTTTTTAGTGGGGTGTGGTCCTTATGTCACAAATCATCTGAGAAGTGGCCAGCAGTCAGGCTTCAGGTTTTAGGCAGTAAAACGTGAAAAACATGCATGGCCTTTGCATCGGATGACTTACCGCCCTTTGCAGTTTTTGTTTAAATGTTTAATTTCTTGTTTGATTTTCAGCCCCTTGCTGTCGTCTCAGAATGAAGAGGGCGCTGATTTACCGTCACCGAACTTGAGTCCCAGACACAGGGATCTAATCCCCACGCCATGCGGCCCGGTGAGTGCATCACATGCGAGTGACTGTCGGACTGTGGCAGATTTTTCCACGCTGACTCGGGTCAGATCTTCTGTGACGGATCAAACTGGTTCATAAGAGAGAAGGAGAAAAGAACTCCGGGGTTTGGCGCTACTTTCACTTTTAAGTTTTGAAAATGCTTTCATCCATGATCAGAACTCATTAAAGGAGATAGGGTGAACTGTTCAGACTCTTCAGTCAGACTAAGATATGGCCTTCTCTGGAGCATAATATTTGCTAATATGATGCCTAATACGACTTTGGCTAACTTGTTGTTGTATGTAATCTCAGGACTAGTCTAACAGTTAAGGCAGAGAATCATTTAACATAGGGTTAAGTGTCAAATCCTCATGGAACGAACACAATCATATTCTATAAATTATTATTAGAAGAGCCCCAAACCACATCCATAAGATGACAGGTTGTTTTTTTTTTTTCCAAACAAAAACCATCGCCAACCAGAGTAGTTTCATTGTAAGAAACAGGACAGTATCAGTCATCAGCAACACGTCAAGCGCGACAATTCAGTAAGAAGATGATCATTTTACTGTCGCTCCAGACAAAAACGGATCATCATGTTCTTGAATAGCCAGTTTGTGTGAATGCAAAAATGAAGTGATCTTCCATGCGATACGAGTTAAGCAATGTAAGGTTCCACCAATACCACCATCATCGGTGACGGGCTACTGCATGGCTTGCGATCAGTCTTAAAATACTTGTTGGCTGAAAACAACAGATACAACTTACTATAACATTCAATCTAGAAGTAGAAGTACAGGGGTTGGACAAAATAATGGAAACACCTTGTTACATAACAGTTTTATTATTTAATATCAAGTTGGTCCTCCTTTGGCAGCAGTAATTGCTTCAATACATCGAGGAATAGATTCGAACAATTTTTGGACAGTGGCTAAGGGAATTTTAATCCATTCGTTAAGCAAAACCTGTTTCAGCTCTTTCAGAGATGGTGGTGGAAGGAAGTGGCTCTTTACTTGCTGCTCCAAAACATACCAGAGATTTTCTATTGCGTTAAGATCTGGTGATTGTAGGGGCCAATCCAAGTGTTCAACTTCACTGTTGTGCTCTTCATGCCAGGAATGATCTTATCCGTGTGAACTGCCGCATTATAGTCTTAAAAGATGGCACTACCATTTGGAAAGAGTGTCTAGACCATTTGGTGAATTTGGTCACCCAAAATTGACAAATACTCTTTGGAGGTAACCCTACCATGCAGTGCTAACACAGGACCAGGAGAATTCCACGATATTAGAGGCCCAAACCATCACAGAACCGCCTCCATGTTTAATGGTAGGGGTCAGGCAATTGAAATCAAGGGCTTCTTTTGGCTTCTTCCATACATAAATTTGTCCTGAACAAGGAAAAAGCATGAAGGATGGTTCGTCAGAGAAGATGACATTCTTCCACTGGTCCATTGTCCACTTCTGATGGTCTTTGCACCATTGTAGGAGTTTTCAAACATTGATGGGAGAAAGAAAAGATTTGGCAATGGAAGCCCTTCAATGGTCTCCAGCTGCATTGAGCTCTCGACGAACTGTTTTTGTTTATGCTTGGTTAGCAAGATGTTTGTTTAGCTCTGCAGTCACTTTAGTAGCTGTGGTTCCGTGATTTTTTTTTTGACACAATTTGTGTTAGTGCTCTGCAGTCACGATCACAGAGTTTTGGCTTCCGTCCAGAGTTACGCTTCCCTGAACTAGTTTTCCTTAGTTTCTGGTATGCCATCATGACTATGCCATCATGAACAGTTCCTCTTGATACGTTACAGAACTCAGCAGTTTTTGTTACGGAAGTGCCAGCCGTTTGCGCTCCAACAATTTGCCCTCTTTGGAAGTCTGAAAGGTCACACATTGTGACTTATACTAATACGCAGACCTTTACAGAAAGAAGAATCTTGGGTACTACATAAAGCACAGGATGTCTGCAGTGCATATACATAAGATTTACATATCACTGGGAATCCCATTAACGTCTAAACGTCAGCAAATTCATAGGTCTTGAAATACCGCGTGTTTCCATTATTTTGTCCAACCCTTGTAAAAGTGAAATTGCTCATGTTTTCTAAGACATCACATTCATTCTGTTAGGTAATTCATACAAATTTCAGTTTCACTGTTCTTCAAGTCTTTCATGAAGTCTTTTGGATTGTCGCTTTCACAACCTGACAGTTAAGCCCTTGATGAAGTGAATCGCTGGGGATGATGTTTCATCCTCCTCACGCCATCCACCCCCACTGCATCGAGCTCATGGCTAAAATTCTTCCCAAAGACCCTTATTTCCAGGAAACGCTTGGCTGCAGTTTTTGTTTTTGACTATGGTTCAATCTCTCATTGGTCTGTTGGTGTGTAATTGCTGATTGCTGCATTGACTTCTTTATTAAATGAATGAAATAAGTTTTTTTCTTGTATCCTGTTATATATCCACAGTACTGAAGCTGGTAGGTCTGTGTTGTGTTTTCAACTCTACTGACTTGCACCGACTGAGGTTCATTGACTTGAAATAGCAAATGCAACCAGCTATACCAGCCTCACCACACAAGCATCGAAGGGCTGAGACGTCTGAGACGTGTTTGTGTCGATCTGACCGGTCCGTCAGTTAATGTAGTGCTCATGCTTCTGGTGTCAGTGGGAATCTGTGTTTGTCCAAACGTGTGACAGATATTGGTCCCGAGTTTGACCTGTAAATTGTTGTTTGTGTAGTTGTGTTGCACATGCATGTAAGTCATCTGCTGCTCTTTTGTCAGATAAAGTCGTGGTTTGAGCTCCCCCTGCTGGTGAAGGTGTATTTCTGTTCCACTATATTGTCTCTGCTGGTGCTGCTTGCTGTGACTGGGGTAGACATGCATTTCCAAAGCCAGGGTAAACGACCAGAGGACGATGACTTCACCGTATCCCTCATTCAGCTGGTTGGCATCAGTAAGTTACACAAAGGCATTTTTCTCATGCTGATTAAAGAATTTGGAGTAATTCATAATTATTTTAAAAAGGCATAAGTATGCTTTAATATTCTGTGAGGGAATTAATAGTTCAAAGTTTTGTTGTTCCTGTATAGTGAAGTGTTCGTGTGTGTGTGTGTTTTCTCAGTATTCTGTTTCTGCTACATCACACGGGGGATTTTCCAGGAGAACAGACAGGAGTTGATCATGTTTGTGCTAAGTGTCATGGTTGTTATTGTGCGTTCTTTGGTCAACTACTTAGTTCTGACGACTTACCGCCCCCTGTTAAAGGTATGCCTCCTCGCACACTGCAGATGGGCGTGGGTGTGTGTGTGTATGCAAGTGTGTGAGTGTGTGTGTGCGTGTGTGTATGCAGGCGTGTGTGAGCGCACACGTGTGTGTGTGTTTTTTCTCAGTGTGTTTTTTCTCAGTTGAGTGTGTAAGATGCAGTTCAGATTTGTTATGTTTCTCTGTTCATATGCGTAAGCACTCTAGACTTTGTCTGTGTGTGCAGCATCTTTCAGACAAACCTGTGTGATCAGCAGGAGCTCAGTCGTGTGTGTGTGTGTGTGTGTGTGTGTGTTTCAGGTACGGTTTGTGTGTATCCTGTGTTTTGGATTCCTTCATATCCTCGGTGCGTTGTTGCTGGTCCCGAGTCCCTATACGATGGCTTTCCGTGTGAGCGGAGCTTTAGAGCGTATGCAGGACCGATATTGCCTATGCAACTTGTGTTTCTCCATGGTCATCTTTGACCTCCAGGCCCAGGTAAAATCACAGTGTCACCCTACCCCCCAAGAAATCTCCGTTCCCTCTAAAAACAACACGCCTCACTAATCAGAGGGAACAGAGCTTTCAATAAAGTCATGTCTGTCCTATTTCTCCCCTGTATTAAGTGTCTTTGTACTTAGCGGTCCAAAGCCATCATCATCATCATCATCATGACCAGCCTTTCTTGGCACTACAGGCAGACGGCTTTCATGTGATATTTACAGTTGACCTCTCCATGCTTCTCTGTGCTAGCGCCAGTTTCTGTTGATGTCTTTTGGTTAATGTGCAGGTTTCTGCTCCATATGTCATTGCTGGTAGTATGACTCCATCCATTATTTTCCTCTTCAAGCAAACAGGTACTGACTTTTCCTTTAAGAGTGGTTTGTGCTGTCCGAACCTCATCTGTCCCGCTGTGAATTTAAGGTTCATTTCTTTGCTTATGTCCTTGTCCGGTGAGATCGGCTGCCCTAGATAGTTGTATTCTTCTACACGTTCAATGATTTCGTTTCGTTATCTCTATTTTCTGTGCTTGTGTGCCAACTTTATTTCACATAACCTTTGTTTTCCTCTTATTTATCATCATACCATCTTTTTTGCCTTCTTCATTCAAGGTTGATAACATTCTTCCAAGCTCGGAAGAATGTTACAGGACTGTAATCACAAATAGCCTACTCGGTTCACCAGTCAGAGAAGACACCGGAAATGTATTGCTGAAGATGTACAAAATCTAATGTAGCGATATAGAAGCACACTGGTGAAAAGTCTGTGTTTGACTCATTTAGATGGTATCGTTTGTGGTTATACATTAAATGTGTGTTTTTAAACTGTCGTAACTTTGTGTTTTGTTCTCGGGGCTGTAGGTGTGTCTGTGTCTCCTGATTCTCAAGTGTAACAAGCTTTCCTATCACATTATTATAATGGGCGTCGGACTGGCATGGGCCTTCGTCACAGCCGCCATCGGAGCCATCGCTGTGAGTCGCCAATCATCACCCCTACTTTCTATGGCAACAGTTTTCACGCATAGTTGTCAGGCAGCAGGTTTAGCCCATGGATGATTGGAGATCTTTTCACAATGACTGGAATTGAGCAGTGAAACTGATTTCTCAGAACACATGAATCTGAGAGAAAGAGGTGGAGAAAAGGTCACCTTTGGCTAGATGAAACTGTCAGACCAAAGGAAAAACCATACACTCTTTATACAACATGAGAAAAATGTATATGTTTAAACATTATGGCCCCATTTGTGTTTACTAATTTGTGTCTACTATGAAAGAAGGAGGATTAGAGAGACTTGCTTGATTTAAGGTCCTGTTCTGATTTTAGGTTTTGAGAGGGGTCAAGCGGCTGGTTTGGACTTTTCTCGTGCTGAACCTGCTTGAGCTGGCTTATTTTGGCTTTCTCCTGTACACGGTAAGAGAGGAATGTCAATCGCTATGTTTCTCCACCGTCTCTGCCTTTGAGCTCAGAGGTGTGTGGTGTGACCCCCCCCCCCCCTCCCCGCCTCTGTCTCCTGTCACAGATCATCTTACAATGGGGACTGGATGGCTCCTACACCCTGGAAGCGGCTGCCATCACGGGTGGGGCCATCTCCATGGTGATCAAGTGCATTCTCTCGGGGGTCGTTCTCCGTCTCAGCGGCACCTTTGGGCAAAACCTCGAGAGAGGTAAGGGACTGTAGTTTTACTGTTTCTGTGTGGTGTGTCATTTACAACCCCCCCCCCCCCCCAAAAAAAAAACCCAAAACAAAACAAAACTCAGGCTGTACATCCACAATGCTAGAGCTCCTCCCAGACATGAGAAATAGTATTTAGAGTTGCAGTCACATTTGATGGAGAACTTGATTTTCGTTCATGTGGTAATTCTACGCAGGATATTTGCATTCTCTCAAAGTCCGCTGTATTTTATTGTGAAATGCTTTGGCAGAAGACAATGAGTCATTCTCTCTCTCCCACTCTCTCTCTTTTCCTTGCAGAAATACGCTAAGAAACAAAACGGAACCGGGGAGGAACATCTTCTTATGAAAAAAGAAAGGGGGTGGTTTTTTTGTATGTAGCCCTCCCACCTATAACCTGGCTCATAAGTTTACTTGTCTAGGGGATAACTCAAAACGGTGGGACGCACACTTCCCTGGATTCAGTAACTAAACATTACTTTTAAAACAATGACAATTACTTTCCAAATTTACTTGTCAATCAACTTCCACTCAGACACTGTAATAAATTTTAAATTGAAAACGAATTGAACATTTATTCCCATGCACACTTTTCTTAACTGCTTTTCACAATGGAAACATCCCACATCAAAAGTTTTACCAAAGGACAGTTCAACTCAGAAAAAAAGAGCACAAATGTCCTACCCAGCCAGGATCAAGTTTCAAGTTTCAAGTTTTATTGTCATTTACTAGATAACAATGTAGACATCATTATCAGCAATGAAATTCTTGGGCTTGGGGCCAGCTCAACTTGCAGTGTAACAGTTAAATAACAATAAAGAACAATAAGGTAAGGTAAATATAGGGGTACTATAGGGAAATTTATAAGGGGATATATGCATACATGAGCATAAATAGAATGTACAGAACCGAGAATATAAATATAAGAGACATAGAGTTGGTGAATGGAGTGTGTAGTGGGTGAACAGTCCTGAGTGGAACAATCTTAAAGTGCATAACTAGTTAAGTTTCAGTAACTACGTCGGCACGCTTCCGTTGGAGCTCATTGGGACCAGAACCAAAGAGAGGTTCACGACAACTGGGACTGCATCCGTAGAAATCCGAAAGAGAAAATTCTAAGCTTGCCGAGGTTCCTCTGGAGCGATGAATGGCCACGTTCCGACAGTTCGTGAGTAGTCCAGCTAACGCAATCCAGTGCTGCACAGAATTAACCTGTAGAGTTAGCGAGCTCTGCGAGGTTCCGAATTTAACAGGGCTTTCGTATGTTGTTCCTACTGAACATACAGTCCCAAAAAAAAAAGAGCCTTAAAGAAAATTACGTTTCAATGTTCCTACACGGTCTTTACGCTACTCTTCCCATTCCACACATCTTTTTCTCTCTTAACTCCCCGCCAACTTCTCCAGTTCTCCTCTCCTCTCTCTCTCGAACTTTCTCCAAAAAAAACCAAACAGATGAAGCAATCTCATTGGCTGTCAGCACCTGGCGTCTGAGTGACAGAAATTCGCATTACAGAAGTACATATCTATACATAACATGAATTCACATTAATAAATTCCTTTGAACTACCACAAATGGCTTTGTTTTTTTTTTTTTGTTTTTTTTTAAGTTTTTCAACTCACACATGAATTTAATTAACTCAGGAGGGCCCTATATGTATTTTTTTTTCGTGTGTGTGTGTCTTATTTTTCTAATAGTGAAAGTGGGTTTCCTGGCCCGGACTATGGTTGTAGCAGAAAGTCCTGAGGTGTGTTCAAATCAGCAAACAAAGGCAAACGTTTGCGTCCAATTTTGAACGGTTATAACACTTTAACAGCGCATTAAGTGTTTGTGGTGTCTCGGGTCACATGTTTCATATTTCCGAGAGCTCTTGTATTCTCAGACGAATATTAAGGATTCAACTATTACAGCCAGCGTCTCAAGACTTCTCTAAGACCCTTCAGCCCATGTGTACATCTCTGTTCCTCTAATAATATCAGGATCCTTTACAGGAAACCAGCTGACGTCTCGTCCATTTAGAAAGAGCTGAGAACTGGTCTGAGTGGGTTTTTACTGGGTTAAACGGTAACGGTAGTGGGGGAAGGTTACGACTGAAATAGAATGTGTAAACTGTTCCTTTTTACCGAATGTGAGTGGACTTACTGAACGTTTGGCAGGACACGGAGTCATGGGAGAATTGAAAACACTCAGGTAATGTTGCGCCGCCCAGTGATGAACAGAGGTATTGCGTGCGTCTGCTGTAAACGTGAAGACACTGCGTGCACTGTCTTTAAGCGACACGTGTGAAGGGACTCGCCTGACCTCACATGTGATGAAATATCATTTGGAACCTAAATGTCTTCTAAGTGCCTGTGATCACAGGAACCATAGAGACTGTGTCATTACTGGACTCTTCATGCTTTTGTGTGGGGACAGCATTTAATGATGATTATTTTTCTTGGCTCCTGACGTTTGATTTTGTACTTTAACTTAATGCACCCTCATCACACCATAGCCGTGTAACTGTGTTTGTATGTAGCAGTTAACATGTGCTGACATGCAGTTTATGCTAGTTCTATTCCATATGTGTACACTGTGCAATTGTTGTTATTATTATTATTGTTGCACTTTTAATATGTACTAATCATGCACCACGTATGTTTTAACATATCATAACATATCATCACTGGCTGTATGATATTTTTTTTTATTTTTCTTTTAATGGTCTGAAATTTCTTCTATGGTCTGAGACTCTTGGATGACGATCTGTTTTACACTCTGAATGTGAATTAAAAACAATGTGGTTTCTTTGAACTTCAGATCTCTGGTCCTTCTGTGTGTGCAGGAACCTTTCCCTCTCGTCTCTCTTCAGTGACCTCCTCTTTCCCCCCGGTCTCTCTTCAGTGACCTCCTCTTTCCCTCTGGTCTCTCTTCCGTGACCTCCTCTTTCCCCCCGGTCTCTCTTCAGTGACCTCCTCTTTCCCCCCGGTCTCTCTTCAGTGACCTCCTCTTTCCCCCCGGTCTCTCTTCAGTGACCTCCTCTTTCCCCCTGGTCTCTCTTCAGTGACCTCCTCTTTCCCTCTGGTCTCTCTTCCGTGACCTCCTCTTTCCCCCCGGTCTCTCTTCCGTGACCTCCTCTTTCCCCCCCGTCTCTCGTCAGCGACCTCCTCTTTCCCTCTGGTCTCTCTTCAGTGACCTCCTCTTTCCCTCTGGTCTCTCTTCAGTGACCTCCTCTTTCCTCCCGGTCTCTCTTCAGTGACCTCCTCTTTCCCCCGGTCTCTCTTCAGTGACCTCCTCTTTCCCTCTGGTCTCTCTTCAGTGACCTCCTCTTTCCCTCTGGTCTCTCTTCAGTGACCTCCTCTTTCCCTCTGGTCTCTCTTCCGTGACCTCCTCTTTCCCTCTGGTCTCTCTTCAGTGACCTCCTCTTTCCCCCCGGTCTCTCTTCAGTGACCTCCTCTTTCCCCCCGGTCTCTCTTCAGTGACCTCCTCTTTCCCTCTGGTCTCTCTTCAGTGACCTCCTCTTTCCCCCCGGTCTCTCTTCAGTGACCTCCTCTTTCCCCCCGGTCTCTCTTCAGTGACCTCCTCTTTCCCTCTGGTCTCTCTTCAGTGACCTCCTCTTTCCCTCTGGTCTCTCTTCAGTGACCTCCTCTTTCCCCCCGGTCTCTCTTCAGTGACCTCCTCTTTCCCTCTGGTCTCTCTTCAGTGACCTCCTCTTTCCCCCTGGTCTCTCTTCAGTGACCTCCTCTTTCCCCCCGGTCTCTCTTCAGTGACCTCCTCTTTCCCCCCGGTCTCTCTTCAGTGACCTCCTCTTTCCCTCTGGTCTCTCTTCAGTGACCTCCTCTTTCCCTCTGGTCTCTCTTCCGTGACCTCCTCTTTCCCCCCGGTCTCTCTTCAGTGACCTCCTCTTTCTCTCTGGTCTCTCTTGCGTGACCTCCTCTTTCCCCCCCATCTCTCGTCAGCGACCTCCTCTTTCCCTCTGGTCTCTCTTCAGTGACCTCCTCTTTCCCCCCGGTCTCTCTTCAGTGACCTCCTCTTTCCCCCCGGTCTCTCTTCAGTGACCTCCTCTTTCCCTCTGGTCTCTCTTCCGTGACCTCCTCTTTCCCTCTGGTCTCTCCTCAGTGACCCCCCCCCTTTCCCCCTGGTCTCTCTTCAGTGACCTGATCTTACACTCACAGTCATTTAGATAGTGATACCTGGTCTTCTTCAGGAAAAATGCTATCGTTACATGACTGACTGCTCAGGGAAAGGGAAAACAATGTGAAGATAGATGCTGAGCCTGGGAAACACGATGCTAACATCTCTTAAGAAACTCCCAAAATGGAGCAACCTGTGAAACTTTTTGTTTTCCCGCAAAACACTTCCTTATTCTCATCCTGACATTACGTAGTGGTGGGCAGTTCAATTAATTTTAGCAAACCGACTCTTTCGAACAGTTCGTGAAACGAAATCTTTTCTTGTAGGGGGGGGGGGGGGGTGGATTTCAAGTTTTGATTCTTTTCTACTTACGGTACGTTTCCTCACTCGTTTCTTCATGTCCAATGGACACAGCGCATTGGGCGAAAGGCGGGGAAACACCCCGGGCAGGTCGCCAGTCCATCGCAGCGCTTGCAAATCTTTAGGGGAAAAAACCGTTTCCATTGCGTCTCCACGTTTACAGGCTCTCTGAATGCTGCCTCAGCATACCTAATACCTTCTTAACAAATTCAAAAACAACGGACAAAGCAAAGCTAGCTGCCATTCTAATCTCATTTTATATACATTGAAATGCACTGTGATAAAGTTACTTGGTTAATTCGCTGTCAGTAAAGTTTTTATGGCCGCTGGTCGGACGCCTGGAGCTCAGTGGCTCCGGCTGATTTACTTCATATTCGGAGATAGCGTAATGGAAAAGAGTTAATTCGTTATTCATGAGACCCCATCAAATTCTGTCTGCTATCATTCTCTCTTTCCATTTCAGATCCACGCTACCACTCTAGTGGATTCACACAGGAAACCCAACACCACTTAACGGCAATCACTCACAGCTCGAAAAATATGCTTTCCCACTGATGACAAATCCAATAAGGATTTACCCTCTTGCAATCACTTTCCATCAGCAGAGAAAGGAACGCCGTCACACAATACGCACAAAATATGGAATTTCTGAGTCATGCAAAGAAAACCTCTTAATGAAAACGAGGACACTGTAAGACCAGGACACTAAAAGCCAGAATTTAAGCTTGCTGTAATAAAATAGAACTGCCTTGATGGTTAGGGAAGGATTAATGAATCATTTTCTGTGCTTCCGTTTTAGATTTTATATTGTCATTTATGACAGTGCCCTCCTCGTTAAAAATAATCAGTGCTGAGTGCAGTTGAATTTCTCCATCACAAATACTACATACAATACGGTTATAAACCAAGAAATTCAATAAGTTTCAGTAAATACACAAATACATATGAATACACATGTTTGATATACACGTTTTTTCAAATTTGTCACAATATAAGTGTTTTCACCACTTGAAGCCTATCTATGCTTCTAACCTCATTCTCCCAAGGGATCATGGGCAGTGGGACTAATGCCTGAAAGCAGTTCTTCCGCTAACATACAGCATTTAATAAGAGTGCATCACCAAACACTCCTGCCAAACACTGAGAAAGGTGTAAGGGTGTAAGATAATGTATGTGTGTGTGTGTGTGTGTGTGTGTGTGTGTGTGTGTGCGCGCATGATTTTAGCGAGAGGCACAGAAACAGGAAAGCACTTTTCTTTGGTGTGCATGTCATGATGTATATATAATTTTTTTTTTTTCTTTCCATGTATGAATTATGCATTTCGCATCTGTACGAAATTGACTTTATAATGGTCAACATGGCTTAGAATCAATGGCTGGCTGTTCTATTGAGACATAATCAGGGCTTTGATAATGACGAATTATAAGTGAAACATTGTTTGATAGTCCATGCTGCTTTTCCCTTGGGTCTGTTTTAGCAGAGCAGAATGGGGTGTAATAGTTTATTATGGATCAGTGTGTGTGTGTGTGTGTGTGTGTGCACGAGTGTGTGTGAATAAGAGAGAGAGGGAGAGAGAGAAAGGGAGAGAGAGAGAAAGAGAGAGAGAGAGGTTTTGGGTTTAATGCAACATCAGTCTTGGAGCAACTACCACCTGCAGATTTTCACTGTTTTATCTCTTGTTTCTGTGTCTCTCTTTCCCTCTCTCTCTTTCCACCCCTCTCTCTTTTGGGGAATTTTGGCGGGCGATGTCATCGCTGTTGAAGGAGGAGATGCAGAAACAGCTGTTCAGGCCGCAGGGAGAGAAACTGGAGGAGTTTATAGAGATTGAGGAGCAACAGCCAGGCAGACATTTTCTCTGTGTGTCAGGTATGTCTGTAATCTCACGCATACACACAGATCATACAGTTCACAATCATTGGAATCATTCTGAGGATTTTTTAACTGATATCTCTCATAGTAAAAAAGTGAAATATTGCTCATATCGAAATTTTGGTCTGTTATGAACAGAATTTTAAGATGCAAAAAGACTTACTGGTGGGTGCAGATCTTGAAGAAAATCAATAACATGTGAAATTCTGTGTGTGTGTGTTTGTGTGCGTGTGTGTTTGCATGCAGTGTCCAAGGGCAAACAGGTACAGATATCAGTGGTGCAGTGTAAGAAACTGGAACGTTCCGGTAATAAAAAGCCTCAGCGTATTGGTCTACAGGACTCATACTTAAGGACTGAGGTCTGGGTACTCCAGGACCTCCATCTTTTGGATGGGCGAGACCCTGATGTGGTGAGCACCCTAAAAACATTCTAGAACAAGATGTTCATTTTAATATTCATAAGGCATTGCTCTAAATAACTATGCATTCAACCATTCTAGTTTACTTACAAAGTCCTCAGCAGATGTCTTATTTTAATTATTCGCTGATATTACATCACATATGTAACACAACATTGAGTCACACCCTTTAATAATTCATGTAATTTTTTTCTCATACTCATGTTGTGTATTAAGGTTATATATTAATGTTAATACGACTGTGTGCAGTGAATACAAACATACAGGGATATACGATTATTCCTGCAACTGAAAGACAGCTCTCTGAGAATAATTAAGATGCTATAGTGGATCATTTGGTTTTCATAAAATGTAATCCTCATTGGCAGAATAGCAATTGTTTATTGTGACGCTTTGTTGAAATATGAGCACGCTACTGAATAAAAGGTTTCTGCAGGTTGCTTCCCTCCAGATTACGAGATTATCTGATGCATTCTTTTGCATCTCTCAAAACGCGACTGGACTCGAGGTGTTTTTCCGGTGCATTTTACCGCAAATTTCTCTTTTTCTGATAGGACGACCCCTGCTTCTTGATGCATTTCGATTCAGTTCGGCCAGTGAGAGCGGTGACCTGCGCTGCCAAGTACTCCGTGGCTCGCACGCTCGTTGCCCTAAGCAAACAAGTGGGCCACGCCGATCTCACCTTGCGGAATTTTGATTGGACCTACATCAATCCGGCATCCATCCACTCCAACAGAGGGGACTGCATGGTTCTAATGCAGATATGCTTCTACGCCATCAGCCTGGTCTGTTTGTCTTTGTGTCCGGTGCCACTCTAGATATAAAATAGCTAGAGGGCTCCTCATAAATGAATGTGTTAGCGGAATTTTTTTTTTTTTTGAAGTTGTCAACTGGATGGAATGTTAGGAAAGATAGACATAAACAGTTCCACTTTATGTGATTTTAGTTCTAGATTGATGGGTTGATGGGGTGGTGCTTGCCACTAGCTTTGGGCTCATGTGAATCCTGAGGAGTTATTATTGTGAAATGGCAGGCAGCTTATGTCATAAATGTTGGTATACAGCAATCTAATACTCAAGCGTGTGTGAAATTTGACTACCTAACAGTTACCAAACACTGAGAAAAACCCCACAGTGAGGTCACAGCAAAGGTGCTTCCTCTTTTTTTTTTTTTTGTCTGTGGGCTGTGTCTGGGAATTGTAGTCAAGCAGCGGTGCATGTCATTGGTGTTAAGCTCAGCTACTCTGCTTTTGGTGGACATACATAACCAGAGGAATATGTCATAAACTCTACTTATCAAACGTCTTAAAACTTAAAAGCAGTGTTGTGCAGGTTACTGAAAATTAGTAATGAGTTACAGTTACTAGTTACGTCTTTCAGAAGTAATTGAATTACTTTACCAATTACTGCATATAAAGATAATTAGTTACTAAGGAAAAAAATTTTTGCATTACTTCTAAATGTTTCCATCAATTCTCTTATTAATGCATACATAGCTATATTATTTTAGTGCTGCGCTAGCACTGAGGTCTTTCACGATTAGCTTTGTAGAAGCGTGTTGTTTTACCAGGTGCTTCAGAAGATTACAATTACTATTCTTTGATGTGGATGTTCTCACACCTGCATATAGCCTGCAACTCACCAGTACATTTTTGTTCATCTCGAGGAGGGAAAAAATAATGTCCATATTTCTAGGACAGCAAGCTCACATTGCCCAGCCATTGTGTGGGCTAATGTTGATTGATTTATTAACTCATTCATTTCGCCACCTTAAGGTCGGGACTCGAGAGACGTTAGATAATAAACAGGAAACTGGGGGAATGGGCTGCGTTTGTCCTCTGTGGTCTGTAGTTGTCCATTAATATTTTCACGCAGGTCAAAAGTAACGAATAACGAGACCATTTAAATGTCAGTCGTTTTAATTGCGGTGTTTAATTTGAATTCGAAAAGGTAATTAGTTACATAACTCGTTACCACCGAAAGAAGTGGACTTACAATAAGTTACTTCCAACATCACTTATAAATCATAGAGTGCAAGGGCTCATCCTGTCCTCTGTCACGCCTGGTCAGGGATAGCTTTATAAGTCAGCCTGAAAAACACAATCAGGGTATCAAAAAAGGCCATTTGAGAATGTAATAAACTTTAACACATTTATTTTATTGTGCCTTGGTCGGTACTGCGCGCGCCAATAATTAGTCTCTAAAAGTTTGCATCTGCTATTTTGTATTTGCAGGATGGCGTAAAAATAAATAAATAAATAAATGACTAACTCAGGTGTTCGGGTGGTAATCATAATCTTGTCTGTCTACAATGTAAACTCATCTGCAATTATTTGTCTAATATTGTGTAACTGTTGTTGTCAGTGTCATATGGATTAAAGTTAAGAGTAAAAATTAAATGTATATTCTGTATGTGTGTGTTAATTGTGTTACATGAAACGGGGAATGCATTTGGGTTTGTCGTGAAAGCACTGCGTGTTACTGTGTTTTCTTTTCACTTTGTTCAAATGTGTTGTGGTGTGATAAACTATACTTTAAATCTGAATAAATCTCAAATATTTGTTGCTTTGGCAGTCTGTAAACCTATTGTTCTGCAGTTTAGCCTGTATCATACCATGGCATAATATTGCCTTTTAAAATCAGCATTTCCATACATTTGCCTGCATGTTTAAGCACTGTAAACTCCTGGCTCATTTTTAATGCAAAATATCAAAACCGTATAAACAAAAACATGACAAACAGCAGCATTCATGTAACAAGCACAGATATGCTCTGGGAGGTACAAATAAAATACTTATAGAGAGAACAAAGACAATGAGGCACCGGCTGCGTGTGTTTTAACAGCTTTGGGATTAGTGCAAGTTTTTAAGCGTTTCTAAATGCTGACAAAATATCGCTTTAAATACAGGAAAGGAAGGGTTTTTTGTCCTGAAAATCTAGTAGTACGTAAATGATGCTTGCTTGGAAATAAAGTGAGATTAATGACATACAATGCATTGTTTTCCAAAACTTCATGTTTAGGAATTCCGCAAAAAAATATGCTCCTGTGAAAAAAAAAAAGAGGTTATGTTCTTTTGTCAGTTTTTCAAATCATTCCAAAATATTTGACTGTAAGTGCAGTCCCAAAAGAGGCGGGGTAAAGCCCCTTGCTCATTTTGCTGCTGGAATAAAGTGTCGCTGACGTCACAAAATTGAAATCTTCTGGTCCTTCAGGGGAGGCAAAACACTGCCTGATTCAAATTACGTGCCCAATTTATACAGGAATGAAAACATTATAAATTGTTCGTACACGAGTTTATACATTACACCTAAGTCAAGAGTGACAATTTTTTTCTCTTTCTTTCAGCGTGTTCTGGGTTTTGATAATCCACAACCAGGGGAACTCAGTTAACGAACAGGGAAGCGATTGCTTTCCCTGGCGCCAAATTTCAAGTTCGAATAGCTGGGGAAGGCTTGGTGGTGTGTGTTTGAAAACAGCATCGTGTGTGGGGTTTTAGAGGAAAACATATAACGATCGTTTTATGGTCAGAATAGTCTGTTTGTGGACTGATCTTTATTTGCGAAGTTTCAGTTAGGAAGCTAGTCTGTAAAAATGTACATCAAGTCAATCGTTTTAGAGGGTTTCAAATCGTACGCCGAAAGAACTGAAATCAACGGATTTGACCCGTTGTTCAACGCCATCACTGGATTGAATGGTAGCGGAAAGTCAAACATTCTTGATTCGATTTGCTTTCTTCTTGGAATCTCGAATCTGTCACAAGTAAGTTCGGAACTCTGTTCGTCGGAGTTTGTGTGAGACTTGTTTACCTTTGTACTTGATCCTAAGTGTTGTCATGTTTAGCGTAGCCTGCTAGCTGTCTCTGTCCTTATACTGGTTAGCTAACTACGTGGTTGTCAAAAGTCCGTGTGCTTCTTCGTAGCCTTATTCTGAATTTTTCTTTGTCTGTTCTGTAATTTCTGTCCATCCCGTTGTTTATGTAATGTGCTCCTTTCCACTAGGGATCGTATTCACGTCTCATAAGCCACCGTTTCGTTTAACATGCTTGTTTTCTTCAAATAAGGTGCGAGCCACTAATCTTCAAGATTTGGTCTATAAAAATGGACTTGCTGGTGTCACTAAGGCAACCGTGTCAATCACCTTCGATAATTCTAACAAGAAACAGAGCCCGCTTGGATTTGAGACGCACGATGAGATTACTGTCACTAGACAGGTATGTCCCATTATTTACCATTTGTGAGACTGTGTCCGTTTCTTCGTTTACTTTCCAGCTGTGAATGCATAAACAAGTCAGTGCACACTGATGTCCATGCACATCTATACACAAAAATGGATCCGTTCGTCAGTTAACTTCTTTTATTTAATTGCTAGACTCGCGTGTAGTGGTAAATTTATATTTAACTGAAATAATTGGGCTGTTGGTCCACTGACATCACCAAATTTTACACCCTGTCGCGACCTTTTTTTTTCCATTTAGCTGTTGTGTGACTAATCGATGTGATTGATGTAGGTGGTTATCGGAGGCAGGAACAAATACCTAATTAACGGCGTGAACGCCAATAACACGCGGGTTCAGGACCTGTTCTGCTCCGTGGGTCTGAATGTGAACAACCCCCATTTCCTCATCATGCAGGTGAGCCTCAAGACAGTTTCACCGAAATAGTCATGTGGTGTAATGGTACTTAAGTTACACAATGATGTTTGTTTGTTTTGAGAAAAAAAGACAACATATCAAACAGTACTTTCTCTCTTTCTTTCCTTTATTTTCTTCCCAGGGGAGAATTACAAAGGTTTTGAACATGAAACCACCTGAGGTGTGTATTATGACTTTGTAACAACTTACCAAATGACTTGTCAAAAAAAAGTACGGTTCTGTCTATCTCAGAGTGTATTTTTACGGTACTTTTGACAGTGACTTTAGTGCTGTTGAAGTAACAGAAGAGATGTGTGTTTGAGAGTGAACCGCTCTTGTTCGTTTATGTCGTTCAGATCCTAGCCATGATCGAGGAGGCCGCAGGCACCAGAATGTACGAGTGTAAGAAAATCAGCGCTCAGAAAACCATCGAAAAGAAAGAGGCAAAACTGAAAGAGATACAGACGGTACGATGTGAAAAAAGCTAATGCTTCAGCTCACAGAAGCACTAAATTCACGTCTTTGTCATATTGTTTACCTCAGCCAGTAGCGTTAGGCTTTGTATGTTGTGTTACACTGACTAATGTCTTGTCTGTGTGTGTGTGTGTGTGTGTGTGTGTGTGTGTGTGTGTAGATATTGGAGGAGGAGATATCTCCTGCCATGGAGAAGCTAAAGGAGGTGAGTGGTGTACAAACACATCAGCCAATCATTAGAGATATGACTGACCAAATTAGCATAATCAAATGAAATGGTTTTATTGGTCTGAGGAACTTGATCGTTGTCAGGGAAATGTTTCAAGCAAAACATGGGCTGTAAAGGGGGGACTATAAAAAAAAATAGGGTTAAAATCAAGGAAATGTGTAATAGAGAACAGTGAGGTCGTCCAGTAAAATCACAGAGATGAAATAAAAAGTAAGTCCTGTTTAATGCTGTCATGCTTTTGTTTTTTTCTTTGTTTGTGTGTGTGTGTGTGTGTGTGTGTGTGTGTGTGTGTGTGTGTATGTAGGAGCGTTCCTCGTACCTGGAGTACCAGAAGCTGATGCGGGAGATTGAACATTTGAGCAGGCTCTACGTGGCTTATCAGTTTGTCTGCGCTGAGGAGACCAAGGTCAAGTCAGCCGACGACCTGCAGGTGATGCAGGACTCCATCACCAAGCTGCAGGAAAACATGCGGCAGAACGAGGCCAAAGTCCAGGAGCTCAGTAAAGAGATCCAGGAGCTGGAACGCAGGAGAGACAAGGTACGCACCTCGCCTTGGTTACCATAGTTACACACTGTTCTCTACTCAGTCGCTCTGTTTGGCTAACTATCCTAGACGGCAAACGTATCAGAGAGGTAAAACTAGGAACACAGTGGGATAAGCACTGTTTTTTTTTTGTTTGTTTTTTTTTGTTTTTTTAAACAAAGGGTTATTATACTGTAGGAATGATCTCTACCCATCTCTTTGAACAAACTGAATTTATGGACAACATTTCAAAGAATATTGATACAAAACAGATTTGCTGTGATCTGGGAGGAACCATTGCAACTTAAAACTGCAGCAGTCATTACTCACATCTTTCTTTCTTCTCTGTTTCTCTCTCTCTCTCTCTCTCTCTCTCTCTCTCTCTCTCTCTCACTCTCTCTCTCTCTCTCTCTCTCTCTCTCTCTCTCCCTCTCTCTCTCTCTCCCTCTCTGTAGGAAGTGGGAGGAGTTTTGAAGACTCTAGAGGAGACCCTGGCCGAAGCCCAGAGAGTGGACACTAAAGCGCAAAGCGCCCTCGACCTGAAGAAGCAGAACCTGAAAGACGAGACCAAAAAAAGAAAAGAGCTGGTCAAAAACAAAGAGGAGGTATGGCCTGGGTAGAGTCACTCCTACACGTTCACAATGCTCCACAGTGAGCCACTCGTAAGGCCTTTATGGACGTGCCCACTTAACGCGTGTGAAATATGTGAATATGTACAGTTATGTCCATGCTATTTATACATAAATATATTTTTATTGAGAAAAACAGGATTTATAAACATGAATGGTTTTTCTGTTGTTGTTTGGGGACGACGCCCAGTCCACAACATATTGCTAGTTATATTAATGGCGCCAGAGTTGGCTAACGGCTAATTTGTACCTTCCGAATGACTGAAACATCTGAAATCCGGCCATCACCCAAACACCGTTCAAATTGATTTTTCCGCATTACTTGTGAACGATGAAGCAGATGAATTGGATTATGGGTTCAGATCTCTGCTACTCTCCATCCGTCATTAGCCTACGCTCAACTCTTTTGACCCTGTCGCCCTTCCGTCCAAAGGATAAGAAGGTGCTGGCGTCGAAGGAAGCGGAGGTCGTCAAGGCGACGGAGCGTCTGCAGGCGGTGCAGGAGGAGGGGCGGAAGGACGCGGAGGAGCTGGAGGCGGCACAGCAGCACTTCCGCGCCGTGTCCGCCGGGCTCTCGGCCAATGAGGACGGAGCGGAGGCCACCCTCGCCGGGCAGATGATGGCCTGCAAAAACGACATGAGCAAAGCGGACACCGAGGCCAAACAGGTGACCTTTAACCTTTTTTTTTTTGGCCTTTTCCTCAACAAAGGCGCAAACTGTCGCCAGGCTGAGTTTTTGGGCTGAACTCAGAACAGGACTAATCAAGAATCGCTCTCTTTCATGTCAGTGATGTGAAGGTAGTTTTCGGTGTCCTTACAGAGAAAGAACACTAGCTGTAAGCCTAGATTTTCTGTCTCTGTAAACCTGCCTATTTCCCTCTCTCTCTCTCTCTCTAAAGGTTTTATTACCATTCAAAAGTACTACAATATGAATGAGTACATGGACCTAAGCAGAACATATAAGATATAACAGTCATTGCTATGAGCAACTGCTAATACTGAGTCACAGAGTTAGCAGAGGCAAAACAAGCAATATTCTCTAACATTCTCTCTCTCTCTCTCTCTCTCTCTCTCTCTCTCTCTCTCTCTCTCTCTCTCTCTCTCTCTCTCTCTCTCTCTCTCCCTCTCTCTCTCTCTCTCTCAGGCTCAGATGAAGCTGAAGCATGCCCAGCAGGAGCTGAAGAACAAACAGACCCAGGTGAAGAAGATGGACAGCGGCTATAAGAAAGATCAGGATGCTTTTGAGGCTGTGAAGAAATCTAGAGACAAACTCCAGGCTGAGCTCCAGAAACTCAACTACGAAGGTCTGACCAGCTTAACCAGGCCTCCAACTGTTTATCTACGACCTGATCACTGCAAAGTATACATTATACAGTTAACAAGGATCGATGATGTGTCTGAGGTAATAAGTGGTGTGTGTGTGTGTGTGTGTGTGTGTGTGTGTGTGTCTCTCTGTGTGTCTCTCTGTGTGTCTCTCTGTGTGTCTCTCTGTGTGTGTGTGTGTGTGTGTGTGTGTGTGTGTGTGTGTTGTTTGTGTGTGTGTGTTGTTTGTGTGTGTGTGTGTTGTTTGTGTGTGTGTGTGTTGTTTGTGTGTGTGTGTGTGTGTGTTGTGTGTGTGTGTTGTTTGTGTGTGTGTGTGTGTGTGTGTGTGTGTTGTTTGTGTGTGTGTGTGTGTGTGTTGTGTGTGTGTGTGTGTGTGTGTGTGTTTTTGTGTGTGTGTGTGTGTGTGTGTGTGTGTTTTTGTGTGTGTGTTTGCGTGTGTGTGTGTATGTGTTTTTGTGTGTGTGTTTGCGTGTGTGTGTGTATGTGTTTTTGTGTGTGTGTTTGCGTGTGTGTGTGTATGTGTTTTTGTGTGTGTGTGTATGTGTGTCTGTGTGTGTATGTGTTTTTGTGTGTGTGTGTATGTGTGTCTGTGTGTGTATGTGTGTCTGTGTGTGTGTGTGTTTTTGTGTCTGTGTGTGTATGTGTGTCTGTGTGTGTGTGTGTTTTTGTGTGTGTGTGTATGTGTCTCTGTGTGTGTGTGTATGTGTCTCTGTGTGTGTATGTGTGTCTGTATGTGTGTATGTGTCTCTGTGTGTGTATGTGTGTCTGTATGTGTGTATGTGTCTCTGTGTGTGTGTGTGTGTGTGTGTGTGTAGACGGACGAGAGGAGAGCCTGCTGGAGCAGAAGAGACGCCTGTCTCGAGAGGTGACCCAGCTCAGAGAGACACACGAATCCCTCATGGCACGCTTCCCCAACCTCCGCTTCGAATACACGTAAGCAAAGAGCAAACGAAGGTGTGTGTGTGTGTGTGTGTGTGTGTGTGTGTGTGTGTGTAAGACCGACAGAGTGAGAGGTAAATGTATATAGATGTATTTTCCATCACACATCTCTGGTGCCGGTAGGACCTCCCCGATATGATGTCAAAGTTAAGATAAATAATACCCTCTCTCTCTCTCTCTCTCTCTCTCTCTCTCTCTCTCTCTCTCTCTCTCTCTCTCTCTCTCTCTCGCGCTCTCTCGCTCTCTCGCTCTCTCTCTCTCGCTTTCTCGCTCTCTCTCTCTCTCTCTCTCTCTCCCTCTCTCTCTCTCTGTCTCTCTCTCTCTCTCTCTCTCTCCCTCTCTCTCTCTCTCTCTCTCTCTGTCTCTCTCTCTCTCTCCCTCCCTCTCTCTCTCTCTCTCTCTCTCTCTCTCCCTCTCTCTCTCTCTCTCTCTCTCTCTCGCGCTCTCTCGCGCTCTCTCGCTCTCTCTCTCTCGCTCTCTCTCTCTCGCTTTCTCGCTCGCTCTCTCTCTCTCTCTCTCTCGCTCTCTCGCTCTCTCTCTCTCTCGCTCTCTCGCTCTCTCTCTCTCTCTCTCTCGCTCTCTCTCTCTCTCTCTCTCTCTCTCTCGCACTCTCTCGCTCTCTCTCTCTCTCTCTCGCTCTCTCTCTCTCTCTCTCTCTCTCTCTCTCTCGCACTCTCTCGCTCTCTCTCTCTCTCTCTCTCTCTCTCGCTTTCTCGCTTTCTCGCTCTCTCGCTCTCTCGCTCTCTCTCTCTCTCTCTCTCTCTCTCGCACTCTCTCGCTCTCTCTCTTGCTCTCTCTCTCTCTCTCTCTCTCAGAGATCCGGAACGTAACTGGGATCGCAGTAAGGTCAAAGGTCTGGTCGCTAACCTCTTCGCCGTCACCGACGTGTCCCACGCCACCGCCCTGGAGGTCGTGGCCGGAGGTCGACTTTACAACATTGTTGTTGACAACGAGGTAAATTCTCCGAACGGTTATGGTGAACGTCACGCGAACGGAAAGAGCCTGTTTTACATCGCTGATCTGACCGTGTGTGAACACCTCCACCATGCATATCATAGTCTAAAGCGGTCCTTATTCCAACCTTATGCAGTGTTCATGCTGGGTTTATGAATGTCTTACGTCGTGCATTTGACAGCCTTAATCAGGTTTATTAAAGCTCAGTTCAGACTTCACAGTGAGGTATACGCAGAGTTTTGCGTGGGTGAGGGTGTGGCGCGTTCGTTTTTGAACGAATTGAGAACAGCTCTGTCTTTTCTAAAGGTGACGGGAAAGAAGATTCTGGAAAAGGGAGAGCTGAAGCGTAGGTACACCATCATCCCCCTGAACAAGATCTCCTCCCGCACCCTCAACGACAACGTGATCCACGCCGCCAAAGACCTGGTAAACAAAAACAACACAATAAACAAAAACAACACAATAAACATGCCCCAAATAGCTTACACAAGACATGGGAGACTTTGAACCACGACTTAAACAGAGGACATACATTCAGCTGAAGACAAGTCTTACTTTGAAAAACCGTTAAGAGTTTTTGGCACCATAAAATAGTCTTAATGAGCATATTAGACAGGTTTATTTGTTTATGTTTATGTCATTTCATCTTGAATGCATGTTTAAGAAGAGGCTTAATCAAATGTATATGACATATGGCTAGGAGGTGTGTGTGACTATTGTGGAAACTTTTTTATTTATTTATTTGTTTGTTTGTTTCCAGGTGGGGGCGGATAACGTGAATGTGGCCCTGTCTCTGGTGGGGTACGAGTCAGAACTCAGGAAAGCTATGGAGTACGTGTTTGGTACCACGCTGGTCTGTGACACTCTGGACAACGCCAAGAAAGTCGCTTTCGACAAACGCGTCTCCACCAAAACGGTCACGCTCGGAGGAGACGTGTTCGACCCCCAGGGAACGCTGACTGGAGGTGTGTGTGTGTGTGTGTGTGTATTTAACTGTATATGAGAGTAAGAGGAACATTTTATCCACTCACTAAGACATTGCACTGGTTTAGATGCTGCGTGTAGGACTGGCATGTCATTTCCATCCAAGCTTTTATTTATTTATTTATTTATTTATTTATTTATCCTCTGTGTGTGTGTGTGTGTGTGTGTGTGTACGTGTGTGTGTGTACGTGTGTGTGTGTACGTGTGTGTGTGTACGTGTGTGTGTGTGTACGTGTGTGTACGTGTGTGTGTGTGTACGTGTGTGTACGTGTGTGTGTGTGTACGTGTGTGTACGTGTGTGTGTGTGTGTGTGTGTGTGTGTGTGTGTGTGTGTACGTGTGTGTGTGTGTGTGTGTGTGTGTGTGTGTGTGTGCGCATGCGCAGGTGCCCGTCCCCAGACTGCCTCGGTGTTGTCCAAACTGGCCGAGGTGAAGGACGTACAGGACAGTCTGCGCACGAAAGAGGCGGAGCTTGTTGCCGTGGAGACCGAGCTCCGCGGCCTGAAGGGAACAGCTGAAAAGTGAGTCGTCGGCCCGGTAACCGTACTCCTATAGCCGAGCAAGCGCCCTTACCGCCTATACCTGACTCAATACACCGAGCATCTGTACTTAACCAAACATCTTTAAAAAGGGTGTGATATAGAGAGACGTCCTTCCATAGCTGAACAAAACTTTGGGGAAGAGAGAGACACACACACACATCATGTCATTTTTAGTGTGTACTCACAGTTCTCTGAGAGAGGGAGTGAGAGAGATGGAGGGATAACTTTTTTTTTCCTCTTGTCCTGTAGGTACCGTGAGCTGAAGCAGCAGTTGGACCTGAAGACTGAGGAGGCCCAGTTACTGGAGGCCAAACTCCAACAGAGCTCCTTCCACAAACAGCAGGAGGAGCTGGAGACGCTCCGCAAAACCATCGGTAACAACAACACAACACCGTCACACAACTCTACAGCTACACAAATCACACACACACACAACACCGTCACACAACTCTACAACTACACAAATCACACACACACAACACACACAACACAACACCGTTACACAACTCTACAGCTACACAAATCACACACTCACACACACAACACTGTCACACAACTCTACAGCTACACAAATCACACACACACACACACACACACACACACACACACAACACCGTTACACAACTCTACAACTACACAAATCACACACACAACACCGTTACACAACTCTACAACTACACAAATCACACACTCACACACACAACACCGTCACACAACTCTACAACTACACAAATCAGAAGGTCACACATACACACACACCCACCAAGTACACATTGACATCTATAAAACTACATTCAAGCAATCTCCAGTGGTTTATTATTGAAGTGGTATTGACTGTGTGTGTGGTTGTGTGTGCGCGTGTTGCGACAGAGGAAAGCGAGGAGACGTTGAAGAAGACTAAGGAGGTGCAGAAAAAGGCGGAGGAGAAGTTTAAGGTCCTGGAGAATAAGATGAAGAACGCAGAGGCCGAGAGAGAGAAAGAGCTGAAAGCGGCTCAGCAGAGACTCAACCAGGCCAAGAGCAAGGCCGACGCCTACCACAAGAAACTCAAAGAGAGACAGCAGGTACTCTCTGTGTGTGTCTGTGTGTGTGTGTGTGTTTCCTAGACAAAACAGCCCTCACCACAGCAAGTATGTCGTTCAGTTGTGTTGTATTGAAGCCTCCCTGTCTCTCCCTCGTCAGGAGGCGTCTGCTGTCGGTTTGGAGTTAGAGGAGCTGAAGAGGGAGCAGGCTGGGTATGAGCAGCAGATTCAGGCTGTGGACGAGGCCATAGCGGCCATTCAGGAACAGATTGACGCCATGGCAACCGAAGTCTCAGCCAATAAGGTATGAATGGGAACACAAGACACGTTGGCTTTTAACCAATCGACTCACAAGAGTCCTCCAATGAAGAGTGAGAGGTTTGTATTTAAATAATTATGAATGGAGATGATGGGACTGTGGTGTGTGTGTGTAAGATTTTGTGCTCCTCTGTGACTAGTTCAATTAACGATACACCTGTTGGTTTAAGAAGACTGAACACTTTTTAACTCTGTGTGTGTGTGTGTGTGTGTGTGTGTGTAGGAGGCTGTGCGTCAGGCCCAGGAGGAGCTGTGCAAACAGAAGGAGGTGATCCTGGGTCAGGAGAGAGAGATTAAAGGGAAGAGTGGTGAAGCCAACCGTCTGAGAGAACAGAACAATGACGCGCAGCTGAAAATCAAAGAGCTGGAACACAACATCAGCAAACACAAGAAAGACAGCGCAGACGCTGCTGCCAGGGTCAGTGTGTGTGTGTGAGTGAGTGTGTGTGTGTGTGAGAGAGAGAAATCTTTTCCATCTATCCAGCTTGACATGACTGAGTACATACCCATCTGCACGTAAGACATCATACATACCAAGAGCAGGAGAAAATTAACACGCGTGTGTGTGTGTGTGTGTGTGTGTGTGTCGCGTGTGTGGTGCGTGTAGGTGGCTCGGATGCTGGCGGAAAACGACTGGATCGCTCAGGAGAGACACCTGTTCGGTCAGCCCAACACGGCGTACGACTTCCAGGCCAACAGCCCCAAAGAGGCTGGGCAGCGTCTGAAGAGACTGGAGGAGACCAGGGAGAAGCTGGAGAGGAACGTGAACCGCAGGGCCATGAACATGCTGAGTGAGGCTGAGGAGAGGGTACGCGCTCAAACCTTGTTCGCGTCGCCTCGACGCACGTCGGTTTAATCTTTAAATGTACTACCCCTTTTTTTTTTTTTTTTAATTGACCATCAAGTCTATGGACCAGTTTGTCCTTTTCACTGTCATAGATAATCGTCCTTCAGGGACATTAAATATGTATTAAACTGACCTCTGTTCTCATACTTAATGGCCTCTCTCTCTCTCTCTCTCTCTCTATATATCTGTCTCTCTCTCAGTATAATGACTTGAAGAAGAAGAAGAGAATCGTTGAGAACGATAAAGCCAAGATTCTGGAGACCATAGCCGAGTTGGACCAGAAGAAGAACGAGGCTCTGAATGTTGCCTGGCAGAAGGTACTGTAGCCCCGGATCAGAACCGGGTCCGGCCTCTGTCCTGGTCCTGACGGATCACACGCAGTTCAAAACAGCAGCGACTGTCAGACAGTAGTTTTCCGAAGCCCTTTTGTCCCTTGAGAACAACACACTGTAGCTATTCACGCTAAGCTACTCTATAGCCCTACGCACAGTATGTTCAACATGTCATTAAAATGCCAAGTGTGTTACTGTAGGCCACTGGTAATCTCAGAACTGAGGGTTTAGAAGCACTGGTTTGGTCTCTGCTGAAGCTTTGCTGTGTTTGTGTGTTTGTGTGTGTGTGTGTGTGGTGTGTATTGTAGGTGAATAAAGACTTCGGCTCCATCTTCTCCACCCTCTTGCCGGGCGCCGACGCTCGTCTGGCTCCGCCCGAGGGGTGTGGCGTGCTGGACGGCCTGGAGTTCAAGGTCGCCCTCGGCAACACCTGGAAAGAGAACCTCACCGAGCTCAGCGGAGGGCAAAGGTCAGGGTTGGAATGTGCCCGCACGCATTTGAAGCAGTTCAAACTTAACTATAGCAGAGAGTTATTTGACTGATATCATAGAGTAGTTACTAAGTCTGTGTGTGTGTATGTGTGTTTGCGCGTCTGTGTATGTGCGTGTCTGTGTGTGTGTTTAGGTCTTTGGTGGCGCTGTCGCTCATTCTGGCCATGCTGCTGTTTAAACCGGCGCCCATCTACATCCTGGACGAGGTGGATGCTGCGTTGGACCTCTCTCACACGCAGAACATCGGCCAGATGCTGCGTACACACTTCACACACTCACAGGTAACCACTGCGCACAAACCAGGGGCTTCAGAAACACCCCCCCCCCCCCCCCCCCCAGGGCAAACATACTCACATTTAACTGTTGTGTAGTGGTCAGTATGCGTGGTGAAGTTTTGCGTCAGGGCCTTTGGAGAACGCAGGGAAAAAGCTACACACGCGCTCTGTTAGTGTCTCGTCAGTCTTCTCTCTGGAGGGCTGCATTCCTACAGGATTTTGATCCAGTCTAAGACCAGCAAACCCAGATATAACAGACTGGGGCTCCACTGCGCACTGATTGGCTAGATCAGGTGTGTAGGGGTTGGACTGGAAAAATTCAGTTTACACAGTGGCCCTCCTGATGTGGATTATTCAGCCCCGGGAGAGGCATGCATGTACACCGCACAGACTGACAACTGTCGTTTATTCTTAAAACCGCTGAAAAACTAACGAGCGTCATTTTCTGTTTTTCCGCTTTTCAGTTCGTGGTGGTGTCTCTGAAAGACGGAATGTTCACCAACGCCAACGTGCTCTTCAAGACCAAGTTTGTTGACGGCATCTCCGCGGTAACCCGCACGGCTCAGAGTCAGGAAGGGAAAGTGTTGGCACAGCGCGCGCAGGAGAAAGCCAAGACTAAAGACAAACGCCAGCGACAGATACTGGTCAACTAAAAATACTTTTGTCTGTATGCTGTTTTTATATGTGTGTGTCATTTCTGTAATGTTGTCTATATTTTCTATCTGTTGTCTTCCATACTTTTCGTGTTTTCTCACACAAAGATGCTTTTTCATCAAAATAGCTTCAATATATTTACCTCTTTAGTTAACTTGCAGAAGCATGTTTATGAATGACATATTCATGCTCTCTGCCATAACTGTATTTTATCAGGAATGTTTTTAAATCTTGAACTGAATAAAAGTGTATTTGTATTTGAGGTTCCGTCTTTGGGTATCTGTTTTGGTTTTTTTTTGGTGAGTGGTGTTGATACAAGAAGAATTCAGCCATACTGGCTGTAATTACCTCAAGGACAGACAAACAAACAAGACAAGGTTTTTTTGTTCTTCCAACGAAAGTTTTTTTTTTTTTCAATTTTATTTTAGGGATTAGAAGGCAGAATTCATTAAGGGTGAAATCCGACCCGAGAGAACACACCTCCTTTATTAAACACATCGATTCTGGAACACACACTTTCTGAAAATAGAGGGTTTTTTTTGTTTTGTTTTTTTTTTTTTTACACACCTTGGATCATGCAAGCACAGCAAGAGGAACTGGAAGAGGGAGGGGGACGAGGGGGGGGGGGTCATTCAACACTTATTCCCTTAAATAAACTCACCTAACCCCTCTTTTATTGGCCCTTATGTCAACATCTTCTATTAGCAAGCCTGCAGTAGTCTGTCTACCCAATCAGGGCAAAGTTCAGTGTTTAAATATGGCAAGTATCAGCCAATCAACTGAGCCAAGCTCCCCATTGGCTATATACATACAGTGAGTCTCCGCCTCAATCTAGACGCCCAATCAGAAATGTTATTTAACACTAGACAACGTCTATCGGGAGAGAAGTCACAATCTCCACGGCGTTCTGTGAAATTCGTGAACGCACATCCATAGATAATTTCGAACTTGG
>NC_044505.1:13565115-13612615 GCF_902362185.1 Chanos chanos
TTCTGGAGGACGCTGCTGCGGTCGTGAATACCGCTGAGCAGAGCGCTCATCAGTTTCCCTGCGTATGGAGTCAGGTCCTGAGAACACTGTACAGTCAGAGAGACAATCACACTGGCACAGCCTCCCTGCAAACACAACAAACAGCAGGTCAGACACAGAAAACCACTGTCTGTGTGTGTGTGTGTGCGTGTGTGTGTGTGTGTGTGTGTGTGCGTGTTTGTGCGTGTGTGTGTGTGTTTGTGCGTGTGTGTGTGTGTGTGTGTGTTTGTGCGTGTGTGTTTGTGCGTGTGTGTGCGTGTGTGTGTGCTTGTGTGTGTGTGTGTGTGCGTCTGAGTGTGTGTGTGTGTGCGCGTGTGTGTGTTTGTGTGTGTGTCTGAGTGTATGTCTGTACGTGTGTGTGCGCGTGCGTGTGTGTGTGTGTGTGTGTGTGTGTGCGCGTGTGTGTGCGCGTGTGTGTGTCTGAGTGTATGTCGGTACGTGTGTGTGCGCGTGCGTGTGTGTGTGTGTGTGTGTGTGTGTGTCTGCGTGTGTGTGTGTGTACCTTTGTGCCGAGACCGACTCCACTTTTCAGCAGGTCACACAGTTTGGGCACCAGCTCCTCTAACACAGACACATCAAGATGCTGCAGACACTGTAACATAAAACCAGAGAGACCATCAGGGTGCACATACACACACACACACACACACACAGTCATACTTCACTGTGAGAACACTGTGCGTTAAGAGGACAGAGTGTGATACAGAACGCTGTAATGTGAGAACACTGTGCACTAAGAGGGCAGCGTGTACCAGCAAACAATAGTGCGAGAAGATTTTATTTATTTTTTTTTTTACCACAGCCTTCTTTAAAAAGACAGGGTGTGGTTAAAAAAACAAACAAACAAACAACACAAAACAAACTTTACCATGTTTATGGTTTCCATCATGGGAGAGGACTTGGCAGCGCTGAGTCTAGCAGCATCCATGGCGCTCTACAGAAAGTTTAGAGAGTGTCCAAAATCATTTTTTTACTGTCCAAATAAAAGTTGCTACAGTTACTATTTATACGTTATGTACTTTCAAGACCGACTACAGTTCCAAACGACATTTATTCGGCGAGGCACAGGCGAATCACGCCGGGCTGATCAGACCCGACTGGTCGATAACAGAGAGACCACACACCTTCTCCTGTTCGCTGGCTCTCAGACTGAGATAGTTGAGCACCTGTGGTTCGAGCACGCTCAGGGCCTCCAGCAGGGCCGGGATCAGACGCGCCGCGTGGGGCTTCAGACGACTGCCCGCCGTCTTACTTATTTTCACCAGAGTCTGAATACTGATAACCACCACACGCACACACACACACGCACGCACGCACAAGTAACCGCACATTAACAGTGAGTCTGAGGACTAGATGTTGTCATGTAAGCATGTTTCTTTCACATCACATGTGTGTACTGAATTAGAGTAGATTTTTAATAACCTTGTTTGTGTGTGTGTGTCTAAGAAAGAGGAATCAGTGTGTGTACAGAATTAGATTTCTTTTAATAACTCTCTGTGTGTGTGTAGGAGTGTGTGAGAGCTTGTGTGTGTGTGTGTGTGACTGTATGTGTTTGTACGAACGTGTATGTGGACGTCAGTGTGTGTGTGTACGAAAGAGGAATGAGTGGGTGTACGGAATTCGATTATTTTTTATAACTGTGTGTGTGTGTGACAGATTATGTGTGCGTGTTTGTGTGTTTGTGGGGGTGTGTCTAAGAAAGAGGAATGAGTGGGTATAAAGTATTAGATTATTTTTTATAACTCTCTGTGTGTGTGTGTGTGTGTGTGTGTGTCAGATTGTGTGTATGTGTATGTGTTTGTATGAGTATGAATGTGTATGTGTGTGTGTGTGTGTGTGTGTGTGTGTGTGTGTGCGTGTGCGTGACAGATTGTGTGTGTGTGTGTCTGTATGTGTATGTGTGAGTGTGTATATGTGTGTGTGTGTGTGTGCGCGTGTGTGTATGTGTGCGTGTGTGTGTGTATAAGAAAGAGGAATGAGTATGTATGGGTGTGTGTATGCGTGTTTGTGTGTGTGTGTATGTGTGCGTGTGTGCATGTGTGTATGCGTGTATGCGTGTGTGTGTGTGTGTGTATAAGTAAGATGAATGAGTGTGAGTGTGTGTGTGTGTGTGTGTGTATAAGTAAGATGAATGAGTGTGAGTGTGTGTGTGTGTGTGTGTATAAGTAAGATGAATGAGTGTGAGTGTGTGTGTGTGTGTGTGTGTGTAAGTAAGATGAATGAGTGTGAGTGTGTGCGTGTGTGTGTGTATAAGTAAGATGAATGAGTGTGAGTGTGTGTGTGTGTGTGTATAAGTAAGATGAATGAGTGTGAGTGTGTGTGTGTGTGTGTGTAAGTAAGATGAATGAGTGTGAGTGTGTGTGTGTGTGTGTGTGTAAGTAAGATGAATGAGTGTGAGTGTGTGTGTGTGTGTGTGTAAGTAAGATGAATGAGTGTGTGTGTGTGTGTGTGTGTGTGTAAGTAAGATGAATGAGTGTGTGTGTGTGTGTGTGTGTGTGTGTGTGTGTGTGTGTGTGTGTGTAAGTAAGATGAATGAGTGTGTGTGTGTGTGTGTGTGTGTGTGTAAGTAAGATGAATGTGTGTGTGTGTGTGTGTGTGTGTGTGTGTCTGAGTGTCCTACCTGAGTGAACGCACTTCGGCCACATTACTGACGATGCCCTTGTCCAGGAGAGTGGGCAGCAACACGGCTACTGTTCTCTGGGACGCGCTGCCCGTCGACTCACACATACGCACACACACCTACAGCACACACACACACACACACACAATGTGTCACATCTTGGACATAATGTATAGCTATATATATTAATCATTACACAGTTTTTAGACTACATAACCACCATTAACACTATCTTGGCACGGCTTACCTCACTTAAGGGCTTTAGGGTCATATCTTACCTCACTTAAGGTCTTTAGGGTCACATCTTACCTCACTTAAGGTCTTTAGGGTCACATCTTACCTCACTTAAGGTCTTTAGGGTCATATCTTACCTCACTTAAGGTCTTTAGGGTCAAATCTTACCTCACTTAAGGTCTTTAGGGTCATATCTTACCTCACTTAAGGTCTTTAGGGTCATATCTTACCTCACTTGAGGTCTTTAGGGTCATATCTTACCTCACTTAAGGTCTTTAGGGTCATATCTTACCTCACTTAAGGTCTTTAGGGTCATATCTTACCTCACTTGAGGTCTTTAGGGTCATATCTTACCTCACTTGAGGTCTTTAGGGTCATATCTTACCTCACTTAAGGTCTTTAGGGTCATATCTTACCTCACTTAAGGTCTTTAGGGTCATATCTTACCTTACTTAAGGTCTTTAGGGTCATATCTTACCTCACTTAAGGTCTTTAGGGTCATATCTTACCTCACTTAAGGTCTTTAGGGTCATATCTTACCTCACTTAAGGTCTTTAGGGTCATATCTTACCTTACTTAAGGTCTTTAGGGTCAAATCTGCTGCTTTCCTCACAGACTCCTGTAAAACCAGAGACATTCATATCTGACTTTTATCAAGCTGAACAACTCTGCAGAATATTCCAGAAAAATATGAGCAAACTGAAAAGCTCTACATTTCAAAACCGGTCCTTGTTCACAGGCCAGTTACATATTCATGATTACATTTATGAGCTTGACTTTGTGCAGCTAACAGGCTGTGTGTGACGTGGTAAACTGGAGTGATGTGTATGGAAAAACATCCCGGTGCCGTTATACTACATATTACATCACTCATGGAACGCTTCTTGTCCAGTAAAATTACTCAACTGGAACTAACTGTTGTGTCATTTCAATTTGTCTGTGATTGCCTCTGGGCACTTGGAGACGGCTTTTGGGCCGGATTTGGCCCGCAGGCCGACGCCTGAACAACATGCCTGTAAGGCATAAACACCGCCATACAAGCCCATCCACGGACCAGTTTAAATCTGATTTACGCTTTTCGCACAAGCCCTTCGAACGGCTGCTGCACCTTAATGTCGTCTAGCACTCTGAACAGATTCTCCCAGATTTCAGCAAGGTAGTCGATGATGTCATCAGCCTGTCGGCCGCGAATCAGGTCGTTCAGGGCCAAACAGCTGAGCGGAGGGAAAAATAATCTCGGTCAAAACACAACTGTAAAAAAGATTTTCTTTCAGTGGAGAAGGAACACATTCAGAATGTGAAAGGACAGGACTGGTTAATACAGGACTGTTTAGTGAATGAATCAGACTGTATGTGAAAGGACAGGACTAGTTAATACAGGACTATTTAGTGAATGAATCAGACTGTATGTGAAAGGACAGGACTAGTTAATACAGGACTGTTTAGTGAATGAATCAGACTGTATGTGAAAGGACAGGACTAGTTAGTACAGGACTGTTTAGTGAATGAATCAGACTGTATGTGAAAGGACAGGACTAGTTAATACAGGACTATTTAGTGAATGAATCAGACTGTATGTGAAAGGACAGGACTGGTTAATACAGGACTATTTAGTGAATGAATCAGACTGTATGTGAAAGGACAGGGCTAGTTAATACAGGACTATTTAGTGAATGAATCAGACTGTATGTGAAAGGACAGGGCTAGTTAATACAGGACTGTTTAGTGAATGAATCAGACTGTATGTGAAAGGACAGGACTAGTTAATACAGGACTGTTTAGTGAATGAATCAGACTGTATGTGAAAGGACAGGACTAGTTAATACAGGACTGTTTAGTGAATGAATCAGACTGTATGTGAAAGGACAGGGCTAGTTAATACAGGACTGTTTAGTGGATGAATCAGACTGTATGTGAAATGACAGGACTGGTTAATACAGGACTGTTTAGTGAATGAATCAGACTGTATGTGAAAGGACAGGGCTAGTTAATACAGGACTGTTTAGTGGATGAATCAGACTGTATGTGAAATGACAGGACTGGTTAATACAGGACTGTTTAGTGAATGAATCAGACTGTATGTGAAAGGACAGGACTAGTTAATACAGGACTGTTTAGTGAATGAATCAGACGGCGTCGCTGACCTGGACTCTCTCACCCTCCACATGTTGCTGGTGAGGTTGGAGATCACGTCCTGCAGAATCTCCTTCAAGTATTTATCAACCTTCAGAGGAGAGAGTCACCAAACTCATCAGCACAAACGAAAATAAATATGAATCACGTCAAGAACAAATGCACAAAAATTTTAAATAACTCTTACAAAGTTATTATTATTATTATTATTATTATTATTATTGGTAGTACTAAAAGTAATTGTTTTGCAATCCATCATGATATCATGGTGTAGACTACACTTTGACAAAATCTGAATTTAAATTCTAATAATGTAATGTAATTATAATAATGCACTGGTTTTATGAAAGGCTAGAGATGCGTACTATAGTTTTATCGGTGACGAGGGCGTCCCAGATGCTGGTCATGGCTTGTCTGATGCCCAGGTTTGGGTCAAACTGGTAGCGGTACAGGCGGGGAACCAGCTGAGGCAGAAACGGGGCGAGCTGCTCCCCGGCCTTCGCCGCAATAATATTAAACCCAAATGCTGCCCCCTACAGGACGGGAGGAGACAGGAGAAAGGGAATATTATCACTTCATATTTAAATTCATATTCAAAACGTCCCATAATGAAAACAGGGCGATGGTTAGGGCAAATAATGAAGAGATTCGATAAGCTAGTGTGAAAACAAGGATAGCCAGTTAAATCCAGTTTGTAAATTTTCTCTTTGTGAAGTCACTTTAAGATGTGATGCACTTCTAGTGGCTGATTGGCTGAGCCTACCTTCCTGGAGTTCCACATGGCGTGGTGATTGGCCAGATTCATGAATTTGTAGACAAGATCTGGTTGATTCAGGTCACTGGCCAATGAACACAGCTCCTTATAGGTAGAAAGCCCATGCCTGTAAATCAAAGCAGGTCAAATCAGCACCATAATCACCTACCAAAACACCCCAAAGACACACATTAAATGAACTCTGGACTGAAAAGTTAACAACACAAAACAAAACAAAAAACACTGTAGCTAAATATGAACCACTTCTTCAAAATAAAACAGAGAGTGATCTATAGAGATTTGACATTTTTCCTCTTTAAGGACAGTTAAAGCACACACCCGTCAGGAGCCTTCCCTAGCGTCTCCCCCTGGAACACCTCAGTGTCATCTGAGACAGTGTGTTTGACTCTGAAAACAACACACACACACACACACACACACACAGACACACACAAACACACACAGAGTCAGACTTTACTGTGAGAACAATGTGCGTTAAGAGGACAAAGTGTGATAGTGACAGAGGTCATACCTAACTATGAACACGAGACATTATCATTCAATGCAATTATGAAACAAAAAAAAATCAACTAACATTAATCATTTAACAGTAAAATTAGTCTTAATTATCATTCATTAGTCACATAGTCCAGTTAATTAACAATTAACAACTTAAAAAACAAGTCGTCAATCAAAGGTAGGTGGTACTGAAGTTCATGAAATACATCTGAGACCAGAGACTGTTTGCTAAACATTTTGTGAATGATTTATAAAAACACTGATGTACCTTTTCCCAGTCATGAGTGTCTCTACGAGAGTGGAAACCAGTTCCTGCTGGTCCTGTTCTCCTCCCAGTTCATACACCAACCCCAAACCTTTAGACGCCACGTCCTGACTCAGCTCTGCACACACGCACGTGCACTAAATCACCAAAATGCTCCAAACATGCTTAAGCATTAAATGTGTCAATGGGTAAAAGCACTGGTACAGTACACACAGCTCTATGTGATTGGCTAAAAAAATTGATTTGAAAAATGAACTTACCATCGGGGTCTGACAGAATAGATATAAATGCAGTCTGGATCTCCTTCAAATGAGACTACAATGAAAAAAAGGGAAAATGTTACTTAAATATTCACTATAATTCTAAATATGAACCCAATAATATCTAATATCACAGGCACTAGCAGTCAATTTATTCAACTCACAATTTTTTATAGTGATGACCAACTATTAATATCAGTGTGAAGGGTAGTTGTGTGTGTGTGTGTGTGTGTGTAAATTCACCTGGATCTCTTTGTGCTGGCTGAGTTTCTTGACGAGCGAGAGCAGCCATATGCATGCAGCCTGTCGGACGTGTGGATTCTGACTGACAATGTATTTGGACAGAATGGAGCTCAGTACCCAGGGAACCACATCATTCACTTTTATGTCTGAGAGAGAGAGAGAGAGAGAGAGAGAGAGAGAGAGAGAGAGACAAAGAGAAAGCGAGAGAGAGAGAGAGAGAGAGAGAGAGAGAGAGACAAAGAGAAAGAGGCAGAGAGAGAGAGAAAGAGAAAGAGACAGAGAGAGAGGGGGAGAGAGATTACAAAAGTGCCAACAGATTTGGGTTGTAAGACTGATGGACACAGGCAGGCAGACAGACAGGCAGACAGGCAGGCAGACAGGCAGGCAGACACTCACTGTCGGGAGGGGAGTACTGGTCCTCCGTGCATGTCCACACGTCTCTGGCTGCTCCAGAGCAGGTTCCTATGGCAGCACTTGTAATGGCCTCACCCACCGTGAACTGCAGCTCCACCTGTTTGGCCTGGGGGTGGGAGAGAGAGGGGTACATGGACCAGAGCAGGGAGAGAGAGTTTTTACCGTGAGATATTAAATATTAACAGATAGTAGAAGCAGTATTCCCATCAGGAGAGTGCATTCTGACTGGAGTAACTGTACCTCCACCGAGTCCATCAGACCCTGCAGGAGTTTCTTCTGGTGGCTGAAATCACCGTCTCCCACAGGGAGGAAACCCAGGGTCTGGATGGCCCGCTCCTTCATCTGAACACGACATGATGATAATTAAAAAAAAACCAAAAAAAAAACACAACAAGAAGAAAAAAAAAACCCAAATCAGTCAACACACCACACAGTAAATGACTCCATAAGAGGCTGAAAGGGGAAACTAAGAGAGAGATTGTTTCTTTAAACGATTCCACACACAATAGCTGAATTAAATGCTACTCTGTATGCATGTGCATATCCCAGTCTGTACACTCTCTTTGTGTGTGTGTGTAGGTGTGTTTGTGTGAATGTGCGTGTGTGTCTGTTACCTTGGTAGACTCTTTCCCAGACGGGATTCTGGCGAGCAAGTTGTCAACCAGACTGAATTTGGTGAAACCCTCTCCCTCAGAGGGGATGGGCAACACCCCGTTCCGCCCGATTTCACCCAGAGCTGTCACCGCGGCAACCGTCAGCAACGGAGAATTACTTTCCAAGAACGATCCTACAAAAAAAAAAAAAGAAAGAAAAAGAAAGATCAGTCAACCCAGCTCATATTTTACAAATGTACTTAAGCTGCATGTTCCAAATTCAGAAAGGCTACATAATAACTGCATTTCAATAGAACCTACCGATGGTTTTGGTTGCCATGGCAATAAGTTCCTCATCCTCTTTGAGTGCGTCGCCGGATGCTAGGCTCCGCCTCTTGCTCATGTACCTGCCCACCATGTATCCCAGAGCCAAGATGGCTCCGTGCTGTGTCTCTGGGCTCTGAAATGAACACAAATGTTAATACTGATGCTAAAACCGGCTTCTGGGTGAAGTGTGTTAGTGTAGGTCAAAATGAACAGAACATATAATGCAATTTTGGTGAAACACACCAAAGTGACATATTTCACCGGCTAATTCGCAAAAGTGCTATATAACGAATTAACCAAAACAATTAGTAAAATAAAAAAGTTAAACATTTAGTCTAAGACAATAAAAGTCAATGGACCCTACATGCAGATGCGGTGCACTATCACAGAGTCATGAAGGAGAGAGATTATAAGTGGGTCTGAATACACACGTGCGTGTCCTTAGTCGTCTTGATGAGGTTTTGCACGGCGACCTTCAGTTCATTCCCAGACATGGTGGAGACGACCACAGCGTAGAGCTGAGCCGCCAGCTCCCGCATGTCCTCCTTATTAGTGTTCATCAGACCCTAAACAACAACAACAACAACAACAACATAAACAACAACAACAAAAATCAGCACCTTCAGTACAACATCATCACAACATTGACACATAATGTATCCAAGTATCAGTTACTCTGCTGGAGATGTGATATTCAAATAAAATCTAGAACTTTCTACTTTTCTCTTATGAATGTACTGCTGAGAATTCAGAGCAGTCGCTAAAGGAAAAGAGGTTCAGGAGGATTTACTTTGATCCAGTCGATTCTGTCAGCAAATCTGGGAGCCAGTTTCTCCGGACAGACAGATACCACTTCCAAAAGACAGTACATCACAGGAATTCCTACACACACAAAAATATACATTAATCATAGTGTGTACGATATATATAATATTTAACAAGTGCAACAAAACTGAACTGTGCAATAAACTGCTCTAATATACTAATTTATTCAAGTATTTTCATTAAATATCATCCAAATTTAGGTTCTGCAACCTGCTGGTGTCTTGGTTAGGCAACTGCCCAAATGACCAAATGAATGCATGACAGCTCATTGTATAACCTGACTAAAATCATTTACGTCAAAAAGTCCGTATTGTACATTTTTTTGTTTTTATTTCTTTCCCTTACATATATTCTTACATTTCAATCAGACTTGTTTGGGGTTTTTTTTTTTGAAAGGTACACATAGACGTTTCTCAGATTCTTTATCCATCCCTCTCCCATCCTGATTCTAGTTCGTTCCCTTTTCCTCTCTGTGTCTCTCTCTCTCTCTCTCACTCTCTCACTCTGTCCTCTGTCACTCTGTCACTCTCTCACTCTGTCACTCTCTCACTCTCTCACCTCCTATAGCAGAGAGCAGCTGTTGAAGCAGGTCCATGTAGACCTGCACTGGATTGGCTTCTCCACCTTTAGCGCCCGAGGGCGGGGCTTCAGCAGAGAGAAGGGATCTGACGTAGTGTCCGATGATAGGGGCGTCATCCTGCATGTCAATCAAACTCTGAGAGGTGGGCGTGGCTCCGGCACTGTGGGCCAAACACATCCTCAGGTACAGGATAATCTGTGGGGACAGGTACCAATAGTGAATGTTAAACATCTCTCTCTCTTTCTTTTTTTTTTTTAAATCTATATGAATATTTAATGGCTGTCTGGAGCACAAAGCCATCTCAGGCATAAAGCTGTGTGACTGTATATTTTTACCTCTCCAAATGCAGACGGATTGAAAGGTAGAGTGGAGGTCCCCACAATGTATTTAGCAGGAGTTTTCATTCTCTGAGCCGCCTGAAAACACACACACACACACACACACACACATGCGCGCGTTAAGACTGTTGTACTCTTCATCACCACAGTATTAAAAACATCAACCCCAGTTTAAACTGACATTACATTGTTAATCGGTCTCCATGGTAACAGTACCACAGTTCATGACACTAGCATCAAATCATATCCCGAGCTAAACTGTAAAAAGTCTACCAAGAATTCTTTAGCAGTGACATATAAAGGTGTACTTGATTTAATGGCCAATGAAACACGGGTATACAGTTTGACCTGAAGCTACGGACCTTCTCTTGGATGTAGCTGACCATCTCAGGGAAGGAGGGCATGTGTCTGGAACCTTCTTTCTCCGTCTTCTGAGACGGGAGAGTCCTGAGAACCCGCTGGGCTTCCCCGTACACCTCCTCACGTCTACGGAGACGCCGCCAAAATAAAACAGACGATCATTTTAAAAGAAGTCTCCTTTAAAACCTCAAAGCGTTCTTCAAGCCGGGTCATATCGTACATCGTTCATCTGACAGTAATATTTCTTTCTCTTCCAAAAAGAAGCAGAAAAAAAAAAGCTTTGGACTATCACATATACTGATATTAACACGAGTGCTTTAGAGCTGGATTAGTATATGTATTGAAAGTCAAATGTTTGACTAAATGATAAGTATTCAACACTTCGCTGATTAAGAAACGGATAATATGGATGAATGGATGGAGGTATGGATGGAGGTATGGATGGATAATGTTCGAATTAACTCACGGGTCTCCTGCTGCAAGCAGTAGCAGATATCTGGAGGGTACGTGATCTGGAGCGAACACGGTACTGGCAAACTTCATTGCCACCTGCCGCACCTGTACCTCCGGCTACGGGAGATAACACGGTTGCATTATTGCACGAAACTTATAGACCTCAAACAAATAATGCCTACAAGATCAACAGTCACCAGCTGTTCCTTTATCTCTGGTTCGGAAAGTAAATAATTCGGCCTTACCTTTCCTATGTATGCAGCCACCAAAGCCTCCATGAGATTAAGCAGCGCCCCCTGCAGGTTCACATACGCTCCAACCATCATGGACAGAGCCTCCTGAATGGCCAATCGCACGTCAGCATCCTCCTGTAACCAAGGAGATAGAACACCGTTAGATTCTCCCCTTATGCTGAAATCGTTACAATTGTTACTCATCAGTTAGATCCATTCAAAAGCAATATAATTATGGAAAAGCAATCCAAAGAGCAGAGAGTGACACAGTCTGAATAATGTGTGGAACTTGGAATTGCAGTGCTGATGTGGACTAATCCATATTCTTAATGAGGTCAAAGTGTTTTTTTCAGATGATGCCACAGGGCACATGAAAAATTAGCAGGAAAAACATAAACCCGTAAATAGAAGTGTGTTTCTTCACAAACGGCCTTTGTTGTTGATGTTTAAAAAGTTTGTGATTTAAGCATGTTTGGTCGTATTTGAGGCGAA
Organism: Chanos chanos; assembly: GCF_902362185.1. NCBI lineage: Eukaryota > Metazoa > Chordata > Actinopteri > Gonorynchiformes > Chanidae > Chanos > Chanos chanos. Next base: position 13,576,798 of record NC_044505.1, read on the forward strand.
CATCAGACCAACCTTGCACATGGACTCGAAGAACTGCTGAACCAGCGCGATGTCTTTTGTGAAGAGTTGAGGCATTCGACTGCGCGTGAAAAAAAGCGACAAAAATCAGAATTTAGTCCTCTAATTATTTAATGTGCATAACATAACCATCTCAATTTGACCACAGAAACAGAAATAACGGCTCATTTCTGGACTTTACATTTAATCTCCAAAGTTAAAGTTTCAAAAAAAAAAACAAAACAAAACAAAAAAAAAACAGTCTATACCCTCTAACATCGTTTTAAATGGTTTGCTTTAGATAAATGGGTCGATAAAAAGGTGAGTCACTGCATCCATAATGGCTGTCTAATTACCCTGTTAAAAGCATACACTCATTTACAACCGTAATCATGTAACCAGTGAACTGGTAAGAACTGTAAGCCAAGCCTGAATAGAACTCAACGGTGAAACAGAATAACGGTCAAATTACCTGGAGAGTTTTCCCACCGCGGAATACGCCACACACAATAACTTAGGATCCTACAACAGAAAGGTCAGGTTTAGCAACGCACACACGAACACCCGTCAGGAACAAATTCATGTTCCCCTGAAAGAGTTTATAATGTACTAAACATTTTTATAGCCTGTGAAATACAACCATAATAGGATCATTAAAAAAAAAAAAAAAAACGAACGGATGTAAAAATGAAGAGATAACCATCTCATACCTCTTTGTACTCGTTGATGAGTTTGGTCAGTCCGTTCAGTAGCATCAGGCCCAGTGGTTTATTTGTATCAGGGCACCTATGCATGTTCATAAGAATGACATATAGGCTTCATTAACAATCATATTATTGGGAGCTTCAGTCAATTCATTTGAAGTACATCGTTGCTACGCTGCCTGTATATACACGCTACATCAAAAATCTCTCTTCAGACAGCCAGTCAGAGTGGAGAATACCCGCAGGTTAACATTGTGTTTTCTTCTGAGAAGTCAAGCTGTTTTATGTTGACACTTACACCATGCAGATATGATGTACAAACTGAAGGGTGAGGGACAGTAGTTTGTTGTTGGTGTTCGCTCCAAAAAGACCGTCGTAAACGACCTGGAACAAGTCAAGAAAGTTCTTCAGTCTCAAAAAAAAAAAAAAAAAAAAAGTGCCTCTTTCCTACGGTCAGTGCTCATGCATTTTGTTCTTGTTTAGTCTTTCGACACCGGTGTGCCGTGGGTCTCTCTTACCTGTATGTTTGCCGGGAAGCACTCTGCTGCTAGGCGCGAGCGGAGTAAGTGCGGGAGTATCTTCAGCTTTACTCTGGTACTCACTGGCTCATGCTTCAGTTCCCGCTTTATCGTGGTGCCCTGGGGAACACAAAAAAACACAAACAAACAAAAAAAAAACCACAGGATATGACATCATCAATATATGGGAAGTGACCTCACGCCAGAGGGAGCCGTCTTACAACGCAGTAAAGGATATCGCCGCAAAAGAAAGAACAGCGACACGGAATTATCTGCTGAATCTTAAAATGATCTTGTTATTTTAGGTCGGTTACCTTAGTCTTGAGTGGAATATCTCCCAGGTAAACCTTGTACATCTTGTTAATTATGAGTGGATTGTTCCAGTCTATGATACTGAGACAGGAGGTAAAAGAGGAGACGGTCAAAAAGGCCCAAATCAATTCTCAAGTGAGACAGTTTATATAGCAAGGCTTCATACCTCTGCTTGCTTTTCAGTTCTAGGTCTGCTGCCGTGGCAACGCTGTGTCTGGTGTCGCTGGACGCCACTACAAGGTGAACAACCGTCTCCACCTCGGGCACTTGCTCTGCCTCGATAAACTTCACGATCCCCAACTTACACTGCACACACAACAACCACAAACACATTGTTACCGTAGGCACCTAGGCGCCTACGTCCCCAAATAACACTGAACAACCGTTATGTCCCTGTTGCTATAGTAACCACCTCCATGACACACCAGGAATAGGACCAACATATTGATAGTGGCAACCATCTGTGATGAGAACAATACAATGAGAACTAGCGTACATGTTACCGCAGCAACCATGCACAGTACTTCCCAAGGCAACACCATGCTGTCGTGGAGCAAAACCTCATAGCGTTATTATGGTTGTCTGGTGGCGAGAAGAACTATGCACAGACCGGTAACGTTAACAGTATCGGTGGCCATATATATCACACAGACGTTGACGCCGCTATGGAAACGGAGATCTGACCTGCTCCAGCTGCTCTGGGCTCCACTGACACTCTCCGATGACCCTCTTTGCAGCGTAGACGCTCATGCCCGGAGGAGGCTGAGGGAGACCCTGACCTCCCGCTGCTGCACCTCCACCAGAGCCTCCCTGTGGAGAGGAGGGAGCCGCACGAACTGGGGGCTCATTCAACACAAACCTACAGAGAGAGACAGAGACAGGGAGGAAGAGAGAGAGAGCGGGAGATGAAGAAGAGAGAGAATGACTATTAAATTACAAAACATTTCCTTATGATTGCTGTGAGGAATCCATGCTTTTGTTGTGTTGTACTGATAACATTTATGCTAACCCAGAATATTCCTAAACAACCGTACCTCAGATACCAACTCCATGTTAACCTTGTTAGTTGGAAAACTCCTAGTGTACGTGTCTGGATACATTCATCCAATGCATCTTATCTGAGTAACGAACCCACACATAAAAGAAGTGACTCTCTCTAATAGCACAAGACGACCAACATACCCATAAGGCATTAGGAGAACATCCAGCATAAACTCCAACAACAGGTGGACAGTCTTGGGTTTCTCGGCCAGCATGAACGGAGAAGCTTTGGACGGCTTACAGGGATACTTCATATGATACAGCGTAGGAATCAGCAGGTGCATCAGACTACGAGACAAAGACAAATACATCATCATCATCATCATCATCATTACCATCATCATCATCATCATCGATGCACTTAATCAAAAGAAAAAGCCTTTAATCGATAACAGTTAACTAAGATCTCGTACTGTATCTGGAGCATAGGTTCCAACATTTCATTAATAATTAAAACCACACAACCTACAACAACGTTAATAAATTACAACCAATTTGTTACAAAGCTTTCACTGTCGCTATTAAGAAGAGGAGATTTGCCCGATTTTACCTGTCTTGCTGTGGTTGAGGTTTGCCTTCCATAGCAGTCAGGAGAGTGGGGGCGAGCTCACATTGTTTCTCCACCTCCAGGCGAGGGTACCCCAACTTAATGTAGATGATCGTGAAGTTCTGCGGTTGTAGCGGAGAAAGCCTTTGTTGAGGTCATGTCATAGGTAACTGAAAAACACTTGAAAAGGCCAGCCTGAAGTGCCATGTTGACTAGACCCTCGCTAAAGAAAACTTAACAAACACTGTTTAAGTATTTATGAATAAACATTGCTTCAGAAGACAATTAATAGTTTATGATGCTGTCATATACCATCAAGAATGTATTTATGTTGCATTAAAGACATTAATGGATTCCCACACAGCTTTCTTAAAATGCCCATGTGAAGGAGTAATATAATATAGCTACACACTGCCTGAAAAAGAGGCAGCCATTGGTTTAAAGACAAAATGACTGAACAGTTACACGACTGTAGTTTGTGATCCCAGTGGACCTGCTCCAAGCAACATAACAGACATATGTGTGAGTGTGTGTGTGTGCGTGTGTGTGTGTGTGAGTGTGAGAGTGTGAGAAAGTGTGTGTGTGTGTGAGTGTGTGAGAGTGTGTATGTGAGTGCGCGTGTGTGTGTGTGAGTGTGAGAGTGTGTGTGTGCGCGCATGTGTGTGAGTGTGTGTGTGTGAGTGTGTGTGTGAGGCATACAGTGACAAACGAAGCCGCGGCTGGGTCCTGGTACTGCACCAGCAGAGTCTCCACAGGCAACTGGATCTTCGGTCGGCTCTTTATCCGTTTATTCAGGTGAACCAGTAACTCCATCACCTAGACACAGGATCACATGACCCAAGCAAAATCAGAGTGAGTCATCAACAGATTCATGTGTGAACATAAACTGAGTAGACATAAAATGTCACCTCTACTTAGAAAACGGTTTTACAAGGGTCCGAGTTTTATTAAGGAGCTGCAACAGAAATCGTCAATGTGCTCATGTTGTTTCCCTCACAATGCACTATCAGGGAAAGATATAGAATCTTCTTCCTTTAATCTAAGAGGCATGAACAGAATCCATTTGGGAACGATGCAGCACCATTCTACCACCTTCAAAAATCACTGCATCAGAGAGACTATACACAAAGAAGAAATATGGGGACTCTCAAAACAAATACAGTGTGTGTGTGTGTGTGCGTGTGTGTGAGTGTGTGTGTGTGTGTGTGTGTGTGCGTGTGTGTGCATATGCGCAATACGGCCTTGATGCTCTTACTTTCTTGCGTACGCCCTCCTGTACACTGGAGAGTTTGAGGAGCACTGGGGGCAGGAATTTGGATATGATATCCTGCAGTTGCTCGTCTGTCTCGGCATGGCCCAGCCGTAGAAAGACTCGCTCCAGCTGGTCTGAGACAAAGAAACAGATTGAGCGAGCGAGAGAGAGAGAGAAAGAGAGAGAGAGAGAGAGAAAACGAAAGAAAGAAATTGAGAGAAGTTCCGTAAGATGCTGAAAGGTCTGATGTGGAACTGACTTTTGTTTAAAAAAAAAATCTGCTAAATGAATAAAGGTTAGATGTAAGGAAAGATAAACAGAGGGGGGAAGATACACAGAGGGAGTAAAATTTACTGTCGTCGCGGTCGGCGTGTCATAATGAATGAACTCCATAGCAAGAGCGGTTGAAAGACAATGAAAAGCCTCACAATGTGGGGGAAAAAACCCTGACTCAACATGTACCTTGAGGTAACTATCCACAAGTGTGGTTAAAAGACTAACTTAAAACCATCAGGGAATTCGATAACAGTAAACCTGTTTCCTTTGACATGGAATTATAAATCATACATTTCCTTGTCGGAAACCTTGCTACAGGGCTACGAGTTCTGTTGTTAACAGTCAACTTTTTGCAGCTTCACTGCCGCTACATTCAATGTCAGTACCTTTCAGCTTATCAGTCCAGTTTGTCCAAATGTCGAGCCGTTAATAACCAGATAACATACGGCTTGGACACATCCTAATGACAGACTATGTCAGCCATCCGCAAAACACAGCTAGCTAATTTAGTCTGTGTATAATGACCCTAATTTGCTAACTAATCGGTTGAAAGGTAGCATGCAAAACAATAATGAACATTTCATCTACCTACCCGCAATACTCGTAACATTTATGAAGTTGCACGATTAGCATGACGGCTAAACAGACACCCAAAGCATATCAATGGTGTACCCTTCACTAACGCTAAAATTCGTCTTATTATTTACACTTGTTAAAAATGACATCATGTGAACAATAAAACCCGTGACATTATCCAAATATTTCTGCGGCACGAAGCTCTCTGCAAGTCTAAGAAGAGACGAATTCTGTACAAATACTTTTATTTTTGGACCATGACTGGGCACTGGGCCTTGCAAAGCCGGTGCAGCTAGCTCGCTAACTTAACTATTAGCTATAATTTAAAATTTCCCTGTACGTCTATCATAATTCAATCAATCCACACACTTCACAGCAACATCATAGAGGTGAACGCCAAAACAAAACGAAACCAGAGCTGAGTTAGTTTAAAATGATTGACGCAGTTCAACTCCAAACTTACTGAGCTCATCCTGGGCAGCCATGATTACAGTGAAGTCATGGTCGCAAGGGTGCCACTCCTCTGCCTGTAAGAGTTTTACACACACACACACACACACACACACACACACACACACACACACACACACCTATTACTCAAGTAGATAATTGAAAATAATTAAATAACTGAATAAATATTAACAGTTGCAGTGACAATTAATTTCTCCGACACATCTCGTGTGCTGTTGAACAGTATCATGATATGAATAATCTCTTAATTAACAGTGAGAAGTTGATGCAAAATTACTTCATTAATGACAGTTTTATTATGCTACATCTTTACGTATCTGTAACTGCTGCGGTTTTTCTGTTTTTAGACACTGCTGACAGATCAATACTTTTATTTTGACGATTCTGTGAGAACTTAAGTGTTTCGGGTCACCTTTGACAATAAGCAGGATTTGCACCAGTAAACATCCCGTGCATATTTTGTAGGTAGTTCGGACGATCAAGTAATTGAGATAATCGTTCATGTCGTACATTTTCATAAAAAGCTGATCATCCTCAACAATGAACCTTTATTTTGACGGTAGACTTTTGAACTCACGGTGAAGAAAAAAACGAACGTCACTTCCTACTGCTGCATGTTCTGTTGTCATTTCTAATTGCAATTTACATAATGAGAATCATTAACACATCATAGATTTCAGTTATGAAATGGGTGTCCTCTAGTCATGGTTATCTACATTTGTACAGCTTTAGACAGGAGAACATGCTTTCTGACATGGGCAGTTTGACGTAACTGCCTTTAATAAATAATTTGCTGCCGAAGCGTTGTGCGTATATCAAATACATACAAACCACTGGCGGGGCATGGGCTGGACTTGACATTGTTCTATGTATAGCGATCACAAATTGTTTGTAAACCAGTAAAATGACCATGAAATACCTGAGTCAGATATTATTGTTATCAGCAAATAACGTGCGTCCACAGACAACCAAGATACCAAGACGGTATGTTGCCTAACGACGTCGTGGAAAAAAACTTTTGTTCTCCCAACAATTTACGTCTTTACGGGGAAAAATCTTTCCCGCCCCTTGAGTTGGCATACAAACGCCCAAATTTCCACGCCTTACAACGGGAGGAAAACGCCAAGAAAAAAAATATCCTTGTTCGATCGGCATTTCCTGGATACACGTTACGGATGTTGCTTCTGACTGTAAGAAAAGGGAGAGCGATGCAAAAACGAACATCGGAAATGTCTTCAACAGCTGTACTCCTGTAAGACTTTTTCAATTTATTGTGGCTCGCCCTTAAATACAGCTTTATGCATATATATATGCGTGCGTGTATATGTTAGAGTTGTTGCTAACACTGACCTAAAATGTGTCAAACAGTAAGATAAAAGTTGTGTTAATTCGGACCGCTGCACCGCTACAGTCACATGTGGTGTTGTTTTCTCCTCGGCTTCGTTGTCTTAAGCACAGGTTAAGCAATAACTGCATGCTTCATTCGACCTCTCACAATAGTATGCTAACGTTAAATATCAAATTAAAAATACCGCTTGCATGTCGATGACTGAATCGCGACCGATGGGTGATTGAACTGGTTTGTACGGTTTTTTAATAATTCTGCGGACGTTAATTTAGCCCGTCTCGCATTGGTGGTGAAGGTTATCTTGGCAATTTTAAACGCTGTTATCATGTTCACCTGCAAATACGAGAAGAGAAACGTCAAAAGACCCAACGCCTGAGAAAATATATTCACACCTCAAGTTATGTTGCAGTCAAGTGTGATAAAAGAAGACCTATATGTAATAAGTGAAAAATATACACACAGGACAAGATACCAAACTCCAGATAGAGCTGCCAAAAAATCTCTACTCTAGTAATTAATATAATTTTATAATTCATATCATTTTGATTTGACTTTGTTATAGACATGTAAATCTGTTTGAGACTTTAAATAGTGATATTGGGCCCTAAAAAACTTGTATTATTATTATTATTAATAAACCTTTAATTAAATGGTTCAGAAGTCTTTCCTCATCCTGATTAGAAACTCCATAGTTCATCATGAACTATTCCATACACGAAATAGGTCTTTCACTGCAGATTTATACTGTACAGTCTCTCCCCTTGGATTTACTCAGGTCCAGGTAACCTGCCCAGGTGAGGGTTGGCACGGGCAATGGAGGTAGGAAGCCTACCGGTGGAGCTGTGGAGGCTCATCTTGGCTTATCTCCCCTTGCCGGATTTGGGCCGGTGCTGTCTGGTGTGCAGGGCCTGGCGAGAGCTCGTCCTCAGTTTGGACAGCACCCGTTGGCGTCAGCTGTGTCTCGGGTGCCCGGAGTGCCGTCACCCGAACTGGCCCAGCCGGCCGCACCTGGAGCCCGCCTCGTGGCGCGAGGCTCTCCGTCAGCACGCTCTGGCCAGCCGAACCTGGACCCAGAACGGGCCGGAGCTCCAGTCCTCGGCCTGCATCCACCTCTTCCGTCGGAGGAAGGACAGGAGGGTGTGGCACGTCGGTACCGGACCGGGCTGCGAGTACGAGACGCTCAGGGAAGCTCTGGCGTTGGCCGGGCCGTACGATCGGGTGGCGCTGTACCCTGGCGTGTACGAGGAGCAGGCAGAGGTGACTCTGAAGGTGCCAGTGGAGATTGTGGGCATGGGAAAACTAGGGGACGTGGCACTGTTAGTTAGTATCGCCCAGCAGTGCCCCACTGCCAGGCTATGTAACCTGGTGTTTATGCCTGCGTGGTTCTCACCTGTGGTTTACAAGGTGAGACATACACACACACACACACAAAGTTCTTCCTTAAAGCACTGGTAACTGTCTCTGTTATGTGGTTTTGAGTGTGATTGTCATGGAGTTGTGTAACTTGTTCTGTAGTTATTACACCACTTTCTTACTAATCTTTTTTTATTGCGTGTGGTCAAATGACAGTTTACACACATACACTGAGATAGACCAAATATAATTAGATGAGACACGGTGCTACTTAAAGGAATAGGTTTTGTTGTACTCTAAGGCTTGTTTATAGTTTTTGTTTTTCTTTATTTTGTTCCGTTAGACATCTTCAGGTCACGTACAGTTAGACAACTGTAACTTTGAGGGCTGTCAGCTTCACGTGAGAGGACCCGGAACCTGCCAGGCTCGGTTCTGTTCGTTTGCCCAAGGCAGCTCCGCCCACTTCCTGGGTGTGGCCATCAGCCTGATGGAAAGCTGTGAGTTCTCGGGCGGTGACTCCGCCTCCGTCACTGTGGAAGGAGCTCCCGTCTCTGAACGCAACTGGGCGTGTAAGCACCTCGCTGCCCTGGCCAAAACCTTCACCGCCGTGGCAGCGAGCAACGGGACGGTCGTCACGGACGCGGCCAACCAGACCGCGAAAGGCGAGGAGGGAGGAGACAATCCTGAGACCATGCCCCTGGGTGGAGCTTACACCTTAGAGGACTGGAGCAAGCAGGAAATGGATCGCCGAAAGGGCGGGGCTAAAGGTTTTCCCGAGGACGGATTGTATCAAGGTCAGGACACGGCGATCGAGGACTCATGGAGCGAGAGCGATCCCAGCGAAGAGGAGGAGGAGGAGCGCGACGACATCGACGAGGACGGAACGTCAAACGGCCCCGTTTCCACGGACTACAGACTCTCGTACGAACAACACGGGCTGGCGCACCTGTTGGAACCCAGACTGAACGCGGCTTTTCCCGCGTTGCGGAGCCTGTCGCAGGAGTTGCAGCGCGATGCGGAGGCGCAGATGTTGGCGGCCGCGGTCCAGGGCTGCCTGCTACGCCGCTGTTTACTGCGTGACGGGAAAGGGGGCGTTCACATCTGTAATTACGGACAGGCTCGATTGGAGGCCAACGTGTTTAGAGGACTCAATTATGCCGTTCGTTGCATCCAGAATGCAAAGGTAACTAACCACAGAGCTACATGTAAACTCATATAGCTTATATCAGCCTACGTTAGGAATACATGTGGTCTGAAGATGTTTCACCGCACAAATAACAAGGAACAAAAAATGTACTTTCCCTCCCTTTCATCCTCTGTCTGCCTCCTTCCTTTCCTCTCCTCTCCTCTCCTTTCCTTCTCTCTCTCTCTCTATCTCTCTTTCTCTCTCTGTGTATTAGATGGTGATGTTGCGTAATGAGGTGAGTGGATGTCGGGCGTCGGGCATATTTCTGCGTCTCTCTGCTCAGGGTCTCATTGCCGAAAACAACATCCATTCAAACGCAGAGGCGGGACTGGACATTCGCAAGGGAGCCAATCCCATCATCCTGGTAACTGTCAATAATGTATTGATTGGTTTGAAAGGCGTGTGACTTAAAAAAGTGAAAAACACTTCTGTTTAGTGTGTTTATGTATAGATTAGTGTTCAAACACTAAGATTCTGTTTACTGAGTGTAAAGAGAATGTGAGTGGAAGTGAATGACTTGAACTGAATGTGAACGCTGATAAGTGGATTTGAGACTAGGCTTGTGATTGGTTAAGAGGGAGAGTGAGACTCAGTGGTACAGCCATACAGAAGATTTAAATGTTAAGGCACTGAACTTAGACTGGAATGTATTTGAAAAGAAATTCCCGCCCTGTAGCCATAAGCGTACAGAACTGAATTTTATCTGGCCTCTGTTGTGGACCTGGATCCGTAGTGTTTTCACTGATCATTTAAAAAGGTACTTGTACGACTCTTCTTCTTCTATTTACTTTTCTATCTCAGTCAGTACCATTTTTACTCTTTTTTCTGTTTTCCTCTTTTTCGTCTCTCTGCAGTGTAACAGAATCCACAGTGGGCTACGTTCCGGAATCGTTGTCCTGGGAAATGGCAGAGGTTGTATCCGCAGCAACCAGATCTACGGCAACAAAGAGGCGGGAGTCTACATTCTCTTCAATGGAAATCCAGTGGTCAGGTATTCAGGACTCTCCGTGTGTCTGCTTGTGTTTCCTTCTCATTTTCGCTGGTATGCGAAATTGAGGAATTTTGGAATGTGGGGAACTGGGTGTGTGTTTCAGCCATCTGTGGTTGTAACTGCAGACTTGAACTGGGAGAACCCTGACTCTTAGTGAATATATTAAATAGTGCCAAATGCAGGAAAATGGTTCTTTCTTCGGTTCTTCTTTCATGCGTTCCTTTTTAATCACAGTATCGTTCAGCAATTTGTCACATGACTGACTTTCCCTACCCGCCCCCTATCCCTCTCTGTCTCTTGCTCTTTCTCTCCCACTCACTCACTCTCTCTGTCTGTCTGTCTGTCTGTCTGTCTGTCTGTCTCTCTCTCTGTCTCTCTCACTCGTTCACCCCACCCCCCTTCTCTCTCTCTCTCTCTCTCTTTCTCTCTCTCTCTCAGTGGGAATCATATCTTTCAGGGCCAGGCTGCAGGTATAGCTGTCAATGAAAACGGCAGGGGGCTCATCACAGGTTTGTTGAATTTCATAACTTTATTTAAAATTGATCAGGGGTTTTGGAAGCCGTCCAAACTTTATTTAAAATTGATCAGGGGTTTTGGAAGGTTTCCAGACTTTATTTAAAATTGGATCAGGGGTTTTGGAGGCCTTCAAAACTTTATTTAAAATTGATCAGGGGTTTGAAAGCTCAATCTGAACTTTATTTAAAATTCATCATGGGGGTTTTGAAGCCTTCAGAACTTCATTTAAAATTCATTACAAGATTGCAGGTGTCGAAAGAAAAAAAAAAGTTAAAACACATTATTCATAGACTTGTGGGTCTTTAAAACTAATTTAAAATGGATACGGCATATTGTGATTACAATTCTCCCATGTTAAAATCCCTACATCTCTCTTTTCTTCTCTGCAGTTTGTGCTTTATCTGAACTTCATGTAATCGAACTTACTCGCTCTCTCTCTCTCTCTCTCTCTCTCTCTCTCTTTCTCTCTCTTTCTCTCTGTGTGATAGAGAATGTGATCAGACAGAACCAGTGGGGCGGTGCCGACATCCGTCGGGGGGGCGACCCAGTCCTGCGTAATAACTTCATCTGTCACGGTTACTCGGACGGCGTGGTGGTGGGAGAGAGAGGACGGGGTCTTATCGAGGGAAACCACATCTATGGTGAGCTCCTCCTGTCTCCAGGGCAACGACTCGGACCAACTGAGAATTGGTCCCCCATCTCTATAGAAACGCTGAGGTTGGTAACCCTTCTCCTGAGGGACCAGGATTTCGAAGGATTTTGTTCTAATACAGCTGGCTCTGCTAGACCGCATGTGTCAAAATCCGGTCCTGGAGGGCCAGGGTCCTGCTGGTTTTTGTTTTCGCCTCTTAGATGCCTGTTGATTTTCACCTTGAAAACAGGTGTGCACGCTCTTTAGCCAATCAGAGATTGTATTTAGTTGGTCTACAAGAGGAACAGCAGGACTATGGCCCTCCAGGACACCCTTGTACTAGACAGAGACTCAACAGATTCTTAACTAGCTGAATTAAGCTGATTTGGGACCAGAATCCATAGCGGTTTTGGACTTAATACCCAGGCCTGAAGAATGATTTTGAATTAGCCCCGCCCTTACCTGCAGGGGTGTGTTTACTTAGTAAAGCTGATTGGCACGGTTTATAAACCTAACACTGATTTTCCCTGTTTTCATTTGTGGTCTCCTTAGGTAACAGGGGTTGTGGCGTTTGGGTGATGTCGACCAGCCTACCACAACTTGTAGGGAACTACATTACCCACAACCGCATGTATGGACTTGCAGTGTTCTGCCGGAAGGATCCAGATGCTGCTGGTGCCAGAGAGGTCATTCGCTCAGCACAGGAGAGAGAGAGAAGAGGTGGAGGAGAACGAGGAGGAGGAGGAGGCGGACAGGAAAACTTAAATGAAGAAGGAGAAATGATGGCATGGGAGAGTGATTTGGATAGCGAGGACGAGCGGTTCTCTTCTCGACGGCCAATCACCGTTGCCCTGGTGGAAAACAACTGCATGAGCCGTAATGGAGGTTGGTCGTGTCATTTTGCGTTCAGACACTGATTCGATTTAAGCATTCACATTAACATTCGCTCTCTGTATCAAATCCAAATCCGTCACACGCGGTGAAAACAGCAAAAGATTGGAAGTGCGTGTGTGTGGACATCAGGTCATTTGGGTGACGGTTGTTACTTCTCCTCCTCCTTTTCTAACTTCACCCTGTCCTTTTTTTTCAATCAACCCCCCTACATCTCTCTCCCTCTCCCTCTCTCTCTCTCTCTCTCTCTCTCTCTCTCTAACTCTAGCAGTGGGAGTCTATGTCAAGAGCAGTGAGGCGTTGAATGTGGTGTCGAACATGGTCATTGAGAACAGAGGAGCAGGTGTGGCGGTCATACAGAGCGCTCAGCTGACTCGCCTGGTCGGCAACTGTATCCGTGGTAACGGCCGCGCCGGCATCGCTGTGGAGCGGGAGTGCCGGGTCGAGCTGCGCTGTAACGGTGTCTATGGCAACGGTAGCCACGGCATTTGTTTCCGGGGAGACGGGCAGGTCGTGGAAAACGACGTTGTTGGAAACCGTGCCTTCGGGATCCGAGTGATGGAGAATGCAGACGTGCAGGTGAGAGGTCGTGTCAGGTCACACTTAGGCGCTTTGCTCTCAACAGTATTATTAAGCTGCAGGTTTATACAATTAGTTACTAAAGAAATAGTAAGTGAGATTTATATGCGATATCTAATATCCAGGGAATACATAAGATTTTAAGCATCTAATTAGTAGTTCAGATTCAAGTAAAGTTCGTCACCACTGTTGGTGATTTTGATGGTAGACCTCGTTTAAATGATTTAATCTCTCCACCTACCTGTTTACCTGTGGATGTGCTGATTGTCCAGGTCTTAAGGAATCGTGTTCAGGCGGGGCGTGGCTGTGGCATAGGTGTACAGGAGCAGGTAAAAGGCTTAATCCAGGAGAATCTGGTTTATCAGGGTCACCCGGCGAGTGCCAAACCCCAGATACAGCACCAGCCTCACAACCCCGACTGTGTGTTACTCAGCAACCTTCTCCTCACGCACACGCACAGGAGGTCAGTGAGGCCAAAGAGAGTCACTCACTCATTTGCTTGTTTTCTTTTAGATGGTACTTGGAGACTGTTGTAGCTGTGCTTATTCTATCCCCCTTTCTCTTTCCCCCTCTCTCTCTCTCTCTCTCCCCTTCAGGTCAGGGAAACTACCGGTACCCTGGGCTCTGGAAAACCCTCCTCCTCGTCCTCACGGAAAAGAGCCCTCTCACACACCTCCCTCGGCCCACCCCGCCCACTTAGCGATCAACGTGACAAGCAGGATCACTGCCACGGTGGAGAGCGGTTGCCATAACAATGGCAGCATCTTCTGTTCCATCCTTTGAGGTCACCTCATAGCACAAAATTATCTTAAAAGAGGAGAGGTTTTTTGGGGTTTTTTCGGCCCTCGGAAAATGGCGGGAACTGAGGTGCCGTTGTGGAACTTTGACCTCTGAGTAACGCTTTGTCTCGACGGAGTGAATTTCGCTGTGTTGCACAACAGCTGGGAGCCCTGTTTTGCTGGCATGAGTCACCTCTCTATTCAATTGGAGGAGTACATGAATCTTGTGTAAATGAAAAGGAATTGAGTTTGGTTCGTTCCTGCAGATGGACAGTAGCTATTCCGAGACAAGTCGAATCAGTCCAGACGTCTACCAGCACCTGGACTTTAAATATGCCCTCCCCCCACTGCCCCCCTTTGTATTTTGTCTTATCTCATTCGTTGTAGCCGACCACAAAGCCCTGCTGTAGCTTATCTGTGAACCTTAGAAGCATCAACGGTGACAGAAAGCGGAGCCGAGAACGGAAGACGTTCCGACGTTGCCATGACAACGTCTCTGAATGGATGGAAGAGTCAAACTGGGCCGTTTTTTTCCAAACCAAACTGACAACCACAAGACACAAGAAGCCTCCCAAACTGAGCTGGCTAACATTCCAACTCAACTCAAGCCCAGCTAAGACAGCGAGTAAAGGGGAAGCATACTTCTCTTTTTTTTTTCTACCCCCAGTTGTTGATATATTATGTTCAGCTGAACATTTACAGCCAAAGGCTAGCTGTTTCCTTATGCTCTAACTGAACCAAGATGTGAGGGAACATTAGCACTCACACGCAAAGACTTTTTACATTACACACACACACAGACAGACGCTTTTTTTTTTTTTAACATGTACTTTCTGGCTATGTTCCGTCATGCTTGAAGGTCGCTCGCGTGCATAAGCTAGCAGACCTGAAAGAAGGTGGTTATGATTGTATCCCAGATGGGAGAGATTTTCAAGTTTGTTTACGTCCACAAAACGTCCATACAGTTCGGTTCTGTCCTTTTTAGCATAGCATCCAGAAGCGTCTCTTTGCGGTCTCATATTAGGGGACGTTTCATTGAGCTTTCAGCTGTGTTGTTCAGCTGGAGACTTGTGTCTGAGCCCTCGGTCATGGCAGAAAACAAACAGAATGCACACACTCCACTGACTGAGTCAGCCGGAGATGGTTTTTACCCTTTTAGCCAAGAAGAAAGAGAAAGAGAGAGAGAGAAAGAGAAAGTGTGTGTGTGTGTGCGTGCGTGAGTGAGTGAGAGTGTGTTTGTGTTCATGTTCGGCAAAGATATAATGGACAGAGACAAAGAGAGTGAAAGAGAGCTGGTTTTACTGAGGAAGATCAAGGGCAGAGAAAAGACGCAGTAGCTAGAGTTATACATATAACATTAGCAAGTACAGAGATAAAAGGAGAGAGAGAGAGAGAGAGAGAGAGAAAGCACAGAAAAGAAAGGAAAAACAAACAAACAAAAAGCTGATGAAGGTAAAACACTTGGGGATGGCCCCCCCGCCCCCCGCCGGCGGTGCGACTGGGGAACTGAGACTAAACATGTAAACAGGTGAGCTGCATTCTGGGAACTACGGTCCTACTGGCATCAGCGTGTATTATCCAACCCAGCGATCACCAAAACATCGCCGCTAGTCCGCTGCCATGGCAACACCCGATTTGGCTCCTCCACGACAGGGCGTCTTTTTAATAGAGGCATTAAGATCCATTCAGGTCTCTGGCAGTGAGTGCAAACCAATGCCTTGGAGATGTGAGTGTGTGTGTGTGTGTGTGTGTGTGTGTGTGTTTTCCTCCTTAAGTGCTAAGTGCCCAGAGGCTTTTTCATTCCTCTTTCTTCCTCTCTCTCTTTAATGTCAAATAATAAAAAAAAAAAATAACCCCAGATAAATAAGATTTATACAAATACACTGCAAAACTGTTTTCACTCTTATTTTATTTTTTTTTAAAAAACAGTAATTGCTGAGGGTAAAACAAAACGGTTTCATGCGGTGAGTTAATGTTAAATAATGAAAGTTCTGAATAGTCTGCTTTGCTGAGGTGCCTTGAGTGAGAAACAAGAGCTTGGACCAGATTGCTGCCATTGACAAAAGAAATCATAAACCATAAAATATTTACAGCCCTTCCTCTCTTGATTTTTATCATTGTAAAGAAATTGTGCAATATGTAACATCTCAAAAAAAAAAAAATGTGCCTACTTTTGTCTGTTTTTTATACACACTGTTCGATCTAAATACACCAATTTTGAGCCATTTCAAAATGATCTCGTCTCTTTTTTTTTTCTTTTTTCGATCAACACACATATCAGAACAAAATAACACAGACATCAACCTCCGTACATAATGAATGTTTATTTGCATAAAAGTCGTGACACATGCAAATTTCACTGACATGGATGGAGTTTTCATGAACTTAATGAAAAGGCCACAGAGTTAAAAAAAAAAAGCCAGTGGGAGCACTCACCACCCCGAAATAAGACTACAACCATTCTGAAAATAATTTTCAATATTTTTCTTTTGGAAACAAGTGGAAAAGTTAATACTCCAGTGTAGCGAGAGGTGGTACATAGCTGAAGTTGATTCTAATTTGTGAAACTCAAAAGAGAAAGAAACAGAGAGAGCCCCCTCTAATTTTTTTTTTTTTAGCTCTATAGCAGAGATCGTCAGAGGTCTGAGAGAGGTCATCTCTCGCTCTGTGATTGGTCAGTCAGTCAGTCAGCCAGCCTCCCACGGGGAGCGAACTCTTAACAATGTCTTTTAAGTCATCTTCTTCCGTTTCCGGCGTTCCACCCGGCGCTCGTATTTGACTAGTGGAAGCACCAGTGTAACCAGTTTGTGTTCGTCGCCGATCTCAGCATCTGCGTTTGTTGCTCCCAGTCTGCCCAATTTCAGTCTCATGGCCTTTGCTACCTCCAACATCCTGACAGTTCAAAAAGGAAAAACATGTAATCATAATAACTGAGTTTAGTCATATATATAACTATTATTGCTTTTATTTGTGTAAATAATATTCTACTATATGGCATACATTAAAACATTAACTCAGTAATTAGGACATATTAATGATTTATCACTGTAGCAGAATTATATGATTGGAAAGTTGTAACAAATTTGAAAAATAACTAGAAGACATGTTTCAGACTATGAAAAGGGGTAAAAGTTAATTGCTGAGTGTGTACGATGGTTACCAAGTGTGTGTGTGTGTGTCTGTGAAAGAGACCTGTTTTCACTGATCCCAAGGTCACGGTGTAGCTGGGTAATATCAGCAGTAAAGTCACCCATGTGTAACAGAAGGGCCAGGCAGTGCGAAGCCAACTTCACGTGCATGGAATCAGACACTACATTCTTCACTCTGCCAGTCAGAGAGAAAAAGAAAAAATGAAATGATTCAAATAAAAAAAGAGAGAGCAACGTCAGAGTGCAGGCCTGTTTAAAAGGCTCAGAATCTGTATCTCTTCCTGCTTTACACAATAGCGATGACCGCCAGCACAGACAAACCGATCTATTTTAAGAGTTGCAAGGTCATTTTAAGGTCATTGCATGGTCCTTCAAATTTCTCACCTGGATTTACTGAAACTCTCCACGGTAAAGTTCTTCATCACTTTATTCTGGATGATACGTGGACAACCTTCCTCAGTGCCGACTGTAAGGAAAAAGAACACAAATCAATCAAGAGTTTTACAGCCCGGCGTGGAAAAAAAACGACCAGAGTTACCAGAGAAATGTACATAAAATGGCTAATTTATCGTCAAATACGTCAGATTTGAACCATCTGGACCAGCTATGAAATTATAATATGAATGTTCAAGCTCGAGTGACGTTGGACAATCCGTCCATCTCCATACTCACACTTGCGGGTGATATTTCTTTCGTGTGCCAGCTTAATGAGAAGTGACAGGTACCAGACACAGCGTGCCTGTCTCGTACGAGCCTCCCCCTCCTTGGGCAGACACTCCAGATGGTAGAGAACAGTCTGCGGGCTACAAACAAGCATATTAAACAGGTCAAATGAGGCCAAAGCCTCTGGAAGAGCCAAAATGGCCGCCGCCACAGTCAACATTTCCGCAGCCAACATAAGCAAAAAAAAGAAAAAAAAAGAAAAAGTGAACCCAGTAACCGCGGGAGCCGGAATGGCTCCCATTCTTTCACACTTGAAAGCTCTTGATTTTGCTTCGCCACATTAAATATTACTGCCATTTCCAGTATTTCTGTGGTAATGGCAGTTGAAATATTTTCTGCCTGTATTAAAGGTTGGTTTGATGGCATTCCTATGATGCAAAAGTGAAAACCCACCTGCTGTCTCTCATCTTCTGTAGGTCCTCTGAGGTAAGCTCCTCCATCTTCTGCCCAGGCTCCTCCAGGGCGGCATACTCCACAGGAGACAGAACTGGTACAGAGCTCAGGAACCATAGCAACTGTCATTCATTAGCAGTGTCACGGAGGGGTTTTAGAGTACATGTTGCCATGACGCTAACTCGTAAAAACCAAAGTAAATTTCATATTTTTGAAGAACTTCATTCTCGAGATGCCTATCTTGTACATAATGAATTCTTAATGAATGTTATCCCTCACGTTTGTTCAGATAAATTAGGAGCTATTAAGCGCTATCCTGACGTGTTAAGAAGTTTGGTAAAAGACGCAGCCAGTTGGAGGATACGTCCATCAAACGGATAAACGTCTTCCGGTTTCTTGGCTTCTGCGTTAAACTGGGGCAAATACACGGCACTGTCTGCCTGAGCCTCAGTGGCTGCTACCTCCTGCTGAAGAGCTGAGAGAGAGAGAGAGAGGTTAATAATCTTAATCATTCAAGTTTGACACAAAACGAATTTACTATAGCATAACTACGTTTGCGCCCTGGAATATGTCAGAGTGAGTGTGTGTGTGTGTCTGTGTGTGCGTAGGCGTTTTACCTTCGATGCCCTTCTGCTCGATGATGCTGCCTGCGGCTTTAGCCACCGCCAGGTGTAAGGTTTCATTTCCAACTTCATTCAACCTGCGTGAGTTCAGGGCCCGTTTCTGTTTGTTTGTGCCGAACGCTTCTATCAGAGAGTCCACCTGCAGGCAGCGAAAAACAAAACCTCAGTCAGTCAACACACACACAAAAAACAACAACAACAACCGCGAGCAGTCATCGCACAGCCGTCTCCACTACAGCACCGTGATATTCAGCCAATCAGGACACAGCGTAAAGACCTGACGAAGGCCATTACGAGTCTGTCGTTTATGGATTTATCCCAGTACGACTTTTATTATTATGTTTGGCTGAATAAGAAAATAAAGCATATCAGCAGAATTTGAACATACTGTTTCTCATTGTATCCACACACATAACTGAGCCTGAGGTGAATGGGTAGAGATTTTTTTTTTTACCTTGTCTCTGTAGGACTTTGTTTGTGATTTATCTGTATCCTCGGCGACAGATTCACCTGTGGGGGGTGGGAGGGGGGGTTGTGACCGAACAAAAAACTCTCTAGAAAGGCCTTTCAAATACCAGTGAGGGAAGCTGTGTTTTTATAAACCATGGTACTGTATTTAAATTCAATTCACAGGTTGTCTGGTCTGCATAACTAGCTTTACTCAACTAAGCTGTCAACAGAATGTTTGTATGATATTAACAAAAAGTTAATCACCACAGACAGACAGACAGGCAACGGGCATAAACATAGGAAAAAGATCATGTGATCAGTAAAGGAGATATGATTTACCTGGTATGGCCGCTTGCATGTTGAACAGCTGAGCATTATGAACCACCATTTGTTTGGTCGTCTTATCCAGAACGCCGACAAAATATCTGTCCATGTGATTCATCATGCCATCAGCGACAAAAGTAAACATTTTAAGTTTCTCATTATCATTGCAACAGACTGTTGTTCATTGGACTTACTTGCAGAGTTTGTTGCATTGTAAAGACCCTGTGCCAAAGTTGCTTCCGACGTAAGCAAGTCTATCTGATTCTGCCACCTGTGCAGAGGAGATGAAAACATTTTAGTTATCTATGTAATGTCTACGACTAAATATTACTGTACATTAACATTAGCGACCTGACTCCATGTTTTGAGTTTTAAAAAAATGCAGTGTATTAAACTAGAGTTAACGGACTTCTTTATTCAGTCCAATCTCACCACAATTCTCCTGGTCTTCTTTCTGGGATTGGTGTTATCGATGTTTCTGTACAGTGTTAAATCAAACTGATTTGTGTTTTTCACGCTGCCATTTGAAAATTTCACTGCAAATGCAACAAAAAGGGAGACACATCATAACTTGCCATAGGAATCAATAACAGGTTGCCGACTTTAGCATTTTAGCGTAAGTGCTCTGCTACACACGTGGGCCGCTGAAGTTTTCTAAAAAGAGTCGTAATGAAACTTTGAACCTAAGATGCAATAACATGCATGAAGAATGAGATACTGGGCTGTTGAAACAGTTGGTATGGTAAAGAATTACCTATAAATGCGCTCTTCTCTTCCTCCTCTTCACAAGTTTTCCACTTACACTTCTCCGCCATGTTTGTCGCCAACAGATGACGTTATTTTCATTCGCCTGTTTTGCAACACAACGTTAGTGTGACTGAGTAGAACTTAATGAAAAATATACCTAATTATTGAAGCAAAAGTATTGTGGATCAACAGTTGATTCGTTAGCTGACATCGTTTAAAAATTACCACACAATTAAATGAATCGATTATTATATGTATGTTCCGTCGTATACTTGTAATATTTAATTTAGTTACATGTGCACAATTATTGTTTTTCTCTCGTCGTGAAGCAAAAAATCCGAAAAAGAAAAATTTATTCAGTCGGTAGTGAACATTGGTTAGCGCCATACATCTCGATGCCATCTATTTTAATAGTAAATAGTGTTTCCGTGTTTTTCCTTTCTTTTTCTTTCATTAAATCACGAACCCAAACTCCTGAAGATATCCACGTGCCCATTCAAAAATGCGCCCACAGTAACGATGCTCTGAGCGTAGTCTAGGGTCTAGACAAATGCGCCCAGAAACATACAGCCTTGGTTATGTCGACTGCATAGATGTTTAATACTGGTGTGAGCGTTTGGCGCAGAGACAGACGTAGACCGTATTCATCATAACGGCGCCGTATTCTTTCTACGGGGGGCAAGTGTGGCTTTATATTGGTCGGGGCTGATGCGTCTACCAACTCTATCTGGGTGGACTACCTCATTGTCACTATTTTTACTGTAATCTGAATCAAGATAGTTTCATTAACGATTTAGATATTTTCATGCAAAATGAAAAGTATATACGTAGCAGAAAGTGTTTGAATCGGTGTTTTTATTGGTAGTAGACCTCTTTAGCAAGCTGGTCCTAGCAAGCCAATGCTACTAGTCTAGCTAGCTAGCACAACTGGAGTAACTACTGTTTGCAAATATTTACGAGGTAAGTAGCATCTTTTTTCCCGAATTCCGGAAAGTCTGCCAGATTACAGACTAGGTCGTCTCTTTCTTATGATGCATTACATCAAAGCAAATATAAATCACATTACATGTAGTATGACTGGAGGCGCAGGAGTATCACATAGAATAAATCATTAACCCAGTTTTCAAGTTCTCTTTAGTTAAGTTAGCTTACTATGTTTGCACTAAAGAGAACAAGCGCATGGGGCTTTCGACATGATTGTTGCTAGGTAACTGACTAGCTAACGAGCTACAAGATAGCACATTCAGCTACATATACTTTAGCGGACATACTGTAGTGTTGTCCTGCACTACGTGACGGTAATATTTTACATTTACATAAGGGAGCTGTTTTATCTACTGACACGACTACGTAAAATGCTGACAAGCTTTGTTCCTTCATTGATGACTTAAAAATTAAAGTATTCCCCGCACTGACATTTCAGTGCAAGGGCTAACGTTAGGCAGACACAACGAACATGGCCAGCCGCCGACGCTGTTACCTTGAATGACCCTCGCTTGTGTTAGGGACCATCGTGTTCCTAGCTCAGTTGCAGCTGATACTAGGCGATCTCTGCAGAGAGAGAAATTTAATTTCATATATTGCCTTCTAAAATAGCCAGCTAAGTGTTGCTGCGCTCTAACTTTTGGCTAACCCATACGATGTCTACACAACAGCTATATATTTTCGTAACAGATGCAAAACTGAAATTGCATCATTTATTCTCATCATGTCCCACAATATTAGTTTAAATATCTTCTATCTCCTCTCCTCCCCGTCCAGGTCATGGATTTCCCAGGGCACTTTGATCAGATCTTCCAACAGCTGAATTATCAGCGTGTTCACGGTCAGCTCTGCGACTGTGTGATAGTGGTAGGTAGCCGCCACTTTAAAGCCCACCGCGCCGTACTGGCGGCGTGCAGCACGCACTTTCGTGCCCTCTTTACCGTTGCCGAGGGCGACGCCAGCATGAGCATGATCCAGCTGGACTCAGAGGTGGTCACAGCAGAGGCCTTTGCAGCGCTCATCGACATGATGTACACGTCAACGCTAATGCTCGGAGAAAGTAACGTGATGGACGTTCTGTTAGCTGCTTCACACCTGCACCTTAACGCTGTGGTAAAAGCCTGTAAGCACTACCTAACCACACGGACGTTACCCATGTCTCCGCCGGGAGAGAGGTCTAATCACCCAGTGGAGCAGCAGCAGATAGCGGCAGCCGCGGCTAACTCGCGCCTACAGCGCTCGTTTTTGCTCCAGCAGCTGGGACTCAGTCTGGTTAGCTCTGCCCTCAGTGGGGCAGATGATGAGGGGAGCGGTGGCGGAGCTGGGAGAGATACGGGTTTAAGTGGGGGAATGGTGGAACAGCGGGCGTCTTTTCCCATTCGTCGTTTCCACAAGCGCAAACCCACAGTGTCTCTGATCGTCTCCGAAGGAGACCGCCCGCGACAGAGGGCGCGTCTTTCGTCGCAGGTGGAAGGGATTACAGGAGAAGGCGACAGGGGCGTCGTCGGAGACGAAGGACTGCTCTCCCCGGATTCCCACAATAAATTGGGCGAGGACTCCAAACTGGACGTGATTGCCGGGGTGGTCGCCGACGACGACGGCGGAATCCTGGGCGTGGCACAAGAAGATGCACAGATGCCCAGCCAATCAGATTGCGGGAGAGCTGGAGACCCTGAGCAGCTGCTGCTAGCACCTGGGAAAGAGGAGTACCCAGACACAGGGCGTCTCCATGGCAGCGGGATTCAAATTAAGGATGGAGGTGAGGAAGAGGAGCAGCACATGCAAGTGGTGGTTAAGAGTGAGCCACTCAGCTCACCCGAACCTGTCGACGAAACCAGCGACGTGACCTCACAGGCTGAGGGCAGCGACCAGGTAAAGCTGTTTTTCTTGTTTTTATACAGCAGGATTATGCTTATTGTACAGGCCTTGGCATACTGGACATATTTGACACTTACGTCTGAGATAACAATATCCTTTAAAATCATTTCAGCACTTTTATTCATACAGATGAATAAAATCAGTTCTCTCAGAGGCGTAGTATTTTGGGCTTGTGGAGTTGTTGAATAGCATTGGAATTTTGGATGGAGCTGAATGTTATGGTCAATTGACATGAAAATATGGCTCATTGTTAATGTAGTCCAGCGACTGTGGTGTTAAAAACCTCACGTCCCCCAATGCCCTTTTGGACTTTTGTCTTTTGTTCAAACCACACAATTCTTTGTTAAAATCTGGAGCCTGAAATAGCTGTTTACGAAACACTAAATTTGTGGTAGAAGCCATTTCTTTAAGGTTTGCGATTGTTGTCTTGCCCAAAGGTCCGTTTGCAGCCAAGTTTCTGCCTCCTGGCAGTTGGAAACAAGTTTTAGGCCAAAATAATCACGATTCCACAGATTTAAACACAATTCTCAGGGCGCCTGTCAAAAGAACCCACCACTGAACTTTTTCTCTCGTTTCGGATGAGGGAAATCACAGCTAGGAGCCACTGTGGACTAGACTGTATGAAGACAAAATATGATTTGCTATCCAAAATGTTTTTTTCCCCCTCTGGACAGTCATATCAGAATCAAAGAGGTCGATGTTCCGATTTTTTTTTAGTACAAAACGTTGCTCATAGCCTGCATTGTTGATTCTGTACTCTACTCTGACTGTTTCAGAAGTCTCTTTATATAAAAGCGTCTGCTCAATGAATAAGTGTAAGCGTAAATGTCTATAAAGCTTCCTTCACTTAACTTTATCCAAGGGCGTGACTACATTTGTACTATGTGATGCTGTGTGGTACTGTTTAATTAGTACTGCTGTTACAGTATTTGGTACTGGAGTACTACAGCGATAAACTCAAGTCTGTGTCTCTCTCTCTGTAGGTTGAAGCTGGTGGGGATAAGATTGAGCTTAGCCCTGAGGGGAGTGACCGCAGCTTCTCTGACCCCCAACCCAGCACCGACCACTTACTTAAAGGAAACAAGACAGTAGGAGGTGAAAGGGACAAGGAGAGAGGAGGAGGAGGAGGAGGTAGAGGTAGAGGCAGAGAGGAGCTCTCCTGTGCCGACGGCCTGGACTCCCAGTCCGGCTTCCGTATCTCCAGCTTCCTTAACGTCAAAGCCTTCGGCGGAACGTCTTCCTCCGCTCACGTCGCCGCGGCGACCGTCGACACCGACAGCCTTCCCAACACTACCACCGGAGACGGTCGACACGACCGTGACCCGGGCCGCCTGCTCTTGAACTCCGAGCCCATCTGTGCCTCCTCTAGTTCCTCCTCCGCTTCCCTCCTCCCGCCCTCCCAGCACCTCCTCTCCGGGGACGCGCAGCTGTTCCCCGATAACCAATCAGACACCCTTCTCCTTCGCCCGTTGCACGATGGGATAGGCGCGTCCCGTCTTGGAAGCGACCAGCTGTCTCTGGAGTTCCAGCGCTCCAGTTTAGGCTTGCACTCTTTCCCCCGCTCCTCCAGGGGAGCGATGGGGGGGCTAGGCTTCGGCGGATACCGACGGATCGCCCCCAAAATGCCCCCGGGCCGCACGGACGGCACGCAGCTCCAAGACGCCTCCTCCTCCTCCTCCGGTCCAGCCGGCTCGTTGATGATGAACGGGGCAGCCTACGAGGGCGTGGCCTCAGGAGGTCAGGTGGGCTCGGGGTGTAACGTGCCCCCGCAGTTAACCCGGGCGTCCGCCGACGTCCTGTCAAAGTGCAAGAAGGCCTTGTCGGAGCACAACGTGCTGGTGGTGGAAGGCGCTAGAAAGTACGCCTGTAAAATCTGCTGCAAGACCTTCCTCACCTTAACGGACTGTAAGAAACACATTCGAGTTCACACGGGGGAAAAACCCTACGCCTGTCTCAAATGCGGCAAACGCTTCAGCCAATCCAGTCACTTATACAAACACTCCAAAACGACCTGCTTACGTTGGCAGAACAACAACTTACCCAACACACTACTGTAAACCCCCCCCCCCCCCCCCCCCCACCACATGCGTAAATCTTTGTCGTACCCCCGAGAGCGTAACTACTTTTTAAAGCTTCCAAATGTTTTCTCTCAGAAAAAGAAATACCAGTCGGTCCATCCGTCACCCAGCTTTCTCTCCAATCAATCCCGTACCAACCTTATTACATAACCCCCCCCCCCCCCCCCTCCTTTTTTTATTGTAAACAGAATAAATTAAATCAGCGTTACCGCGTAGCCTATCCTGTCTCTCAAAATTTGTCTCACACACCAGATCGTTTTTGTGAAACGAGGCAAGATATTGGGGGGGGAGGGAAAATGGAAAGCCTTGTGAATTTGGTTTGTATGTGACGTCTAAAATAGGTTTTTAGTCTGCATGCAAGGCCACATTTGCTTCCTTACTGGTGTCTGAGTAAATCAGTGCACCTTTCTTCTGAGGCAGGTGGTTGCGTAAACACTAGTACATTCTGCTGTACTATTCTATTGTATGAGTACTACACTAGTGCTGTCCAGGGTAGCGGCGTATTTGATCATTGTTTCAGCAGGATTTGGCTTAAAACATGACATCTGATATCATGCAGCCAGCAAAGCGCTAAAGAGATGAGACTTCGCTGGTAAACGAGTGTTTTTGTCTTTTTTTTGGGGGGGGGGGGGGGGGGGGGGGAGGCGGATTGAAAGCACCTTGTAACGAACGGGCGATTCAGAGAACCAATGGTCTCTCTGCTGATGGTACGTCTTAACCAGTAGCATGAAAGCTTATAGATTCATTGTCCCGAAGGAATTTTAAAGTTGGAAACATTCGCATTACTTCAGTTGCAGTGGTCATCTCTTTGTGAAAAGAACCGTTTCTCAATTAACATTTGTTTTTTTTTTATAACTAGAGAATAGAGAATGTTTTATTTCCTCCATTTGTATTATTATTTGCACAAAAGCCCATTTTAGAGTTGAATGGGGTGTGTGTGTGCGCGCGTTACGTGCGTTTGTGTGTATGTGTGTCCGCGTCCGTGCGCACACACACGCGTGTGTGTGTGTGTGTGTGTTTGCGCGTCCATTTGAAAGGGCTGAAGGCGTGTGAAGAGATCTTGGTACCGAGCTTTGAATGAAGGGTTAGTGCCTGAGTCTGACTTCCTTTCCCTTCCTGCACTATGAGTGAGAGGAAGAAGGGGGGGTTGGGGGGGGGGGGGGGGGGAGAGAAGAGGAAAAAATGCACCATGATGTAAATATTGCACATTCAACCTCAAAGAGGGGAATAAAAAAACAAACAAACAAACAAAAAAAAAACGCGTAAGAAAAATGGAAAAAAAACTAGATGTCGTGCAACAGGTTTGAAGTTTGTGTTTTTAACTTGTACAGTGAAATTAATGTAGTTGTGTCTTAAATAGTAATCTCGGTTTATTTTTCTATTCCTAACAAAAAAAAAAAAAAAAAACCAAACAAAAAAAAAAAAAAAACAAAACAACAAGATTTTTTACATTAGATACAGTTGAAGTAGTGACGTTGTGTGTCTGAGGTTACTGATTTTAACATTGTGCTGATGGAATTCGTGAAAGACAAAAAAGACAGCCATGGGAGACCTTTGCCCGTCCTGATATTCCTGTACTTAAAAAGAACTTACAAAGACCTGCCTGTCAAAAACGGATTCAGAACGACCCTCGTACGTCCGCTCCTGGGATGTGTAAAAACGTAGTGAAAGAGTTGAAGCAAGGAGAGGGCTCCATGGTCTCGTTTTGAGAAAGCCACTCTTGATAAATTTGACTTCAACCCGCGTTCCCAACGCTGCGGTCTCCGTTAACCAGAACGTTTTAAACTAAAACAGAGGAAAGCTGATAAAGTGTTCAGCTTCATCTGGATGAAATTTAATCGAAGCTTTGAGTCCCGGCGCGGTTCTGACGCCGTGTTTCAGATTGTCGCCCGCGGCTGTTTCCGGGCTTTTTGTTTTACTCAAACCGTTTTTAACGGGAGTGCCGAACGTAGACTTCTGAATCCAGTGTAAGTGCCCACTCCGTTGTGTCAACCTCCCCAGTGATATGGTCTTTTGGTAATGACGGTGGCGTCTTTGTCGAGATGTCCTCACACCGATAGCGTAGCGTCTGGATCCAGTCAGTGCACTAAAACATACTGTAGCCTTTTATGCAACCCTCTTCCATCTGTTCTTCTGTGGTGCTTAGTTATGTTATGTTAACAACTAAAACACAATGGTCTACTGATTAGCAATGAGTATTTATCAGATCAGAAAGATTAACTAACTCTTTTTTTTTTTTAGGGTTAAGGGGGGGGGGGGGGTGAGTGTGTGTGAGTGTTTTTCTACATTCCATTCTTTAGATAAGCTACTAATTTCTGAAGCTTTTTGTTTTTCATATAGTTTATATCGAGAAATGTGTTGTTAACGATGTAATTTCCTTGATCACTTTACTCCCCCCCCCCCCCCGACCTAAAATTTGTTATCATAAGCCAAAAAGTGGTGGTGTTTTGTTTTTTATTTTTTTAAACCCTTGTTGTCTTGTTTGGATTAATGATGACATTTTATTTGAGTTTGGACACCATCACATATTCTCTCCTCTTTGTTGTTTTACCAGTCGTTTTTCAGATGAGATCTAAAATCTCAGTGTTTATCAAAGAAGAGTCTTTGTCTTTTACGTGTACGTGGGTGCACATGTGTGTTTGTAATGTCCTCTGTCACGTAGCGTCTTTCTCCCAGCTGCTGACACACTTCTTCATCTCAGTCTGTTTCTTTGCCCTGCACAATTTTTGTTTCAGCCCAATGCTAGCAGACCCGATTCTACTGATTGACTAATCTGCAAAACTCATCAAAAATTAGATCAATAAACTGTGATAATGAAGAAAACCAAGATACGCAGGCCAGGAGGGAGGAGGAGAACAAAAAAATGTTCTCAATCTCTGAATCTCAATCTGCAGGAGAACCTGTTAAATCAAGTTTTGAAACCCACAGGAAGTGGTCGTCGTGTGTGTGTGTGTGTAAGCGTGTGCGTGTGTGATAGAAACAGAAAGCGACTTCCATCACTTGCACTGTGACCTCAGCGTGTTTACCTGGTGCTGAAACCTCTTTCTGTCACGTAACGATGTCATACGTTTAAACTGACTGTACGTGAACGAAAAGAAACATCTTCCATGTCCCGCGGCAACGTATCTGTACGAATCTTCCAAATGTACAGTCCCAAAAAAAAAAACCCCAAACAAACACAGCCAGCTTCTCGTGTCTACTGACGAGACCAGCGTCTCTGATTAACTGAGTCGTCGTCGCCCCCCCCCCCCAACCTCCAGTCCCAGTATCTGCTGATAGAAATCGTTCCTGAATCTTACGCACTTGTTTTCAATGCATGAATAGACAAGACCTTTTGAGCTAAAAAAAAAAGACAGAATGGGAGCTGACTATATATATTGAGAAAGGTGCATCGTGAACATGACTGAGTTGAGAAAAGTGTTTGTTACGACAATGAAAAGAAGAGATATTGCCTTACGACCTCTGTCTGGTGATGCTGAGGTTCTGAGATGCCAAAAGCAAAGGGTTTATGTACTTACTGTAATGTTGCTCAAGACTAATCATGTTCTCTCTCTCTTTTTTTTTTTTTTAATTTTTAATGATTATTATTATTATTATTATTATTATTGTCGTCGTTGTTGTAGGAAAAGAAAACTAATGCATTATTGAAAAATGTATCATTGCAGTCGTAGCTTGTATTAAAACATGGAAGTGTTTCAACTTTGCAAGTTGTTGGATTTTCTTTGTGACATATGGAAATCCAGATTTCAAATCCGCGCATATGGAAATCCAGATTTTGAAACTATACTCAAATGAAGTTATTTCTGATCATTTAAAAAAAAAATCAGAAAACATTACGAACAAACAAAAACAAAATCAGAACATTGTTTCAGTCGAGTAAATCTCTTTCTTGTCTCGTGAAATGTTCAGACAGCTGGGTCCATGGTAAAGTTGACCTAGCGACTTTCAAACAATCACAGACAGTTAGGGCAGGAGATATGGTCAGTTTATCTCATCGTGTCTAAACAACAGAACTATGTTTAGAGGGTACCATTCGAAAAAAAACCCAAAACTTTAAAAATATGTTATTTTCCCCTAAAAAATATTGGCAACTCTTAAATGTCCTTCAGGTAATTTAGCTGACCTTGACGAGTTTGTACTGTGTAGATCATTGACTTTCCCTGTTGACCTTTGTCTGTTTTGACTATGTTGACGGGGTCTCGGTCCCATCTGTCAGGGTGTTTCTGTCTGACCTTAGCTCTCTTGTTACACTCTTTTCTAAAGCCGGCCTTTGACACATATTGGACTGGAGTAACCCATTTGGCTGAGAACTTCATTTCCCAGACTCCTTAGTGCTTAGAATGTTCCGTGTTCATGCTCTGAAATTACATTTACTCTTCAGTATGGTAATTTTATTGTGACAACTTTAACATGATAATATCCTATGACCCAGGACTGTCCTTGTCTCGTGTGGAGGGTGACATCGGTAACATCAGGTGACTAAAATCTATTAAAATATCTCGTGCATAAATCTGACACAGTAAAGCAGTGATTTAAGTCACTGACAATCAAAACTTTCTATTTCCCTCAAGTAGAGATGTTCTGTTCATATTATTTATCTGCTGTTGTGACGTCGTTCTGATGTTCTTTAGATGTTCCTGTGATGTTCTAGAGTTTAAGTTCTTTGGGCATCGGTTCTCCTCTCAGTCCAGCCAGCAGGTTGTTGGCAGCGAGAGCAGACATGGCGTTCCGTGTCGTGTATGACGCACTAGCGATATGTGGTAAGATCACTGAAAACACACACACACACACGCACACACACATCAAGGTTACAGCTTATACACACAACTTATGAAGTTATGAGCTAGACTCTCAATATACTGGAGGACAAAAACGCTAGATAAGCCTGTGAAACCTTTAAAAAAAAAAAAATGACATTACGACAGTACACAGGATGTGAAACACAGAGAAGAGATGTACACAGCAAACATCTGCAATGTGCACTTTGCTCACCGCAGTTTTTCAGTGTGAAGAGGGGGTGGTTGGTGGGAAGAGGTTCTGGGGTGGTGACGTCCAGTCCCGCACCAGCAATCTGACCAGTGGACAACGCCTCATAGAGATCCTCCTGATTCACTACACCTCCCCTACAGACAGTCATTACATATTATATTACACTATTCAAAATTTACATACTGATACACACCCTTATTCACCACACACGTCCTCTATAGACACTCATTACATGTTATATTACACTATACAAAATTTACATACTGATACACACCCTTATTCACCACACACGTCCTCTATAGACACTCATTACATATTATATTACACTATACAATATTTACATACTGATACACACCATTATTCACCACACACCTGCCCTATAGACAGTCATTACATATTATATTATACTATACAATATTTACATTCTGATACACACTATTACTCAACACGCTTTATTATGACACACTAATGGACCCTATCACACAGAAGCACGTTTAACAGTGTATATTAATGGAAAGTATTATGTAGTGTTTGAATCTATTAAGCCTCAATGTGTAGTATTATGAGTAATTAAATATTTGGACATACTACTAAATTTATTACATATTACATAAAAATACAACTCATAGTGCATTACTACACATTATTACTCATTATTAAAACATATTCAGTTTTTTTAAATGATTCGTGTGTCTATAATTTGGGGTTACCTGCTGGTGTTGATAAAGATGGCAGTGTTCTTCATCTTTGAGAAAAGATTATGATTACAGATGCCCTGGGTTTCCGGCGTCAGAGCACAACACACAGCCAGGAAATCAGACTGCTTCGCCAACTCATCCATGGAGACTGAACATGGACAAATATACACACACACAATGAGGGATATTACTTCACTTTAGAGTTATATATATATATATATATATATATATATATATACACACACACATATATATATATCATATTGGGGGTGTAGGCAGAGACAGAGAGAGAATGCCTACCGTACTCTGCTTGAATAATCTCTGCTAACTCAGGTCTAGGAGCAACGTCTGTGTAGATGAACTTTTTCACCTTAAAGGGCTTCAGACGCTCTGCAATAGCAATACCTAAATACACACACATACACACACACACACACACAAAGAGTGATGATTCTGATCAGTCCTTTAATCAGGGAATTGGATGATATGGATGGTTGATGAATGGATGGAGGGAGGGATGGATGGATGGATGTTTTACCAATTCTTCCCAGTCCTAAAATCCCGACAGTGCTGTTGGCCAGTTCATACCCACACAGCCACAGAGTCCTCCATGTTCCCCAGCCTCCACTACACACACACACACACACACACACCCAAAGACACAGTTTCTCAGTTTATGTGATAATTCCTCTTTTCAGCTATGTTTCAATCATGATATTTCATGTGGATATGTGGCTCTTCTTGTGAATTTTTAAGTGTGTGTATGTGGTGTGTGTGTATGTGGTGTGTGTGTGTGTGTGTGTATATGTGTGTGTGCGTGCACAAATGTGTGTTTACGTTTTAGCCTCATGCGTGGCCTCGATGAGTCTCCGTGACGTAGTGAGCAATAAGGCCACAGTCAGTTCTGCAACAGCATCAGTCAGAACCTCTGGAGTGTAGCCCACTCTGATCCCCCTGAGAAAACACACACACACAAAGTTTAGTTCAGCCAAAAAAATCGTGATCACAACCACTCAAATACCCGCAGACCAGTGAAATGATGAACTGGACTAAGAACTGACCTTTTCTTCAGTTCGGGCTGAGAGAGATGATCAAACCCTACAGACATGGTACTCAAGACCTTGAGGTTTGGACCTGCGGGAGGGAACACACACACACATATACTTACGCACATTCAAACGCACAAACACAGACACAAGTACAAACAAACCAACATTAGGTGACTTAACCATACCAAATTGTCCTATTCAAGGCCAGTTCTGATTGGCCGATCGTTTGTGCACCTGACCTGCTGCGTCCAGTAGTTCGGCATCAATCTTCTCCGTGAGAACACAAAGTAATCCATCGACGCCTTTGACTTTTTTCAGCAGTTCCTCCCGAGGGACTGGGTCATCTGAATTCCACAGCTCAAACTGCACTCTGAGGTAGCACAGACGATGTTGTAAATAAAGGAGAGAGGGAGAAACAAGAAAAGCGGTGAGGTAAAGGGAAAGGATGACAGGAGAAATGTAACTGATGTTTACCAACAGTCGCTCATACTGAAATAATTTGAACTATATCAAACTCTATGAAAACGTTTATAAATATTGAAAAATTAACCATTAACTAAGTAACAATGACAACAAAGCCATGAACAAATTTTCTGTACAAGAGTTAAGAGAGAGAGAGAGAGAGAGAGAAAGGGCAAATACATAGATATATCGTGCCGGTGGTCATAAGGTTAGAGGACTGATAAGAATTGAATATGAGAACAGCGCGTTTGTCTATATTTTCCATATGCTCTCTCTATATTTGTCGACACGTAAATTGCGCACCCACATACACCGGTGCTGTAGAATTAGTAATTACTACAATAATGTATACTTTCTTTTAATTACACATAAGATTTGGGGAGTTTTAAACTTACTGGCCAGATTTTCTGAGTATCTCCAGTCCTTCAGGTGGAATCTGTCGGGTAACGTACACACGAGACACAGTGGACATCGTTTTGTGCATTGCACTAACGGTGAGCGGAGCTACCGCGACGCGCTGTAGTCTCCTGACTGCGGCTCGGCTACACCACATCGCGGAGTTGATCAAAATCCACCCGTCCTGTTGACGAAATTAAGAAATTCGTTTCAACAGTGACTTCAGCAGTTGTCTGACGTCCCCTGGGGTACAGGTGCGTGCTCGTTTTGGCTGCCATCCATTGGGGGAGGTTGGCAAATGGGCGGTTAGTTTGACCAATATGAAAAGAGGGAGTGAATGCCGACCGGTTTAGAGAGCAAAGTCAAAAATAGCCTCAAAGAATTACTGTAGACAACTCAGTTGAAGTTACTCATAACGCCTGTTTCAAGTGCACTATTATAATTAGATTGATCCAATTATGTACGATATTTTTAAACCCAGGAATTAGGGAATAATCTGGAATAATTTTCGACACACCACACCAACACTCAAAGTGAGCCATGTTAATTCAATGATTAACCCCTACCTCTGTTAAAAAAAGAGGAGGGGGAGAGGGGTGTTCTTGTTTCAGCAGATACAAAAAGTGTTTCCCGAAGTATCTGCATTTGAGAGCAGCACTCAAACATGCACAGAAGCACACAAATAATATCCACAAGCACACAAACACACAGTTATATATGCATGGCTTTTGAAATTGGGTTACTGTCCATATTAAACCCAGTTTATCCCAGTCATCTGAGTCAAAACAGGAATGGACCAGGTTGTGTGTGTGTGTGTGCGTGTGTGTGTGCGTGTGTGTAATTTGGGGAGACCTAATATGCGCAGACACTCTTCTCTTTGCCCATGGTTGCCTTGGAGTAAATGTTTGACTGGACAATCGAACTTTGTCTGTTTAAACAGTGTCTTCGGACACTGCTCTCCTCTCTCTCTCTCTCTCTCTCTCACTCTCTCTCTCTCTCTCACACACACACACACACATTCACTCACACTCTGCATCACACTCAGTCATAACACGCACTATTAAAGCACTGTAGACTTATCTTGTGTTTTCAGAGAGTTTGATGACTGAATTCCCATTTCCTCTTTTCCTGTCTTGTGTTTCATTTTTAATATCCGCCAGTTTAAATTTATTCTGTTAAAAAAATTCTGGAAACATACTGTAAAAGCACAAGACGTGTCAATTTTCTCATGGGTTTTTCAGTGGTAATCAGTTACTAATGTTAACGGCACACTTCGCAAAGCTGACAAATACTGTCATCGCCTCGAACTTTTATTTTGACAACGTTAGACCGGAAGAAGAACCGCACAATGTACGTTATCTTCACATAAGGTTTGGGTCCTCGAGCACACTGACAGGTAGCACTGCAACTGATTTTTCTCTTTCAGAATTTATTGACTTGAGAGAAATAGATAGTTTTCCTATGTCGGAGTATCAGCCACCTGACACAGAACGCACAGACTTAAGGAAGCTTACGATTAGGGCTTTAACAGGAGTCTGATCCACAGGCCTGAGGTGGGAGTTAGCCAGCTAGCCAACGTTATGAGTAAGCAGTCTTGCAGAAGGCGAGTTAGCCGCTGAAAATAAACCACACCGTTTATGTCACTTTGCCGCGATGTAAGCCTTGAAATACGTCTGGCCGAGAGTTAAAGAGTGAACTGAGATTTGGAATTTTATACCCTGAATGCCTGTATCAAGCATAACCTTTAGTAAGAGAGCTCCAT
This sequence comes from Chanos chanos, assembly GCF_902362185.1. NCBI lineage: Eukaryota > Metazoa > Chordata > Actinopteri > Gonorynchiformes > Chanidae > Chanos > Chanos chanos. The sequence goes on from NC_044505.1 coordinate 13,611,471, forward strand.
AACTCAGTAATGTCTCTGTTGACGCATTAGCCAAGATAGCAAGTTTTATTACTGTGATAACTATCGAACTAAAATAATATCAGGTCATGAATAAGATATAATCTCCCGGGATATTGTGTGAGCTACCGCTAGACATCATATTAACCAGTGAAATTGCAATAGTCATGGTTTTTTCCATTCTGCTTGTTTTGGTCATGCCCCAAGCTGCAGTTTAATTAATTCCATTGTCACGTCCATGTTCACTTTACCGGCTGCACGCTCTATAAATTAGGACTGTGCAAATCTGTGTTTATGTTCAGTGATACTTGTTTGTCAGTTTTGTTGTGTCGCTCTGTCTTCTCCATAGAATCTTCTAGAGAAGCAGTGAGTTTCCCCCCCTCTCCCTTCCCAACATGGCTGCAGACTCCATGGAAATCGATGATTCGTTGTACAGGTTAGCCATGAATTCAGTTCAGATGAAATCAATGAAGGTTCATTTAAACTGAGTTAAACTGAACCTGGATTTGAACTGAAATCCTCTTGTCTTTCACGTGCAGCCGGCAACGCTATGTACTGGGAGACAGCGCCATGCACCAGATGGCCCAGTCTGCAGTTTTTCTCAGTGGACTGGGAGCAGTTGGAGTGGAGATAGGTGTGCCCTAGCCTGGATTCTCATCTGCCTGAATTTTAAGTAGTTATATTCATTTTTTAACCAACTTAATTCAGCAAAAACTAATGCATTTCTGTGTCTTTTATAGCAAAAAACATTGTTCTGGCTGGAGTGAAGGTAAGAGCGCTACATTAAGTCTGATCAGTTGTTTTTTTCAAGATATTTCTGTCATTTTTATGTGAATTGATTTCATTGCCTCCACTATCCAAATAGTTTTCGTAGTTGTCTCGTCATGTGGAGAGAGCGTTTTGACGACCGTTTTTGTGTGTTGCAGTCGGTTACACTGCATGACAATAAACCCTGTGAGACGTGGGATCTTGGCACCAGTTTTTTCGTGCGAGAAGAAGACATCCAGAACCAGAAGAAAAGGTAGAGAGAGAGAGAGAGAGAGAGAGCGCGACATCATTCAATGCTACGCATGCTTAAAACCTTCCACTGTCCTGTGCAGTTATTCCGTTACTCAAGTGTAGAAGGCCGCATAGAGTAATGATGATAG
>NC_044505.1:13622615-13662615 GCF_902362185.1 Chanos chanos
TGACTTGAACGACCCATTGTGAGTCAAACTCATCTGGACATGGTTTTATATTAATATTTTCATCGCTCATTTTGATTTGCTCTTTATGAAAACGGTGAAATACTAATTTCTTTTCTCGACCCCCCCCACCCCAAACAGACATTTCAGTTTCGTCATCAGTGCGGCTCGGCTCTTCGCGGCTGTGTACAGTATCCCTTATTCAGAAAAGGTAAGCGCAAAATAAATCTGATAATCGCGCGCGCGTGTTTTAATTGGGCAGTTTATTGTCGACGTAATGGTCTCTACCATGATGTCTGAAATAAACATCGTTTTAGTGCTAATCAGACGCTTTCCCGCGTGTGCACAGAATTTGTCTCCTGAAGCCGTGTCGAGTATTTTAGCCGACGTGAAGATTCCAGAATACGTACCGGCAGAGAAGGTAGAGAGAGTTATGTCTGTCCGCCTCTGAAACAAAATGACTCATTCAGTGAATGATAAAGGAAAGTGAAACACGTGTGATTTATGTGGCGCGGGTGTGTTTTAGCGTATAGAGACAGACGAGACAGTGAAGAAACCAGATCAAACCAAACTGACAGTGAGCAGTGAGGAGGAGAGGGAAGCTGTGTCCCAGCTGGAGGAGGCCATCAGCTCTCACTTTATCACTGCAGGTAAACACACACACACACTCACACACACAGACACATACACACACACAGACACATACACACACACGCATACACACACTCACACACACACTCACTCATACACACACACACGCATACACATACACATATTCACACACGCACACTCACACACACAGACACACACACACACACTCACACACAGACACTCACACTCCCACTCATACTCACTCTCAGACACATTCATACACTCACAGTGATCACGTTATGTTAGCTAGAGATAACCATCATCTTCAACTCCATGCGACACATCAGGTACACTCTGTCTCTGTGTGTGTGTGTGTGTGTGTGCTGTAGAGAGGTTGCGTATGACTCCACTGCTCTTTGAGAAGGACGATGACTCAAACGGCCATATGGATTTCGTGACGTCGGCCTCGGGCCTTCGCGCTCGCATGTACTCCATCGAAGCCGCCGACAGACTGGAGACCAAACGCATCGCCGGCAAAATCATCCCCGCCATCGCCACGGCAACTGCCGCCGTCGCCGGCCTGGTGAGGAACCCTTCTGGGAAACAAACGCGTTCATATTTTAATTTTCCTTTTATATTTTCCCAATAAATTAACTGTCATTTGACAATGTCTCATTAATACATTTTGAATAGTGTGTCCTGTGACACAAGGACTTTGTTAGACGTTGTTTGGCGACATGGTATATGTGTTTTAGCTGCTTACAGTTAAGCACTGAGCAGTAAGCCCAGTTCAGTGTGTAGATGTCATTCAACTGACTTTGACTGGGTACTTTGCCCTGTAGGTAGCAGTGGAGCTGATTAAGGTGGTGGCTGGATTTGGCTTTGAGTCGTACAAAAACTGCTTTTTCAATCTGGCCATCCCGGTCATGGTACTTAGCGAAACCGCTCAGGTCAAGAGAACACAGATCAGGTAACGGCTGCACAGATCAACAGGTTTCCATGACCCGCACCTTCTTTTAAACTGGTTTTTGGAACAAGATTTTGACGTCAATTTCTCTGTCTCTCTCTCTCTTTCTCTCCCTCTCTTAGAGACGACATCTCGTTCTCTATCTGGGACCGCTGGACCATCTATGGTCATGAAGACTTCACGCTGTCTGACTTCATGAACGCTGTTAGGGTGAGCTGGTCTAGAAATGACATCGAATGTAATCGTGTGATGAGAAATGGTATCGAATATAATGTATGTCAGAAGAATACTAGACACAGCACACCAATCCGTGCATGAACCGACATTCACTTTTCCATACATACGGACACACCCCTGTACCAAAGGTTATTAATGAAATATTTTTTAAATGAATAAACGTGTGACTCTGTAATGTGCTTAACCCTTCAGCAGTACGATTTCTGTTCTGTGACGTTTAAGTTCTGTGACATTTCAGCTCAGTACTCATTTATGTGTTGTTTTTTTTGTTTGTTTGTTTGTTTGTTTGTGACTCAGGAGAAGTATGGGATTGAGCCCACTATGGTGGTTCACGGGGTTAAGATGCTGTACGTGCCCGTCATGCCGGGACACAACAAAAGACTCAAACTGACGTAAGACACTCGCCAGAAAAAAAAAAAAAACAACCTTATTCTCCTCATCTCAATGAAGCTTAACGTACCATTAACATCACCTCCACACCTATCTCTCCCTCTCATCCTCACGTTTCTCTGCCCTCTGTCCATCTCTCTCTCTCTCTCTCTCTCTCTCTCTCTCTCTGGTTCTGTCCATCTGCCTGTAGAATGCAGAAACTGATCAAGCCGTCTGCGGACAGGAAGTACGTGGACCTAACCGTGTCCTTCGCTCCCGAGGCAGACGAGGATGAAGATCTGCCCGGCCCGCCTGTGCGGTACTACTTCACCCGGGAAGGGGAGGTGGCGGAGAGGCCCTGACACCTCCTCCGCCCATCCCCAAAACACCCTGCGCCTCCCCTCTCCTCCTCTCCCATTCACCCCTGTGGACCACTATGAGAGTAGCACTTGATCAGACTCAATGTGTATATAGTTCTGTTGGTTTTTTTTTTTTCTTTTTTTTTTTTACAGGTTTATTATTTTATTGCATAACTTTGTCTGTGCCAATGCCTTAAAAAAGACAATATTGTGCTTTGACGTGAACGATGACGACGGCAATGATGATGATGCTGATGATGATGATGATGATGATGATTACAACAATATTAATGACTATCGGAGTAAAACAAAAACAAAACAGTGTTTACACTCCTTCCCTAGGGCTCGTTATTGTTCATTTTTGTATGAAAAGGTGGAAAGTGTCAGATAGAAGGAGAGAAAAAAAAAAGAGGAATAACAAGAGGATAGGCCAGGGGAGAGAATTTGGCAAGAGAGAGAGAGAGAGAAAGAGAGCGCGTGAGAAATGGAGGTAGGAGGACAGAGAGAAAAACAGATGTACTCTTTCCATGGCGGGAAAGAGCTTTTATTAAGTAGGTTAATGGTTCATTCCATCGCACACTTGGGAGGGAATTTCGGGGAGGGGAAAAAAAAAAAAATTGAAGAAGTGTGAAATGGAATTAGATGTTTGTCACTGCAAGTTTCACAAACACCAAAGATTCTTTTGTGTTTTTTTTTTTTCAGGTTTGTTTTAAATTTTCGTCAACAGCATATGCATTCAAGTCAAGTTCATGATCTCATCTCAGTGGATTCATTTTTTGTTTGCTGCTCTGGTGGTAATCAGCTCCTGGTCAAACTTTGGAAAGCTGGCAAAGTGTATTCTGATTTATGGCCACCAGGCAGAGCTCTAACATATTTAAACTGTCTCAATTCTCCAGCTACTTTTTGGTCATAAATAATGTTTACACTATGCTGTCTCTGCCTCTCTGTTATCCTTAGTCATTATCCAAAAAATGTGAAAACTGACTGCACCAACTGGTCTGAGAAAAGACTTTTCTCTGATGATAAAACATAACCATCCCAAATGTTGCCCTAAAAAAAAACAAACAAAAAAAAACACCACATGTATTGATGAAACACACTCACATTAAAACTTTTTTTCTGTCACCAGCAATTTATATATTTTTATATATTTTGATGTTATCTTCAGTAGTTTTATTTTTTTTTTGGTCTGAATGGTTGCATTGCAAAAACTTCTTTTTTTTTTTTTTTGAACAAAGTTAGGGCAGAGAATTGTAATTCAGATACAACCACACACACTCACACACACACACACAGTGTTTGACCCTGCAGTGAGAACTTAGTGAGGTGAAATGAGCAGAAGACAATAAGCTACGATGATGAAGACGATGATGGTTTTTTCCGTTTAAAACCCTTTAAAACGGCTGACGTTCCTTTGCACAGAAATATTTGTCTTGATGTCCTGCATCTATGTGAATAAAAAATGATGTCAGAATCTTAAAGTAATAAATAAAAACCAGGGATGCGATGAAACACTGGGATTATAATATGCATTCTCGTCGACTGCATACACAACTAATGGTCCAATAAAAGGAAACATTTTCAATCCATCACACAGTGGACATATGGTCTCTTTGTTGTATCAGAAGAAATGGTTTTCAGATGTGTTGGCTGTTACAAAAACATTTGACAACTAGTTCAAATATGAAGTGACATCTGAAATACATGTAAAATGTAAAATCAAAAGAAACACATTTAAAATTCCACCCAAAGACATTTGACAGTACTCGCACCGTAATCATAACATTCTGTGTTGTCAAACAATTTCGTCCATCAAAGTCAGTTAATAACTCTCACTTGACTCCATAGATTTGTGCTGATCTGTCAAATTCAAACTCTTGCGATGAAAAGTCAAAAAGTGACCTGAGCTCCAGAAACGTTACTGATGAGTCCATAATTGTGATCCTGGCATTGCAGTAACTGTGACTACACTGTGGCGTTTGACTCAATTAGATCTAACAGCCACTTGCAAACACTTTTATCAGAAATTGCAGGCACACGCTGTACGGTCGTATGGTTATATTGACAGAGTTATGATATATTGATATATCTCCCTTGATACATATTATCCAGTCCCACTTGGAGAGGCTATAAAGCTTTGACTCCTCTCCGCTAATAAACTTCCGACATGCGGTAATTCTAACGTGACAGCTAACAGAGGTCTCTCGGTATGCTAGAGAGAACCGTCCGATACAGTGCCAGCGATAAAAAGACAAAGTATTGTTCATGGAATAAGAAAAGCACAGTGTGCTATGGTTGATTTGTGGGACTTTGTCCTGCTTAAGGACATGGAATCGGGCAGATTTACAACACAGGACACTGCTGTTGGTGTCATTTTGCAGACTACAGCATTGGGCTGGAGATCAGCTGCTCTGGATGTATTGGCTTCTAGATTTATCACCAGAATAACCATGCTGCAAAGAACTTGCAGTGCAAAAATCAGCAACCCCCCCATCCTGACGTAGCCCTTTTCTCACCTCTTCACCATAAAACATAGTTATTGCATCCTACGGACTTACTTGACAACATGTGACATGACAGGACTTACTGCATATTACGTGAGTCACGTGACTGTGATGGCACAATGACACATTACCAGAATGCCCCCTAAAATTTACTGTGATATTACACGTTGTGCATCAACTGGCAGTGTCATCAATTGTTTTTCATGGAGTTACAATGTACAGTAGAAATCAACAGTAAAGTATGACATTTTTCAGGTCACGTACAAACCTGCAACGTGACATAAAGCTGCAGTTTTTGATCATTCAAAATGAGTGAAGTTTGTCCTGTGGAATTTCGACACCAAGTGTAATTTTATGAAAAGTGCACGGTAGTGATTTTACACCTTTGGTGAAGACTTCAGACATTTGATTCAAACTGTGTCAGAACCACTACTATAGCAATAACTAGAGAGTCACTGAATTATGCACAGTGAATGGAAGTGTCCTTTCAGGCTATCACATAAACACATCACACACACACACATCTGATTATGAAAAGGCTTTAAAATTATTATCTGGATCAGTTCCCACATCCACTGAGTTGAAACTGATGCAATTTAACCTAATGGCGATTGATCCGTGGACACCTCTCTCTCTCTCTCTCTCTCACTCTCTTTCCTCAAGAACAATTACCGGTGTATCCATTATTTCTCAGAAACTTATGATACATTTTCTAATGCGTTTTGGAAAGAAGCAACATCCTTGACGAGTTACCTTTTAATATAATTGCTTACACTGTCTCGACTTCGGACACTTCATCCGTCACGTTCATGATTTCAACATCGGGAATACAGCAGCCAAGATCCACCCTTGAAGCTCGTTCCCGACAGACCAGCTGCGCGTTCGTGATACTCGTGGGCGAGCCCGTAGACGTTGCTGAGGCTTCAAGATGGCGGAAGCCCTGACAACTCAAGAAGAGGTGGTAAGGCTGAAGCAATAGTTTCGTACACGCTTCTTTACCCTCATGGTTTTCACCTTGTCGGTGTTTGCGTTTGCGTGTTAAGAAACGATTGGTTTGTGGCTGTATATGTTTAAATATATGTTATCCGTCGGTGTTGGCACTGGGTATTTCATAATTAGCTGCGGCCCAGTGGATGTTTGCTAGCCAACCAGCGTCCCGTGTATCTACCTACTAACATTTGCTAGGCAGGAGACCCAGGCTTGGGTTGTAGCTAATGTAAGATAGCAACCGTGCTCCCTGACCTTAGCGTCATGGCAATATAATGTTCAGAAATGTCCCACGAATAAGGATTTGTCTGCCTGACTATGTATAGTTAGTAGCTAATGTTTGTCAGACGTTTTTAGACTGGGAGCGGGACACGGAACGTGAAGCGGCAAAGTTAGCCTGGTCCCAGCCGCACTAGCTATGTTAGCGAGTTCGCTAGCTTGGCCAAGACTACACTGCATTTTCTAGGAATTGCTATCCTGAGTAGAGTCTACTAAATGGACTATACGGGGACTCAGCCAGGCACCTCTTTTGGCGTGCTCCCCCACCCCCTCTGTATACAAGCGCTTGTTTTCCAGGGAAATGATGAAGATATATTGACAAGTAGATAGCTGTCATCACTTTTTATTAACCATGGGGGGGTTTTTTTTGAGTCCCGTTAATAAAACACTGCAACGTGACCAAGCCAAATCGAGAATATGAGAACGACCTGTCGAGTTCGTCGCTTGTCATTATAATCGGTTGTTTTTCTTGTCAGACAGATTATCGCTATGTTTCCGTCTGCATACATCTCGGCATAAATGATTATACACAGCGCGTACTACTTCGCGTCTATATCCCCACCTCCTATGGCTACAACCTAGGTTAACGTTACTTTACGATGTAGCCTGAGATATCAGCGACTAAAACCTGTATACAGCCATACTCAGGGTGTTGTTCGGGGTGTGACATTGACCGTCAATTTTGGGAGGTATTACCCTAATTAATTGTCGCATGCGCACTCTATACCACTCTGGTTATAACGGCACCGTTAGTCTATAACGGTGAAGTGTTAGCTCTAACAGTCTATTAGGCTTTTCAGTTTGAGTCGCAAATTCTTTGCCTCCCTACCCTTGTATGTCAGTCTGTGAATCATTATGCTGTGAGTTTATTTATAGGGTTTTTTTTTCTGATTTGTAATCTAGGCAGTGGAAGAGTTCCTGACTGAGTTAAGATGTAGAGAACAGTCCCAAAATGCCGGACTGGTCAGCGAGGTCACGGCAGTTAAGTTCCTTATGGCACGCAAGTTTGACGTCTCTCGAGCCATCGAACTCTTCCAGGCCTATAAGGTAGTGCACGCACGCACACACACACACTCCACACCTTCACTATGGAACACATACTTTTTGTAAGACTATAGGATGAGGGTGTGTGTCACATTTTCGTAAGTCTATTAAGTTTCACCACTCCGTCATTTTCTCCATGCTCTGTTAGTAAACGTTAATTTATATAACTGACATGCTCTAAAACCTCTATTGTTGACACTGCGTGAAGTCAGTGTATCATCGCTCACTTTCACCACAGATCTCTGAAGATTACCTTTAACTATTCTGTTGTTTGTGTGTGTGTGTGTGTGTGTCTTTTTTGTCTCAGAATACCAGAATAAAGGAGGGGATCTATAACATTAATCCAGATGAAGAGCCCTTAAGAACAGAACTACTGAGTGGCAAATTCACTGTTCTGGTAAGAGTGACAGACACATTAGCTGTGTGCTGTTTAAGCCGCAGAAATTGCCTTCAGTGTCTGACAGATTCATGCGTCTGTTCATGTGAGATTTCTAGTCCGTTCCTGTTTATTTTGTTTGCTCGGCCTTGCTTAAATTGCTTTAGCAGGATTAAAATTGTATGACTCATCGTTAAAACTAAACATGGATGTTTATTTTTGTGCGTTTGTTTATTTGTTGCGTTTATTACTCTGTAACTCTGTGTGTGTGGGGGGGGGCGTAGCCGGGGAGGGACGCCAAGGGAGCAGCTTTGGCACTGTTCACTGCTCGTCTACACCGGCCAGACTTCACTACCCATAAGGCCGTTCTTCAGGCCATCATATATCAGCTGGACAAGGCCATTGAGAGGTAACCCACGCACACACCGGAGTCAAAGCTGAGAATATACTCTTATTTCGTATTTATCGTGTCACGTATCACATGTTCAGTTGTGTTTTTTACTTTTTTTTTTTTTTTTAAGAGTTCCTTTTCTATTCGTGTTTGCCAGGAGTATCATCTTAGTGCTATGCATGTTGTTGCTTTTTCATAGCTGTTTCCTTGTCGTCCATGATTTGTCTGCGTGACCTTATTGTTTGTCTGCAGTATCCAGACACAGAGAGAAGGGCTCATCTTCATATATGACATGATGAACTCCACATATGCCAACTTTGACTATGAGCTATGTGTCAAAATCCTCAACCTGCTAAAAGTGAGTACATCTCTGTTAAATGGTGTTCATCACACGCGCACAGTCTATAAATATGGTCAGGTAGCTTATGGGTGAGTCTATGTGAAAAGTGGAGCGTTTTTCTGCTTTTAAGACTGTGTGTGTTGTATAGGGTGCATTCCCTGCCCGTTTGAAGTGTGTGTTCATCGTGTCCTCCCCGCTCTGGTTCCGCGCCCCGTTTGCTGTGTTGCGTCTTTTTGTCAGAGAGAAACTGAGAGAAAGGGTAAGTTCACTGTGACGCAAGTTTGTTTACTGGCTTCTATATCGTTCTCATTCCACCTGCTCTGGAACGCGGAACTGGCATTCTGACCAGTAATGTCATATTAAGAGCAGTACGGCTTTGTAACACATAATATATTACCGGTATCTGCACCTGATTACGTTACGACTATGTCTCCTTTTTTTTTTTTTTTTTTATCATGGTCCTTTTTGGTTCGTTCTCTTTTCTTGTCACTCATGTAAGGAAGTATCAAATGTGTTTCAGTTTGTGAATTTGCAGTGTTAAATTCATAGATGAACAGTTATGAGTGGAATGTGTGTCTGTGTTTGTGTGTGTGTGTGTGTGTGTGTGTCTGGGCTCTGTCAGGTGTGTACGGTGAAAGCCCATGAGCTGGCGAACTTCATCCCCGTCACCTCTCTCCCAGAGCATCTGGGCGGCTCGTCCCAGTACAGTCACGTGGCCTGGATCCAGTCCTGCGTCAACTCCGCCCAACCTCACTTACACAACGGCTCCAGCACGCCCAACACCACCTCCGACTGCCTGGGCACCCTCCTGCGCTCCTACACCCTGGAGGAGAGCCACGCGTCCAATGCCACCAACGCCTCCACGCTCAACTCCAACTGCATGCTGGATGACAGCAATGCTAACCTACAGAACCACTGTGTAGGCCAGGACAGGACTGGGCGGGGCTGTGAGCACTGGAACGGCTCCGCCCTACAGGGAGGGGTTAGGGTAACAGAGGGGACTTTGGGTTCCAGAGGGGAAGGACTGATGAAAGAGAACAAGGAGGAGGGAGGCGCTCTGTTTCGGAACGCTAATATCAATGGGCGCGGCCACCAGCCGCCCCCACAGTCCGACACGCCCCCGGACACGCCCTTGCACCAGAAACACGCGGTAGTGACCGACGGAGGAGATGTTACCATGGTAGTCGACGGGTCGGATTCCGTCGACAACAGGGCGAGACAGGAAACGGGAACGGCCGCGGAAGAAGCGGAGGGTGTCGGAGTCCCACCTCTGCCACAGAAGTCGCCCCGCCCCCCGCCGCCTTCCCGCAGCCCGCCCACCCTGCGGTGGTTGCCGGGGACGACAGGGGAGCTGTCCGTACACATGGCGGAGAGAGGGGGAATGAGCGTGCATGACTTAGTACAGCACGTCAAACGCAAGAAGAAAAAAGGCATATACCAGGAGTATGAGGAGATCCGCAAAGAACCTCCTGCTGGAACCTTTGACTACTCCAAGTAAGAGAGAGACAGACGGACAGAGAAAGACAGACAGAGAAAGAGAGAGAGAGAACCGAATATGAGGAGAGAGAGATGTAAAAGAAAAAAAAAATGCTTTCATTTACGCATGGGGACTGAGTAATCTTAGAGAACAGAGAAAGAAAGGGATTGGATAAAGATGAATAGATTGCAAGGGAGACAGAAGAAAGAGACATGAATAGAGAGAGAAAGTAGTATCTGGATGAAGAGGTTCCCACTTGTTTCCTGTCAGAATCATCCTTTTTTTTTTTTTTTTTTTTTCAGCTGGGATTATCACCTGATGATGTGCAGTATTGTAACAGTCTGGTATTGTTTGGTTGCACCTGCAGGAAACCCTCAAACCAGATTAAGAACCGGTACAGCGACGTCCTGTGTCTGGACGAGTCCAGAGTCCGACTGTGTCCGCTCAGCGAGGAAGAAGACGAGGTCTGCATTGCTCCTCGCACTTATCAACTGATCCTAATCGTCAGTTAAAACGATCAGAGACGCGATCCAACGCGGAGCCCGTCGGTTTATCCGCTTTGATTCGTCGATACGATCTGCTGTTAAGACATGAGCTTGATGCTTTGTGCTCGTACTTTTGTGCTTGGAAGAGGCCACGTTTGATCATTTCTGAACTGATTGCATTAATCTCATTGGTCTTTTTTTCTTTTTCTTTCAGACATCTGACTACATCAATGCCAGTTACATGGATGGCTACAAGAATAAAAATGCCTACATTGCAACTCAGGGTATGAACATGCTCTTCAATCTGTAGTTAAAAAAAACCAAAATGTTGCCTAGTTAAGCCATTTAGGTCAATTTCTGTACAAGGACACTTTGATTCAGATTAAAAACTGCGAAGGAATAACCTCTTTTAGGCATGTGCGACTTATTATCATTATTTTTTTTATTTATTTATTTTTTTAATGATATGTGATGTGTGTTGGTGTTTGCCTGTGCGTGTGCCAATGCCTGTCTGTTTGGTGCTGTTTTCAGGGCCTCTGCCAAAAACATTTGGTGACTTTTGGCGCATGGTGTGGGAACAAATGGTTTTAATTATCGTCATGACAACGAGGTAAGTCACAACCCCTCTAATTTGGTCTTGTCTCCCCCCCCCCCCCTTTTTTTTTTCCTTTTTTTTTTTTCTTAATTTTCTTGATCTGTGATTATTTCTTCTCTGTTGTATAAGGTGTTGAGTTCTTTTGATCAGTATAATGATGCTCAGAATTTTTTCTCTCTCTGTGTGTGTGTGTGTGTCAGGGTGATGGAGCGAGGGAGGGTGAAGTGTGGACAGTACTGGCCTCTTGAGGAAGGACAAACAGAAGACTATGGGTACTTTGTGGTGAGAAACATGCAAATTGAGATGTTCCAGGATTTTAAGCTCTCACACTTGGAGCTCTACAATAGACAGGTGAGATCAGCCTTTTTAAAACTGGATTTGTCTTTAGAATCGTTAAAGAAAAATAATAGTGAATCTGACCAATATTCTCTCTCTCCCTCTCTCACACTCACTCACTCACTCACTCACACTCACTCACTCACTCACTCACTCACTCACACACACACACACACACACACACACACACAGACGGGGGAGAAAAGAGAAGTCTCTCATTACCTCTATATGAGCTGGCCTGACTTTGGGGTGCCCAAGTCTGCGTCGGCGATGTTGGATTTCCGGGCTCAGGTGCGGCAGAGGCAGGAGACGGCGTTGAAGACGCTCTATCCTGATTGGACAGGGCCTCCAGGGGGCCCCCCAGTGGTGGTGCACTGTAGCGCAGGCATCGGCCGAACAGGTACAACACTCGAGCAGTTCAGGGAAAAGACATCGATTAGCCTTTTTTTAATGAGACATAAACTGGTCTGAAGTCTCTCCTGAACTTACACTGAACCCAAATATCCGGGGCACAGTCAATGTTGAATTAGCTGAGCACTGTTTGTGTTAGCTGACCTGTTTCTCTGCCCGTCTCTCTCTCTCACCCTGCCCCTGTCACACTGTCTCTCTCTCTCTCTCCCCGCCCCTGTCACACTGTCTCTCTCCCTCTCTCTCTCACCCCGCCCCTGTCACACTGTCTCTCTCTCTCTCTCCCCGCCCGTCACACTGTCTCTCTCTCTCTCCCCGCCCGTCACACTGTCTCTCTCTCTCTCCCCGCCCCTGTCACACTGTCTCTCTCTCTCTCTCCCCGCCCCTGTCACACTGTCTCTCTCTCTCTCTCCCCGCCCCTGTCACACTGTCTCTCTCTCTCTCTCACCCTGCCCCTGTCACACTGTCTCTCTCTCTCTCTCTCCCTGCCCCTGTCACACTGTCTCTCTCTCTCACCCTGCCCCTGTCACACTGTCTCTCTCTCTCTCTCCCCGCCCCTGTCACACTGTCTCTCTCCCTCTCTCCCCGCCCCTGTCACACTGTCTCTCTCTCTCACCCTGCCCCTGTCACACTGTCTCTCTCTCTCTCTCCCCGCCCCTGTCACACTGTCTCTCTCCCTCTCTCTCTCACCCCGCCCCTGTCACACTGTCTCTCTCTCTCTCTCTCCCCGCCCGTCACACTGTCTCTCTCTCTCTCCCCGCCCCTGTCACACTGTCTCTCTCTCTCTCTCCCCGCCCCTGTCACACTGTCTCTCTCTCTCTCTCCCCGCCCGTCACACTGTCTCTCTCTCTCTCCCCGCCCCTGTCACACTGTCTCTCTCTCTCTCTCTCACCCTGCCCCTGTCACACTGTCTCTCTCTCTCTCCCTGCCCCTGTCACACTGTCTCTCTCTCTCTCCCTGCCCCTGTCACACTGTCTCTGTCTCTCTCTCCCCGCCCCTGTCACACTGTCTCTCTCTCTCTCTCTCCCCGCCCCGTCACACTGTCTCTCTCTCTCTCCCCGCCCCGTCACACTGTCTCTCTCTCTCTCCCCGCCCCTGTCACACTGTCTCTCTCTCTCTCTCACCCTGCCCCTGTCACACTGTCTCTCTCTCTCTCTCTCCCCGACCCTGTCACACTGTCTCTCTCTCTCTCTCTCTCTCCCCGCCCCTGTCACACTGTCTCTCTCTCTCTCCCCGCCCCTGTCACACTGTCTCTCTCTCTCTCTCACCCTGCCCCTGTCACACTGTCTCTCTCTCTCTCTCCCCCCGCCCCTGTCACACTGTCTCTCTCCCTCTCTCTCTCACCCCGCCCCTGTCACACTGTCTCTCTCTCTCTCTCCCCGCCCGTCACACTGTCTCTCTCTCTCTCCCCGCCCGTCACACTGTCTCTCTCTCTCTCCCCGCCCCTGTCACACTGTCTCTCTCTCTCTCTCCCCGCCCCTGTCACACTGTCTCTCTCTCTCTCTCTCCCCGCCCCTGTCACACTGTCTCTCTCTCTCTCTCTCCCTGCCCCTGTCACACTGTCTCTCTCTCTCTCTCTCCCTGCCCCTGTCACACTGTCTCTCTCTCTCCCCGCCCCGTCACACTGTCTCTCTCTCTCTCCCCGCCCCGTCACACTGTCTCTCTCTCTCTCCCTGCCCCTATCACACTGTCTCTCTCTCTCTCCCTGCCCCTGTCACACTGTCTCTCTCTCTCTCTCCCCGCCCCTGTCACACTGTCTCTCTCTCTCACCCTGCCCCTGTCACACTGTCTCTCTCTCTCTCCCCGCCCCTGTCACACTGTCTCTCTCTCTCTCCCCGCCCCGTCACACTGTCTCTCTCTCTCTCCCTGCCCCTGTCACACTGTCTCTCTCTCTCTCCCTGCCCCTGTCACACTGTCTCTCTCTCTCACCCTGCCCCGTCACACTGTCTCTGTCTCTCTCTCTCACCCTGCCCCGTCACACTGTCTCTGTCTCTCTCTCTCTCCCCGCCCCTGTCACACTGTCTCTGTCTCTCTCTCTCTCCCCGCCCGTCACACTGTCTCTCTCTCTCTCTCCCTGCCCCTGTCACACTGTCTCTCTCTCTCTCCCTGCCCCTGTCACACTGTCTCTCTCTCTCACCCTGCCCCTGTCACACTGTCTCTCTCTCTCTTTCTGTTACAGGTACCTTCTGCACCTTGGACATCTGTCTGTCGCGGCTGGAGGACATAGGGACGGTGGACATAAAGCAGACAGTGAGACGCATGCGGACGCAGCGTGCCTTCAGCATCCAGACCTGGGATCAATACTACTTCTGTTACAAAGCCGTCATAGAGTACGCCCAGCAACGGGGCCTGCTGCAGCCCGTCGAGCTGTCCGACACCGAGCTGGAGACAGACAGCGAGTGACCCACAAAGAGAGAGAGAGAGAGAGAGAGACAGGAAAAACAGCACAGAGAGAAGAAGACGGAAAGCGTATTTGTGTCGTGCTGTTTTTTTCTTCTTTTTATCGTCCCCCTCCCCGGTTGTCGTCCGCTCACGCCTGGAGCCTACTGCCTCTACTCTCCAATGAGAAACGAGAGTGGGAGAGAGAAAGAGAAGAGAAAAGAGAGAAGAAAAAAAGAGGAGAGTATCCATTCATCCTGCCACTTTGTCGAGCCCTTGTTTTTGTTTTTGTTTTTTTTTTGTTTGTTTTTTTTTTTACCCAGACTGCCCCGAGCAGAAATAAGCGCCAACGGCTTGATGTACGAGTTGTAGCATTTTTTTTTTATATAGACTTGCACATGTGGAATGGCAAACTTGAAACATTACGTATTTTATTCTCTTTCCGTATCATTTGTTTTTGTCCTTTTTTGTTTGTTTGTTTGTTTGTTTTGGGATTATTTGCTTAAATACCTTATAGCTATATTACATAACGTTGGGTGACTCTCACGCCTTTTTTTTTTAAAATTTGAAACGTGTGAAAACGTGAAACTTGAACTTTTTTTTTTTGTTTGTTTTTTTTTGTTGTTGTCATAGCAAAAAAAAAGAAAGAGAAGGTAATATGTGAACAGGTTCCATCATTTTATACTTTGCGTTATCTTTTTATTTTCTCTCTCTCTTTTTAATTGTACATCATTGTGCATATGTAAACTAACTGATAAGCCAAAGGTGTCACGTTGAATGCTTGGATGTTACCTTAATTATCATTGTGACTGAAGACATTGTATATTCTTGTAAAATACATTTATATATTGTGCATAACGACCTTTCAAAAAAAAAGCCTTGTTTTAATATAATAGACTCAACGTTCTTCAGAAGTATAAATATATATATACAAATATATGTATAAATATATGGGCTAAAATATTAAGCAAAAAAGGAGATTAAGATATCAAGAGAGTGTTCTGTACATCCTAAATATGTGTGACTGTTTAAGTCCTGAATAGTTTTTAAAGCAGTACCAGTTTTTTCCTTAGTCAATGAACATCCCTCAATTGGCCTTAAACTGATCCGTGGTTCACTGCCTTGCTCTTATCAAACGTCCTGAATCTCTTTTTCCTTTTTTCCCCCCTGCCCTTTCTTCTTTTTAATTGTTATCCCCCCCCCCAATTTCAGATTTTTTTTCTCCTGACACTACGACTGTGCAGTGTTGAGTCTTGAGGTTTCGTGAAACACCTCAGATATTTGTGCCTTCTAGCTTTCCGTAGTGTGAAGTGTTGTCCCAGAGAAATAGCAGGTGACCGTATATCTTGCATATATACAACCAGAATTATTTTGTTTAATCTCAGGGGTGTATCTGGTGTTTATTCTTGTCAAAAAAATATATAATTCTCTGGTTTGCCTCTGGTAAATATCATTTCAAAAAAATTATATCATTTTTTTATACTGCATCCTGTATTTTATCCAGTTTTATTTATGTATTTGTAGAAATTAAGAAGTATTGAAATCGATGAATGTTGGTACGATCCTCAGAAAAAAAATACATAGGCATACTTTAATTTGATAAGCTAAACAAATCAAGCAAAAGACATTTTGTTCTGTTAAAATTTCATGGATGATGTTACTCTATTGTGTTTTGGGGGGTTGACTCTTGAAGCTAACATCGGTCATTCTGCCAGCAAGTTTTTTAGATCTCGAGCCAGCAAAAGCTTCCAGCGCCCAGAGGGCAGTCAATAAAAAGGCCCCCTCAAGACTTATATCTGTGAATGGGAGATTCACAACACGGGGACTTGAGTACAAACACCCCCCCCCCCTTAAATGCTGAAGAAGAGTTACTGGCAGGATCGCCGACATTAGCTTAAAAAGCCGTTGTTTTGCAGTGGAGGAAAGCTATGGCATGTCTTTTAATGCCGGTTTGTTTCAGAGCCTTTGTTTTGTTCAACGATGTCTGAATTGCTACGCTACCACAGTGGCGAAAAGTACTTGCAATCACAAGTCAGAAACGATGGGGGGGGGGAAAAAAAAAAAAAAAAAAAAGGACATGGCTGGCATTTTGTTTTTACACGTTATGCGCCAGCCTGGTATTTTGGGAGCGATGGTGCAAGGTGAATGTTTGAGCAAGGGGGGGGAACCTTGTGCTAAGGAGTGTGGTCACGCTTCTACGGTGGACTTTATTGGAACTCGAGTTAACGGGAGCGAGCCCGGGACAGGACTCTTCCATATCACGCCTGACTGTTTCCATGGCAACATGCCCTTGCTGCCATTGTTTTTTTTGTTTTGTTTTGGTCGTACTTGGTAAACGAGCGTATGTGAGTGACTGCCTGCCCGGCCTCGTTTAGGCTTTGATTTATTTAAGACAGCGGGGAATGCAATGTGACTGTTTTTATTTTGAGTTGTTTCTTTCATTTTTTTTTTTTTTTTTTGTGCTAAACGTTGTTGTGATTCAGTAATGGCCTTTTTACCTGACGTCTGCATTAGTGTTATAGTAAAATCATCAATATTATTCTGAAACTTGACTTGTCACTCCTGTGTTGTGTTTCTGTACTGTAAAACTGTCAGTATGGCAAACGGGGGAAGCAAAAAAACCCTCAAAAATGGTCATTTAAGTTTCAGTCAAAAACCAGGAGAAACTGTTACATGAAGACCCATTTTAACTGTCACTGATTGGAATCTATTAGCACAATGTTTAAAGCAAGGGTTTGGATATTTTACAGCACACCCTGTTTGTGTCAACTGTAGCATTTATGACAGTTGGACCAGTTTCAGTCATGAAGACTCACCAGTTCGAATCTTCTGTAGTGAGTCATAGCACACAACTCATGACTATGGCTTAATGGAGCTGGGTATCTCAAATCAGAACAGGCAGGAAACAGTGGAGTGTTACATGAAAATTGGTCTAAGGCAAAGGTTCTCAAACTTTTGCAAGTTGGGCTCCCCCAAACTGTTCTACTGTACTTGGATGCCCCCCTCATAGACAGATGGATAGAAATTAATTACACTCAAAATAGTGTAGTGTAGTGAGGTGGAGAGTCTGTAACCATACACTAGCCACAGTCGATATTTGGATTCAGTGGTGTTTTGCTCTGTGACTACACTTCAGCTGGAGACAAATTAAGTATTTCTACAGTTGAGATTTGATGATGTTGCAGGGCAATGACATTTGCATTTTCTCGTGGATCTTCCTCCCTAGTTTACGATATTATCATATGTGTATTATTAACATGATTTCAATATTTCAAATATCAAATTTTTAATATCACAGTTATCGTCAATATCGGTACATTGTGACACTCCTAATAGATAATAACTAGGGATTTGCATCTCCATCACCGAGGCCAATGCAATACACATCTCGATGCATTGCCAACGATCCGATTCATTAAAGATGCATATGAAGCAATTACTAGTGCGATACGATACGATTCACCTCTATTGCAATGCAGTATTTGATTCAACACAATGCGATACGATGCGCCCGCAATACAATATGGTTTGACCTGGATTGAGGAGATCACTGAGATGGTGTTTTTTTTCCCTCACTGAGGATCTTCATCTGTCAGGCTGGCTCTGCCTTCCCCTGCTCTTTATCTTCCTTGACAGCAGGGTGTTCAACACAGCAGGCTGCTGCTCCCAGAAACACTCTAACATGTCAAGGGAACTGTTCCATCTTGTGGAAACATCATGGTTTAGCTTGTGGATTGGGCCAGCATTTCATGTACATCTTCAGTTGCATTTGGGCTCATGTGTAAAAAAAGTTACCACCTTACTCACTTTCGCCAGAAGCTCTGACACTCTGTCCACCCTCAGGGATTTTTGCGAGGCCAGACTGAGTCTGTACATGATGCATCGCTGTTACACCCACAGGGTGAGTGCAACAAATAAAGGGGGGAGAATGCAGAGTAGTGTTTGAGCAAATATTTTATTTAACGTGTCCGTGAAGATTCTCAGTCATCCAGGTCAGTTATTCAAGAAGAGTTATGAGGGCAACTGGACTTGGTTGTAGATTCTTGAAGACGTTTGACCTCTCATCCAAGAGGCCTCTTCAGTTCAAGCACTGCATCCCTGTGATTTTCAAACCCAGCAACACACTAAGGCAGAAGTTGGTCCATCCGAAAGGCCGCACACCCAAACACAAGAAAAGCAATCTAGTATATGCAGTCCAATGCAATGAAGAATGCTCAGACTTATACATTGGGAAAACGAAACAACCTCTAAATAGACGCATGGCTCAACACAGGACGCCCAACTCCTCAGCGGTGTACCTACATCTGAGGGACAAGGGCCACTCCTTCGAGGACAACAATGTGCACATTTTGGATAGAGAAGACAAATGGTTTGAAAGGGGTGTGAAGGAGGCCATCCCTCAACAGAAGTGGTGTTGTAGACCTCCTCCTATCATCCACCTACAATGCTGTCCCTGCCCTGGATATGTAACAGCCATTCACACCTTGCCACAGGTGACTCCAATGACGCTTAACGACGGTTGTTGAAACTACCAGGAGAACTAACCACCAAATGACATAATGGCCTTAACAACGACCCCACAGAGGTTAAATACCTGGGACCCCCCACCAGTCAGTCAGAACTGAAGAAGCCTCTTGGATGAGAGGTGAAACGTGTTCAAGAATCTACAAGGAAGTCCAGTTGCCCTCGACTTAACTCTTCTTGAATATTTTACTTAACCAAAGCAACAGAAAACAACTGCAAGCCACCAAGGCTTCTCAAAAGTACCCCAAAAAATCATGGTGTCGGCTCGACAAGCCCTCTCCAAAATTAACACCGTCCAACGATCGGCAGGCAAACAAAAAACAGGCAAACGAAAAAAAGAAGAGACAGGAAGGGGGGCCGAGAAGTGGAGGGGCAGAGCTTTTAATCTCTGGTACAACTGTGCGCCGGGGTGTACCTAATTGGGCTGATTGCCTCCTGCAACACCACCAGTATACCTGCAGGGGAACACACAAAAGAACAACAACGCCACAGCCTGGGGAAAAGGGGGGCAAAGCCCAGAGGGCCATGACAGTCGCACGTGCATCACTCAATGTGTGTGCGGCACTGACACTCGACTCTGACCATGGCTGGCACAAGGATATAGAGGTCTTGGTCTTTCTTCACTGGTTGGTACATGCAGCATCTTTTAGGGTAGTGTCCAGAGCGTTTGACATCCCAAAGTCCTCTGTTCACTTTATTGCGTGCAAAGTGAGCAAGGAACTCTGTCAAATCATAAAGTAGGTGATCCATTTCCCCAGTGCAGATGAGATAGAAGGGGTGGGTGTAGGATTTGCAAGGCTGACTGGATCCCCTGCTGTTGCGGTGGCGGTTGGCGCTGTCGACAGATCTGTCAGATCTGAACGAAACCCCCAAAAGCAAATGCACAATGTTACTTCCATGAAAACCGTTCACCTCAATACACTTGCAGGCCGTTTGTGATCACCGTGGGAGGTACCACTGACATATTTGGGGGCTATCCTGGATCAGCGCATAATGCTCATGTACTGAAAAACAGTCCAGTTTCTCAACCACCTGTACCCACCTGAAGGGAGGTGTATTTTAGGTGACGGCGGACACCCGTGTCTTAAAGCACCCATCCGATTGATCATCCCATATCATGAACCTATTCGAAATCCCATCCAGACAAAGTTCAATAACAGACTCTCTCGTGCAAGACCCATCATAGAGAGGTCATTTGGCATGATGAAAACGC
Source organism: Chanos chanos (assembly GCF_902362185.1). NCBI lineage: Eukaryota > Metazoa > Chordata > Actinopteri > Gonorynchiformes > Chanidae > Chanos > Chanos chanos. The sequence continues at coordinate 13,642,474 of NC_044505.1, forward strand.
TCTGGTGATCCATCTTTTTGAAGTCACTTGAGGTTAGCCCCACATTTGCACCTGGCATTGTGGCATGTTGTGCAATACTGCACAACTTCTGCATTGACAACAGAGAGAGATCTTGTTGAACCAGATGAAGTGGATAGTGGTGATGAGGGCAATCCAGAAGCTGCAGGCAGAGAAGAGGTTACTGCAGGGGGACAACATCAGAAACATGCTTGCTGCAGCAGTGTCAGCGCTAGAAGTTCCTGTGCCTGCCCTTCTTGACCGTGGTTATGATCACCAAAAGGCTTCATGAGAAAAAAAAAGTACTAATGTTACATTAAAAATTAATCGTACTTATTTCAAAAATGATATTTAATTCTGTTAACTAATGTGAATAGTTCTATGCCAGGTACCTTGATATTTTAATAATTTCTGAATTCTTTCAAAATATCATGACTCAAACAATGAATCAAACAGGGCTTAAAGTGGGGTGTGGTTGATGGCCTTACTCATGAGGTGTATACTTAGTGCATTATTAATTTAGGAGGTGTATAATTATATAACCTAAACCTTTCTGTTCCAGGACCCCTATCTGATGTTCCTTCAATGTTACCAATGTTCCTGAGACTCTATCATTACATACATGCCAATTTGAAGGCATTTAAATAGTCATGTCTCATCAAAAATACAAAATTTCAGTTGAGCTGTTTATTTTTTAATTTATTGTCAACATTCACAAAAATCTTTTCCCCAACGCCTTCTCTTGCTCCCTTTCTCTCATCTCCCTCTCTCTTCTTTCTTCACTCTCCTCTATTTCCTTTAAACTTTTTTTCCCTTTTTTCTCAGCTTCCCTTTCTTTCTGCTCTTCCCTTTCCTTCATCTCTCTCATGTATCCAATCTGTCTGTCTGTTAACCAGTTTGCCTTTCATTTCCTGACGGAAGCCTCACCTTCTTGAAGGGGTTCTGCCCTTCGAGAGGATGATGAGGCTTCAGCAGCACACTGACGGGCTGAGGCAATAAGGACAGGGGGAGTTACAGAGGGCCTGCTACCTATTGCCTTGTCCGTGGCATTTTACCATTTCCAGGATCCCACTGTAGCTTCACCATCCTCAGTACCAAGACCTGTCTTAGGGAATTTTAGATCCCACAAAAACAAACAAAAAAGACGAAAACACTACAGACTCCAACAAGCCAATTCCCTGAAGGTATTCAGCACTTATCTAAGCCTGCCACCATCACAGACAACATTGTTTTAAGCTAAAGTTACAATGCAGTATTAGGATATATATTTGCGTAATTTACACAATGTATTTAACAGTGTTTACTCACCTTATACTTTTGCTTTAGGTTTTCCAACATGCAGAAGAAACCTTCCCTGGCAGGCCCTGTTCAGCTACAAATGTTCTGACATACAAAAAAATGGCAAGATACAATAAGAAAAATTACATGATACTACTGATACAGTAGGTGTCATAATAAAACCACAAGTCCATGTAGTTGTAAAGTCAACATAAAGATGTGTGCTGATCAGTGTTAATTTCGTCAACGAAAACTGCGACGAAAAACGTTTGTCAACGGACTTTTTTCATGACGAAAACAAGACGATAACTAAATAAAAATGCACCTTTGAAAATAAAAAACTGTGGCGAAATATATTACAATTTCTGTTGACGAATACTAACGAAACCATAATATCAGAGACAGCCGAATGGACAAGCAATTATAGCCTCCCTCCTCTGGAAATCGAATGTTAAACATTTTAACTAACCTTAACTTGGCAACCAACCAAGTCCCATAATGTAATTTGATCATTTTGGGGTGTTTTACCTTTTTATTTATCTTTTGTGTTTCTGTGGCCTGAAAACCCCATTTGTGGGACTTCATATCTTTGTGTGTGTGGTGTGTGTCTGAGACAGAGAGATATGTGTCATTCTGTAAAAGTAAACATCTCACATTACTTGACTGCAAGTGACACAGTGTGATGATGATGTGAGTGAGAATTTTAACAGCTCAGTTGGTACATAGTGTGTATGTCTGTATCTGTGTCCATGTTGGATAACTATGAAGACATACTCTCACCTACACACGCACACTCCAACACACACATTACATATGTAATATATACATAAATACACCTACACAAATGCAAACACACATATATATATAGGCGCATACATGCGTAAACACTCATCATGTGGGTTATTTCTCTCTGTTTGCAGCTCCCAGCCCCTGCTCCGAAGCGTCAGTATGGAGAGTGAAAGGTAAGTCAAAATTTTGGTAGGCCAAGGTGGGTGGTTTGGTTAATGCGTCAACAAGTCTGCAAAGGACTCTTTGATGTTCCTCCCACCATACCACTGGAGCTCTTGGTGAGTACTGGGCACCCTTTTATTTACCCCTCTTGAGTTTTCCTTGCCGGGCATCTGATTGGTTTAGCAATCTTTGTGAAATCTTGGACATAAGCCCAATAATAACTCAGGAACCCCCACAGTCGTAGGTTTCTTGTCCTTCAGCACGTATACGGCATCCAAGTCTTTTGGATTATTACGGACACTGTCTGCTGATACTAGTTGTCCCATGTATCGCACTTCCTGTCTGAACAGCTCACATTTGATTGGTCTCAGGTTTACACCATGATGCTGCGAGGCTTGAAGAACTTTCCTCAGTCCTTCAATGTGGTCCTCAAACATCCTGGTGTAGCAAAGCACGTCATTTAGGTATGAGATTCAACATTTATCTCACAGGGAGTCTAGCATCTCTTCAATGCTATGTTGGAACACAGCTGGGGCATTGGACAGACCGAAGGGAATCCTCACCCATTCGTAGAGACCCCAAGACATGATGAATGCTGTCAAGTGGCATGAACCTTTGGCAATAAACCCCTGATGGTACACCTTTCCGTGGTCCAGGATTGAAAACCAGCTATACCCACCAAGAGTGTCTGAATCTGGGGCAGGTGTCTCTCAGGTACAGTTTTCTGATTCAACTGCCGGTAATCGATACAAAGTTGGAGCGTATCCTTCTTCTGAATGCATACAACTGGCACGGAGTATGGGGATTTAGATTTGAAAATTCAAACCTCTGACAAACAGATCTTGGATGTATTCCTTCACCTCTCTGTACAGAGGTTTTATATGATTTCTGAACTGGAATATCATCCTTCAGGGTGATAGACATGTGTAAACTTGAAATGCATCCCAGGTTGTCTTCATCTCGAGCGAAGGCCAGTGACTCCTCATGGAGCATTTTCTTTACAATTCTTTGTTGTTTGTCATCAAGATGACTTGCATCAACTGGGCCATCCCATTTTATGACGGAATTGTCTCTGCTACTGCTCAGATTAGTAAGTGGCTCAACACTGTTTAATTCAACCCTCTCTGGTTGTCTACACATTTCAGTCTGGTCAGTTTCTATTATTTTTGCAATAGGCTTAATGCTTCCGAGCGCAGTCCTGTGAGGGAGAATCACATCATGCCTTGTGTGGTTCCCGATGGGGACTCTGACAAAAGCAACTCCTGCATTGCAGACTTCAATCAAACCATACCCATATCGAGCTGTTGTAGTCGGACATCGTCTTGGCTGGGTTCAAACAACACGACCAGCTCGGTAAGGTCTAGGTTAGCTGGCACCTTGCATTTGACACGTGTAACCTGGCCTGCATGAATGACAATGTCCTGTAGCCCAACTTTCACCAAGGCATGACCAACTTCAGCACAAGTTCACTGTTGTGGTGGCTTTGTCACTTTCAATTTCTATCGCACCACTCAGCAGGCTCGCAATAATAGAGAAGATCTCAGTCCCATTCTTTTGTCCCCTGATCAGCTGCTCATTCACACTGAACCCCAGAAGAGGACGTTCTAGTGGCATACTTCCGACCAGGAATGGCACGTGGATTGACAGGTTAGGATCGCTGTTGCCGGGGAGGTTCGCAGTCACCTCAACCCATCCGTCATAGGGCACGGGAGTTCAGTTAATTGCAAGGATGTTGAGAGGCTTGGTTCCTAACAGTTTGTTCAGTGACTGGATTCTATGGCCAGGTAAGTATGTTTGTCTCCACTTGTGATCCGGGACACTGACCTGTCCACCAGTGTCAAGTAGCACGGTAACAGCGTAGCTATTGAGCAGGCACTTATTTCCCACTAGAGCTGCCACTTTGTCATGCGCAGGTTGGATTCCATTAGGCGCCCGAGGTAAGACTGTATAGTTGGCGCCGATGTCGTTCACTTCCGGTTGTCTTTGCTTGGTCCCAGATGGAAGCTGTCTGTTAGGGTTGGCTCCTGGTTGTCCCTCTGCTGAAGACTGGGACCCGGTTCTCATCAGTCCTTCCCTCTTCGTACATCCTACAACTCTGTGACCTGCATCTCCACAGCCAAAACAGTGAGTACAAGGGGTGATGCCCTGCTCAGCACATCTTTGACAGCCACGTGGTCTCTCTTTCCTTCGAAATGCTGGTCTGTTCACTGAACAATGACATGAGTGTTCTGTGACCTTTGTTTATTTCAGGGACTCAATGATGCTTGTTAAAGCCTCGATCTGGGCACTTAACTCCTATATTGGATTTATGTTTGTTCGTGGCATCAGGGGTCATCTCTGATTTGACGTCTTGTGCTGTGCACTCCGGGCTGCCGTCGTCTTCCGACGTGGAGTGTGACCTAGCCTACGCTGCCTTTCATTTTCCTCGTTCATTACTTTGGTCACCTGCTTGAAAAGAGCTTCATCAGATACACTGTGGTCAGTACGGAGGGGCTTTAGTTCATTCCTGACGCCACTGTACTTCAGAGCGAGGCCCTGATAGATGGTGTGCTGGAAGACATTTTGAACATTCCATGGGTCATACTCAATGTCAGTAATAGCGTGTCTGGATGCGAACATCACTTTTTGTTTCAGTCCAATTACCCTGTAAAGGAACTGTTGAGGTGTTTCACTTTAATGTCGTCTGGTGCCCATCAGCTCCAGGAAGAGCTCTGTGCTGCTCTTCTCGCTCAAGTGAGACTGAAGAAAGGTTTTCAATTCAACCACAGTCATGTCGTTTTTACTGATAAGCATGTCTTTGAACTATACCGGTTTCATTATGCAGAAGAGGCCTTGGATATTTCACTTTCAGGGTGGTTGGCTCTGCGTCCTTCTTCAATCTGCTTGCACAGGCTGCTGTAGCTGATGTCAGATGAATGATCCCATACCTGACCCACGTGTACTTTGAACTCCTGGCGTGGTAAGAGTGACCGATGTCTTAGAGAGAACATGGTATCAGCCCTACCATGTGAAACCCCTTCAGACTGGTGAGTAGGTGTCATCCTGCTCTGCGCTGTGAAAGAAGGTGGTTAGGTAGGTGTAGTGGTGACGGGTGACATCTGACATGCTGCAAGCTTCCTGCCTCACTCTTCATAACTTGATAATAACCTCTGATACTCAAATGTTTGCATTTCAGTGTTAGAGCTAGGTGCGTCTGTGCAGCTGGGTGTCAAAGTTGCGATGTGCAATGGTTGTGTTAGTCTGTGGCCTGTGATAGGTGGTGATGTGAGTGTCTGTGTGGGCATATTGTCTTCAACCTCAGAATTTACAGGTAATTTCTCTGTGTTAAATACATGACCATGCTCAAGTTCACAGACAACATCTTTCAGCTCTTGCAGCTGTGAAAACCCCTCATCCTCTAGATCAAGTAAAGTTTTACACTGCATATAAGAACAAATGTAATCCTTACAGCCCTCTTCATCATCCCCATTTACTGTAGAGGAGTCCAGACCCGATACGTGAGGGATGCTCTCGTCATCTTTGAAAAGTTCATCCGCAGTTAAGGTGTGTAGTTTCTTCTTTACCTCCCATCCCAGACTCTTTCTCTCAGCCATGGTGGGTGGTTCTCACTGGACACTTGTGTACCAGGCTAAACGTAGTGCTGTCAGTCCCTTGGTGAGTAAAGAGCACCTTCAGTCCCTTGGCAAGAAGATAGGCTTTCCAGTATTTAGGTAAGTAGACTCACAAATCCACAGCCTCACTGGAACACCCTTTTTTGATAGCACATCACGTCACTGGATACATTGCCTTTTGGGATGTTAATTGTAAGGACCAGCATCACCAGCCGATCCCAGCGGTGCCTCCAAAAATCTGTTACAGGTCCCAAGAGCTTGGGATCCCATGAACAGGTAATGATTGTAGATAGAAACAGGAGAAAAGAGAGAAATGACTAAGAGGGAGAGTGTTTGCTGTGTTCTTCAGTTCTGCTCGTCAGCCTCTTTCATTTAAATAGTAAATCTTTTTTTTCCACACCTATTTGTCTTTGGTATCTTTACAAATTCTCAACGGTAGAAAAATAATTACATTGACTTTTCTTTGGTTTCACATGTACAAGAAGTCTCACATATACTCCATAAACTCCGAAGTAATAAATCAGTAACATACATTCCATGCATTCTCATCTATTCAAATGTTTACTTACCTTAGCTTTAAATATAGCCTACACATTCCTTATGGCAGTAAACTGTAGTCTAGGTACAGCACAATCAGTGTCATTAATGCTTACACATGAGCCCTCATGAGTGCTAATCTCATGTCTCTCAGTTAGAGTCATTCAAATGAATAAAACAAAATAAAACTGACTATGGCTGACTGATGAAGAAGAAGTATTTTGTCTTCTTAAAACCATTAAAACATTATAAACAGAACACTAACTTTCGAGTGACATACAAGCTAACCAGCACGCTTAGCTACAATCAGAAAACCCAGATTAACACCATTGTGAGAATGGCTAACAAGTTAGCATAGAGCTCACTGTTTTCAACTGGAAACAAACTTTAGACCATGGCAGTCTTTTGAGTGGTGAGTGCACATGCAATTCATTAATATACTCCGATTTAAATGATGGGCAATGCAGTGATGTTTCTCAAACTGGTTTACTTTATATGTGAATAAAATAAATAGAATGAATAAAATAAACCAAGCAAACAGCTAAAAACATTTCTAATAGCCTATCATAATCTCACAAATGGTGCAGGATCGTCATGTGATATTTTAATACCTGACATGTCTTGCTAATTGAATCGAATGAAAGTAGGACCATATATCTTAGGGAGTTTAATTTTAAAAAAGACTGCTGCAAAGCCTTAATTACTTAGAAATCATATATTTGCATTCTGGTATCTGGTATTTTTCATGACATTGACCAATGTCGTAACGTCCACTTCAAACACTGCCAACCAATACCAATGTTGGGCCACTGTTTGCTTTGTCAGTAGGAAGAGAAAAGAAATGGACAGACGAAAGATTAGGATGTACTGCAGTGAAGATTGTGAGACAAGAGAAGAGATGAAAACAGCCTTTCAAAAGGCTGATTAAAGTGCGCTGCGATACCAGTGATGCAAGGCCAAGGTTAAGTTTTGAAACCGAAGTGAGGAGATGGGAACACCGTCCCCATGGGTCCTTGAAATCCTTGAAAGTCTGTGAATTTGAGGGAGGAAAAAATCAAGGCCTTAAAAGTTTTTGAAAATAGACATGGGTCATTGAAAGTATATTTTATGCAATAACAGAAATTGAAGCTCTTTTGATTTTTTTTTTTTTAGTAAATAGGGGTGGCACAGTGAGTAGCGCTGTTGCCTCACGGAAAGAAGGTCCCGGGTCCTTTCTGTGTGGAGTCTGCATGTTTACCCTGCATGGGTTTCCTCCGGGAGCTCCGGTTTTCTCCCACAGTCCAAAGACATGCAGGTTAGGCGAACTGGAGACACTAAACTGCCCCTAGGTATGAATGTGTGTGTGAGTGTGTTTGTCTGTGTGTCTGGCCTGAAGATGGGCTGGTGACCTGTCCAGGGTGTTTCCCCACCTTTTGCCTAAAGGACACTGAGATAGGCTCCAGCACCCCCCGCGACCCTAATTAGGATTAGGATTAGAAAGCTAACGTTAAGCGAACCTTCAGCTATGCCTGGAAAATGTAAATTGCAGGACTCGAGGCTCTCAATGAAGTCTCTGTCTCGCACAGCTTACACAACATATTGTTTTGCTATACTGTGTTAGAGAAGGCAAGAGACCACATAGTCTGCAATCGCTGTAACACGGCACAGTTAAAAAGTGCTCGCACATTCAAGCCTCTCTCTCTTTTTAATTGCTGTCAGTGAGCTTCTCTCAAACCTGCTGGTTCTCATTAAAAATATTCTCAGTGTTGTAACAGTAATTAACCTTGATCCATGTCTCTAACTATGCCGTCTTGGGTCCTTGAATTTGAGAAAATTTTGTCTGGAAAGTCCTTGAAAAGACCTTGAATTTTATGTTTAAGAAGGTGTGGGAACCCTGTAGGAATAATAGTCTTTAAAAAGGCTGTTGTTAACACTACTGAAAGGCTGCAAAACTAATCAAAGTATGAAACTACAATACACAATTTCATTGGCCAGGCTGAAGACAAAGGTGTCTATGATTTGTTGGTGCAACTGTAATCCACGCCCCCTTGCATTTTGCGAGCCAAAAGGTCCATGACCACACTCCCCACTCGCGAGGTCGTCGCCGCCCGTCCCCCAGTATGAGAACCAATGAGTTAGCACATCACTGAACATTTATAAGAACCCTTGTTATTGTCGTTTCAATATCAGCTTACATCTTATCAGAACATGACTAACAAATCTTTGCCTTTATTTCAAACTGGCAAAAAAAAACCAAAAACAAGAAAAACCCCTAAAATGAGGAGTGGATGAATGTGAGCGAACATGGGTTTTGTTAAAATGATAATGTTTCGACTAAAACAGGCATGATTATGCAACGATCACAAGTCAATGTACACAATGTAAAACGTCATTTCTGTCGCCGTAAAAAAAAAACTGATCAGGTACAAAAAACATATTTTCAGTTTCAGAAAAAGCTGCTGACAGTTCCGTGTTTTGAGGAGTATGTTGGAATCCATGTCTTCTGCAGCCCATATGTTAAAAGCAAAAGAAAAAAAAAAAAGAAAGAAAAATTTTCATGGAGCTTTAATTCAGCTGTGGCACATTTCAAGAAGCTTAAGAGATTTCACTGAAGCTGTTGAATTCGAGGCTCCAGAATTCTTACCATGACCAAACATAACATGCATTACTGAAAGGACATATTCACGCTCCACTTGGATGGCTTTGGATGGACTTCAAGTATGTCATTCAACACTCTTAAACCGAGTAATTTTCTCTTATACACGAAAACAGTCTGCAGGTGCCGTAATACACATGGTATCCATTTTTCAAAGGCCTGTGTGTTGGCCCATTGGTTACGTGTGTGAAATAAAGGATTTGTTTGATTTGTTTGTTTGTTTGTTTGTTTGTTTCCTATGCGGTGGTCCAGGTTCACCCTAACGGGGGGGAAATCCTCTGTGAGGTCCGCCACGCCCTCTGAAACCCCCCCTCTCCCCGCGGAAGTTTGGTCGGTTCCTCTCCCGCCCGCGATCGCCCCGCCCCGTGGCAGGTGCTCCTCGACCCCCGCGGGGTGCACCGCCTCCCCGTTCGGGTTTGGTCTTAGGGGGCGGAGATTTAGGGCGGAGCCGCTCGATGTCCTCGGTGCAGCCAGTCAGGTGGGAGTTGGCGCCACTGAAGTGGGCGGAGTAAGCCTCGGCGTTGAAGTTACTATTGGTTAATGTCGGCCCCACTGTCAGCCAACCTGTACATGAGAAACATACACACACACACACACACACACACACACACACAAAGGTGTTAAGTGTAACCACTTAAAATTATTCAGACTATAAAAGCGTGGGTTATTCTTTACCCTCTGGCCTCTCTCCCAACTTTTTCTTTTGTGTTGTTCTGTATGAATCAGTTTAGTTACTATTAATTACTATTCAATTAGTTAACTTGACTAACTACACTTTTAGCATACCTGACAACATTGGTGCTGAGGATGCTAAACTGACTGATATAACAGGTTCAGTGTTATGGTAACAGTAATATGACAGCAGTCGTTACGTCAGTAATACGACCTCTCTCTGACCTGGTCTGATGGTGCTGTCATGGCCGAACAGGTGCAGTCGCCTGCGTCCCAAGCAGAAGTGCTCTATGATGTGAAAGATCTCCACGGGTTTCTCGATGTTTCCCATTTCTGGTTCCTCGGTAATGATCAAGTCAATGTCGACGTTTGCGTGGATAAAATCTCCATCAGTACTCCTTCTCACCGTTCCTTTAATACCCATTAGACAGTGTTCCTAACACACACACACACACACACACACACACACACACAGATACATCTTAGAGACCTCAATACAACAGCAAGCCTGTTAACACTGAGCAAATCATTTAGAGAATTACACAAGCTCTAAATATTCAGTGGCAGAGGACGGGAAGAGTTCTAAATTCTAAAACCTCAAAATTTAAGGAAACAAATGCTTAACGTTGCACATATTTTCATCAGACACACAGAGTATATCGGTTTGTCCTTTTCATCTTGAACGTATACCCTTGTACGTATAGCCATTTGTCTTCTTGTCTCTCCTACCTTTGTCCTCTGAAATACCGCTTTCGGATCCAGCGTTTTGGTTTTGCCGGGGTTGTTCTTGTTCGTTTTAATCCAGCAGATATCCTCACACCGTCTGAAGCCCCATTTCCGCAGACACTATCAAAGGAAGAAACATGTCACACACACACACAACACTGATCCACCGCGACCCCATTCTCCCAAGCACTAAAAAAAAAAAAAAAAAGATAAAAAAAAGGAAAAGAAACAGCAGCTGCGTTAGTAGCCAAACCGGGGTTTAGCATAACTGTCATGGCTAGCGTTATTAGCATATCTGACATTATAGCTGCGATTAGCGTATTACCGTGACTAGCACGCCGCCGGGCTAACGTCCCATAACGATTTAATTAATTAAAATCACGCAGCCAGAGATCAAGTGCACGGCAGTCTCTGCACAACGAAATGGCATTTGCAGGGGTGGGTGGGTGGGGGGGGTTAAACTGTCATTCCGGGCTAGGAGTCAGTCTGTTCTCGACGAGAAGGCCAATGCTTATTTTGGGGGCTACGGACTGAGATATTTTGAGGAGGAAGACGGTGGGGTACACGTGGAATCTCAATGAGGGCTTAGCTAGGAGCCTGAGCGCAAAGTAGCTGTGTTAGAGCAACCACGAGAGAAAGCCCACTTCATAAGAAAACATTACAGTTAATCTGTTCTCTGTGTCTCCATTAACTCCCTGCTTCTACCTTCAAAGCTTCGTGGCTGACGTTGGGCGGCTCACGCAGGCATTTTTCATTAAATATGCCATGTGAACTTCAAAGTCAACGTTCAGATTAAGGAGACCTACAATAAGAGGAACTTCAAAGAGATGTCTGGGGTTTTGTTAGAGAGGGAGAGAGAGAGAGAGACTCTTCTGCAAATATGTTTCCCAGCAATGAACACTTTAAGAGTCTCTAGGAGGCTCTACCCGAACTGTGTGTGTGTGTGTGTGTGTGTGTTCACGTACCATCCTGCCCAGATCTAGTCCCTCTCCAGAACCACACCACAGGAACACAAATGAACGCAGAGCAGAGATCTCTTCAATCTCCAGCTTCATTATCTAAAACAAACACATACACACAATCTAAGAATTTGAAGAACTCAACACACCCACACAAAGTACCCGTATTTAGTAACAGTTAGATGAGGTTTGATTTCACTGTGTGTATCTGCTCCATCTCAAATACACTCAGACGACTAGATGCCCAAATGGTGACAGACGGTGTGAGTCAGGTGTGTAGGAGTGCAAGAGTTGAGTTAAAACAAAAGTCAACAGACATTGTGACTGTGCTGGATATGGGTAGCTAACCCATTTGTATTTTTGTGTGTGTGTGTGTGTGTGTGTGTGGTGTAGGTTCATGGGGCTTTGGGCAGACCTTGTAAGGATATTTGGGAATACTTTGGAAAACCTTCTTAAACCAGACACAGCTGTTACTGTTGAAACACCAACGTCTAAAATATTTACTGCGTTATGGTTCTGTTTAAATTATTTATATTGAGACAGAATAAAACGGAGGCCCAGTCGCCTCGATAAATACACGTGACTGTGTACGCGTCAGAACGTGCGGCGAAGAGGGGGAAGCAGACTCACGTCGTCCCACGTCCAAAAGCGTTCGTTGGCGATGATGCCGCTCTCCCTGTAGTATTCTTCCAGTGGAGGCTCCAACAGAATCACGTCAAACTTGCATTTCAGATCTCTCAGGTCAAACGTTTCCAGGTCGGCCTGCAAGTACCTGATTCACACATACACAAACACACACACACACACTTTCCATTTAAACTTGTAAACGACAAAAGAGCAACATCCACCCGGCGCTCAGACACTAAGGACAGTTCTAAAAGGGGGGGGGGGGACAACGCTGTAAATATTTACACGAAGCTCTTGGTCTGCTCGGTGGTTTGCTTACATGGGAGGGGTGTTTGTAGTTGAGATGAGTTCGTCCTTCAGGCGGATCAGCTCTCTTAGTTTGGGGTATTCCTCGAACCTATCTGCCAAGCCTGTGACGCAAACAGAAGGTAAGCGGCGTGAGAAGGCGCGCCTCTGCCGGAGGAGAGGACGGAGACGGAAGGAGCGAGGTAAACGGTGACTCACCGACGTCTCTGATGAAGTTCTGAGGTCTGTGACCCGTGTCCACAAAGTGCTGGCAGTAGTCGTTATGAGGATTTAAGCTCTGGGTTCCCTATACAAACACGCAACATGGAAAAATTGAACATTACAAAACAGGCACGCAAACACACAAACACACCCACACACGTTCCCAGAAAAATGCAGGGACAGGCGTGTTCACATAAGGAGCGGAAATTCTCAAATAGGCAGGATGTGACATTAGTGTGAGCAGCGGAATGTTTCATTTTGAAAAAAAAACTGCGGGTGAACAGATCTATCGACTGTCGATTTGCTGACGATATTATTCATTTACGACATGTTTTGTAGACGGCTAATGTTGATACATTCTATACTGGGTTGACAAAACGTGTGATGTTAGAAAAACTTGGCACAACAAACTGTGGAGAGGCAGAAAAGAGAGCGCATCTTTTTTTTTTGTTAACACTTGAGGCTATCCTGGACTTTCCTGGAAAGATTATTAGATCTGGTGCCAGATCAACTTTTCCAGAATTTCAACCCTGGCTCACGTTCACGCGTGACCCTGTTCTGAAAACTGTTGGAACATTTAACGACAAAACTGTATGTGTGTGAAAGGCTTTAAATCTACCTTTATGGGAATATTCATGTGTGCAACCTTTTGAATATTTTTTACACCATTATGACAGCAAGTGTAAAATCTAAATGCACATGATTATAAATCATAATTTGCCCTTAAAAGGGGAAAGTGATTAGGAACTGTGTGTGAGTCAGAACATAGTATTCATGTAAGAGAATTTTATAAATGTAAATGTATGGTTAATAGAGAGTGCTAAAAAACTATAATGACAATAGTTACGGCCAACAATAATACTTTATCGAAATTATTATGCATGATGAACAAAGTGGTAATTCTGAAATACTGAATTCTTTAACAGTACCTTTAAGAAGGTGCTAGAATCTTTGTAAACTTCCTCATACGGTGAGTTCTCATCAGGCTGCTGTGGCTCCACCTCATCCTGCCAAAGACAGAATAAAAGACAGAACACTTACTTGAGCTACATACCATACAGATCTGATCAAAGCATATACAGACGAAACAACAATCCAGACAGCACAAAAATCAGTTAATCAGTCTGGTCATTGATCTGACAACTTCTTGCTTGCCCAGATTCATTCCTGCCTTATTAGGGTACCTGGTAACCCAATCTAACTTCTAAATTACAGTTCATAATGCTATTTTTGATGGCTGGCATCAGAAAGCTAATTTACCTTTGTCAGTCAAGTAACTTTGTCTGCATCACTCTATCCACATGTATCTAATGCTTTCTGCTGTACAGTGCTATGACTGATGGAAGACTGAAAGTGAGTGTGTGTGTGTGTAGTACTCACTCTGGGAGCTTCTACATCCTCCTCTGTGTCTTCACCCTCGTTCTGACATTTCCGTTTTGCACTGGGCACGGATGTGTCGAAGGAGGCCCTGCAGAACCAGAACCAGAACACACACACACACACACACCTGTAAGTGCTGATTCTGGATCTAAATGAACTGCCACAGGATAGTGAACTTGAATTACACTAGCAATTCAGTAAGTGCAACAAATACATACATGGGGATCAAACATGTCAATGCATGTAGATTTTAATCTAAAATGGTAATATTTACTTTGTTATGAAGAGAATATGATGAAAAAGTGTACAAAGGCGCCACCAAATGAGTTTATATAGGAACCAAAAGCGAATTCTGTTTCTGTTAAATCAACGGGAACTTTGATTCCCAATGCTATTTTTTATTTCCTGGGTGATCATACAAAGCCCACGCAGTCAGTTGTTACGTTCCCGATGTGAAATTTACCTGCACGTTTCTCTCGTCTCTTCAATTTCTTTTTGTTCTTCTTTGCTGTTTAGTACAGCTCCAATACTGTCAGCACTTTCAGCTCCAAGCTAAAGAAGAAATCTCTAGAATTAACTACCAAGCAAAATATGGACATTCCTCTTGACATAATGCAACGAACAAGTGAAGTCAACGTTGCTTTTTTTTGTTCTGTAATTCCGAGACAGATTTTCTTGCTGTAATCGTGTAATATCAAATAATTCCAAAGACTGCTGAAGATAGATTTTTGATTCTGAAACTACGGCAGAAGACAGGTCACTGGATCTGTAACTGTGAATATTTTCAAGAGTATGTCTGTCTATCGTGTTTATTTTGCAGGAGTTCAGCTGCTAGATAATTAAGCTAAGCTAACGAGCTAAACATGGGAAATTTGTATTGCAAGCATCTTCGAGCATTACCTGTTGTGCCAAAAGCTGCCGTCTCAGTTTCTGTCTCTCTCGTATTTCCTGCAATCGACTATTCATTTTTCTAATTTCATAAAAGAATATTTAATTGGTTGCAAACTTCAGTGAGCCCGCTAAGATTCATTCAAATCCTAAACGTGAGAGAGCGGCGCATGTGTATTACGTCATCAACCACGCAGTACTTCCATAGGACACATAAAAAGACGTCACAGATTTCAAAATTTATGTAGGCGCTTCACCTAAATTGTGGCTGAGTGTAAGCTACATCGGCAAACAACTGCAGAGACATCATAACTATCTCGACCTGTGTTTTTAAAGCTTAAAGAAGAAAAACAATTCCGACAGCTTGGACTCTTGTTGTACGAGAATTAACACAGTGCTGAGACACGGTCTGCAGACCCTGAGACGTTTAAAATAACGTTTGCATTTACGTTATTTTCTCCTTACAGTACAAGCGATTTCCCAATTTGACAAATGCTGTTGCTTGAATCACTTTCATCCTTGTTTTATAGCCTATATCAAATTGCATAACGAACATTTACTATGACACTCAGGATCGCTGGCTCTATTTTCAGTATGTTGCAGTTGAATTAATAAAATACACAGGGAATCTGAGTTGAGGCTCTCGTTCTAAGCAATTTTAAGAGCCTCTTCAGAACTGGAGCAGATCTATAGGGGTGTAATTTGCAGTTTTGACACTAGGGGGCACATTAGAGCCACATAGCAGATTAGTAAATCGAGGCCAGTGTGCACTGGAGCGCAGCATAGGTAAACGTGCTTTTCCACGGTTCGTGGGGCTACGTCAAGAGTCCGTACTCACTCGATAAACGGCTTTATCTTGTAAGGATAAATAGGTAAGATTTATTTAATCATTACTGATTCAATACATACGTCTGATAACAATACATACAACACAAACAACATATACGACAGCTTTATCGTGACAGAGACTAACTCGACCAAGTTATGTGGAGCCTGACTCGTGTGTTTTCAAGTAGTGACAGTTCTGAATGTTACAGTTTCAAAATGCGAGTTTGTGAAAGAAAACTGACCGACACATGCACATTCTAATGTCCACAATAAGTCACTCAAAACATTTGTTTGTTTTTTTAATTAATATTTGAGTCAGGCGTTGCGCACAAACCGAAATAACCAGACATTTAAGATTTTATATCTAATGTGATACAAATGTGGTGAACCGGCTTCATTTCTCATATTTGGCAGTCCAGTTAGCCTAATTGGCGGCCGGCATCGACTGGCAACTTGGATTACTGCCTGTTCGTTCTCCTCCCAGACATCAGTCAATTTATTTGAAATTCAATCCATTTTTTTTTAAAGGAAAGGGGTCAGTCTAATCACCGGGATGCCAGAACTCCGTTTCTCCACTCCTAGGGGATAACATCAACATGCAGAGGACGTCTCGTGCCCCGGGCTTTCCCCGATCTCGGTTCCATTGATCTGTCTCTGTGAGATTCTCACACCGTTCCGCTCTCTCTTGGACTGCCGCCAAATGAGAAAATGAGACCGGCAGAGAGCCATGCCGATGGACCTTCTGACGGACCGTTCTTGTTGTGAACTTGTGACGGGCACAAGTTGTTCACGAACATGACTTGTCGGTTTCTTTTCGCCGTCTGCCTGTTGCTCCTCGGTGGTGGTTCGTTGTGCGCGCACAGTGACGGTTCCTCGTTCATTCTTCCATACACCGACTGTATCCAGAGCAGAGGGAAAGCCGGGGTATACCAAGGCTCGATAGACGTTACCGAGTCCGGGAGTAAATGCATTAATTGGAGCGAAGTTACCGGTGTGACGGATCGATATCCCGGTAAGGGACTGGGAGACCACAATTTCTGTCGTAATCCGGACGGAAGGATCCGGCCTTGGTGTTTCTTCAGAAATAGCAGAGGACGGATCGACTGGGGCTACTGCGACTGCAAACAAGGTACACGTGTGACAAGTGCGGACACGTACTACTCTGCAACTGAATTATTTTCGAAACTTTTAGTTTTACTTTTCATTTTACTTTTAGTAAACTTTTCAACATTCCACAGTGTGTTGGCCACAAAAATCAGAGTGAGATAGCTTGGGTCCAGGATCAGTTAGTTAGGTTTAGAAAAAAAAAATAGGCCTACTATTTAACGCACCTTCTCCTGTTACAAATAGTTATTCACAATTATGAGTTCACATCACTGATAGGATAACAACCTTGTTACAGGATTTAGGGATAATATCTGAACTCGGTTTTTTGTTTTCTTTAGCTCCGTCTCACGTGCACACACACACACACACACACATACACACACATACACAGACACACACACACACACACACACACACACACACACACACACACACACACACACACAAGAACACCTGCATTGTCAGGTCAAGACAGGGGGCAGGATGAAAAACAAGTTTAGGCACATTCAAACGGACTGATTAGAATTCAGCTGTGGGGGAAGAGATAAGCATCTTGGGTTGCCAAACATGGTAATTAAAGCTCAAAAGCTGGCCCTCAGTTTCCCTCAAAATTACATTGTCTAGTAATGCCACAGGCCAAGTTTACTGTACTGTTTCTAGTAATTGGTGGCATACAATAGGTTATAACAAAGTTCGTGTCTTAGGGACAAATGTGCAGATGAGAAATCTATAGGCTAACGTAGACGAACAGTCGCGCTGTATTTAATTAGGCCTATACTCTGCTTCTCTCTTACAGAAACAATTTATTTCTTTCCTCTTATGAAAGGCTTAGAGAGGTTGTCTCTACGATCCATGAGGCCCACCGGTAGCCTAGTTTGTGCTGTAAGTCTGCCGCGCTGGTGCGATGACAGCCCCAAGTCCAGTGATTTACCCTCTGGCTCCGCTCGCGCGCTGACACGTCCGGAGTATTTTTAGCTTGATGTAGATTCATGAAGAGCGCAAGATAAAGACAAAATTCAAAACCAACTTAACAATTTCCCTGACCTGATATTATTTATGCCTACGGTAATTTGTGGGCAACTTGTTGGACAGAAAAAAACATTTGCATGAAACATCGCTTTGAATATTTAAGGAGTGGAGCAAATTTCAGTGGTTCAGTTAATTCGTTAACAAAATGATCGGCCTGTCCTAATTTTGGCCAATCTGACCAGCATCGTTAGTATCAGCACCTACAGGTTAATATAATGAGCACAGATTTAGTTTTGGTCTTTAATTACAAATTACTCCAAGATTTCGTCTTACTTTGAACCAAGTCTGTTTTCAGCTTAGGTGCCATCCATTTACTTATGACCCATTTCAATACATATGAACCCGGAGACCCCTTTTGCGTCCATCTCTCTCTCTCTCTCTCTCTCTCTCTCTCTCTCTCTCTCCCCTCTGTGTATGTGTGTGTGTGTGTGTGTGTGTGTGAGTGAGTGAGATTTATGGCTGCATTAGATGCAGCAGCAGTACCGGACACGGGCTCCGGTTGAGCGCGAATGTGCTGAGTGGGCATCGCTGGCGTCCATTTGTGTGCCAACACGGTCCAATCAGATTACGGAAATTCCCCCTATGAACTATTTCATTTATTCCATTTGCGGAATTTACTTCTCTGTTTCGTTTATATAGGCTATTCAGTTTATATAACAGTTTTTTCAGTTGTCAGAAAAGACACCCTGTAAAATAGTTTTTGGTTTCTCTAAATGGACCATCAGCTACTGTGCACATTTATCAGTTGTGTTGCCGATAAATGTGCACATCTCTAATTTATTTTAGAAATACAATAACACATTATGCGATATTGAACCGTTAAAATATTTAGCGGCGGCAGCTCTCTCTGCTGTAATGGGTTGACCCAGTACCCACAGGATTGTAGTTAAGAGTGGAAAGCGTTGTTCTCATTATTAAAAACCGGTTGTGGTGGCTGAGACGGCCTAGGGACAAGTTAACTTATTTCAGAAAAGTGTAACTGCATTACTGGAATATAAATTCGATACAGATAAATGTGTATACGTCGCTCAAGTTCAGACTCAGATGCATTAAAAAAATAATGACATTTCACTTATGCATTTAGCTTCGCATTTTTAACTTTGAGTTCTTTGTTGAAATTTTCCTCACACTTTAATCATTTAATGACTCAAATTATTAGGCCTGTTTATTTATTATTTATTTAGCAAAAGGTTTTTACGTGATGAAAACCTTATTTAAAGCAGTTTCGCTCAGAGAGCAGTCCGTCTTAATGAAATAACAGGATCGGAGTAATCGGGTTAGTCGTCTGAGGCGATCCACGCGGGACCCGTAAACATGTTTTGCCCGCGAGCAGCATAAACAGCGAAGAGCAACCAACGAGAGCGCGCGGTAAATATGTTCTTTTCTATGTGGCCGTTATAGAAGGGTAACAGTCTTTTGTATCAAAACAGCTGTGACGACCAAGGTCAAAGAGACGACTGTTTTTAAAAAACCGTCCACACACTGGAGATACTGAAAATGCCATCTAACATATCCAAGGAAACGTTTACACACATGAATAATGTCATACATTTTATAATGTTATAAAACATATGAGATTTTATATTAACTCTCAAATACCAATAAGTGAACTACTGGTTCTTGACTTAGACTGTAACAGCTAAATTCACTGTACACTGATACAAGAAGAATGGAAGTAAATGTGAATGTGTGTGTGTGTGTGTGCCTGTGTGTGTGTGTATTGATTAAATGATCTTTTGGGAGTAGAGGTATTTAGCTGATTGCATGTGTATGTATCTTGATGTGCACACGTGTCTATGTGTGTGCGTGTGCGTGCGTGTGTGTGTGTGTGTGTGTAGGCTCTGTGCGTTTGCAGGGCGGCAGGTCAAAGCTGGATGGTACAGTAGAAGTATATGTGAATGGAGTTTGGGGTTCAGTCTGCAGCAATGACTGGGATGACCAGGATGCTGCCGTGGTGTGTCGACAGCTAGGACAAGGGTAAGGACTAACACACACACACACGCACACACACACGTACGCACACACACACACACATATCCTCTCCCATCTCCTCTACATTTCTCTGTCTACATCGGTGAGTGGAGGCTTTTAGCCTGGTTCATCTGCCGGACTGTTGGTCTGTAAATTCCTTAGGCCACATGTTGTCCGTGCGTTTCCTATACAACCACATAACAACCTTTTGTGGAGCGCTCGTACTGGAATGCCCCGGGCCTCTGCTATTTGCCCCCGGAGCACCATTTTTACTCTTCAGGGGTCAAAGGTCAACACCTTACCTTTGAGCACATGCAGCATATGTGCAGTTGGTTGCAGGGATGTGACGTGTGTGTGTCTGTGTCTGTGTGTGTGTGCATTAGAGTGCGTGTGTATGTGTGTGTGTGTGCGTGTCAGTGTGTGAGTAAGAAGTCTTTGA
>NC_044505.1:13677615-13687615 GCF_902362185.1 Chanos chanos
ACACACACCTAACCCATATGTAATAGAAAGCAGTGGAGAGAGAGAACATTATGTACACACACAAACACACACACACACACACACACACACACACACACGCTTCTGCATTAACATTCGGTTATTAGCTTGTAACACAGCATAACTGTTATTTTAAATCACTGGCAACTTTTCAGGCTTAGAGGACTAAAATGAGATGCCCACTTCCGAGTTGAAAGAGTATCACGTTACAGAGGTGCTTTACTGAAATAAACTGATGACAGAACACACTGGACCACGTCCTGTGACACACACACACACACACACACACAGCCAAACACCACATTAGTTTTGTGCGTTTGGTTTTTCCTGGGCTGTTAGCCAATGACAATTACACCCAATGGTTTAGACCTGTGGGATATCAAGATACTGTCTAAGGACAGACATAAAATTAAAGTTCGTCAACTGATAAAGAGATTAGTCATATAGTTTTATTCTGTGTGTGCATTTGTGTGCATGTGTGCATGTTTGTGTGCATAGAATTGTGCGTATGTGTGTGTGTGTGTGTGGGTGTCTGTGTGTTTATAACTGTGTGTGAATAAATGTATGTGCATGTGGATGCATGCATGTGTGTGCACAAGCGTATGTGTCTGTGTGTGTATGTTTGTGTGTGTGTGTGTGTGGTGTGTGCATGTGTGACTGAGTGAGTCTGGTGCAGACTCAACACAGTAGATTTGTGTATATGCTGTGTGTTTGAGTGGTTACATTATTAGCAGCTTTAATAATATATCATATATTAGAGTACTTTTATTAGAATAATAGTATATCATATAGTATATTAGAGCACTTTTATTAGAATAATAGTATATTATTCGACCCTGCAAAGTTTGGCCTAGACCACAGTGTTGAGTTTCGGTATCGACGCCGCTTTTTCATTCAGTTAAAATAATTTGGTCTCTCTTTTGTATTTTAGACTATAATGTGTATCATGAATATTACACAATTTCCTGTCATGTTGCAGTTTACTGTTGGTACCTGCCAGCTGTAAATCTTAAGCAAATATTGGATAGTAAACTTACTGAAAGCATGTTACAGCGTCTTCATGCATTTTTACAGTTAAATATACAGCAACATAATGTCTTGTCAGTTATGAATCCTGCTTCGTTTTGAGAAATCTTTGACACGATTTTGATTTCTAACACAGCTACCGGTGAGATCCCATAATTTCACAGGTTAAATATTACAGCAACAGCAAATTACAACACGAACTTGATTATCTTCCTCCTTCTCCAAATCTAAAACATCAAAACATCATTTTTTTTTTTGGTTCTTTAAAACAAATGTAACGGTCTTAATTGACGTGCCTGCTCACTGGAGCAGCATGCGTCTGAGACCGCTGGACAGATCTCAAGGCACTCGCGGTCGAAATGTGGTTAAAAAAAAAAAACCCAACGGTACAACTTGGTTAGCATTGATGTGTGGCCATGTCGTTTACTGTGTGTGTGTGTGCGTGTGTGTGTGTGTGTGTGTGAGTGTGTGTGTGTGTGTGTGTTTTTTACAGGGAATTGTTGAAATCTTCTAGGTTGTATTGCAAAGTGCTGCATTAGACAGTGAAATATGAAAAAAGGGGCTTCAGTTAAAATCTGTACAAATCACGGCAGTTTCTCAAAATGCATCTGTCTTCATCTGGATGACTGAGTTCTCAGGATAACTCTTAAAATCCTTCAAGTAGTTTTGAAGATATTTTGCCAAACAACTTGTGTTCAGTGTTGATGTAAGTGATTGGCCCATGTGATTGGCTGTGTTTAACCCTACCTGTTAAACAGATGGCTATAAGCACACACAGTTGGAAGCAGAGATCTACTCGTCATGCGCTTAGTTTTTCCCACTCCTGTCTACCCTGTTCGGAATGCCGCAGGGGGATCTTTGTCCGCGTCTCTCCGGCCTCTGACTGGAATCGGGCTGGCATTCCGAAGGAGGCAGAGATCCATTTCCGGAAGAGTCAGTATTTTGTAAAACGACACTCTATATCTCTCTGGCATGAAGCAAGCGTTTCCGCCGCAGGGAAATGATTTCCAACTGCCCACACAAACAACGCATGCAAACAGCACGCTCACATAAACATGCACACTCACACACACACACACACACACTCACGCACACACCCACGCACACACACAGGCACACACACACACACACACACAACCGACATAATAGCCAATACAGACGGACTGGAATTGAATGACTGCAGTTATTACATTTAGCGTACGCTAAGTATATTTTAGCTCCCTCTGTTAGCTTCGCGTATTTTATTTTTCTTCCTGGGGGACGACCCAGTTTTAAAGGAGAGTAAGAGAGTTAAGGTTGCGGTTACCTAATGCACTATTTTCAGGGATGTCAGTCAATGCAAAATGCATTAAAACGACACTTATGGAAAACAGCTTCCAGCCCTGCGAAGGGCTTAGCATCTACGGTGTCAAATGGAGGGAAAAGAAGAACTTCCTGTCTTCCTTTTTTTTTTTTTTTTCTCCGATGTGTCATCCACTGAGTTTATGTTCATTCTGGTTAGTGGTTCTGACAGGAACTTCCTGAGGAAGTGACACGCTCTTGTTACACGGGAAAAAGTTATTTGAGTGACATAGATGTCAGTAAAACTATATAAATGTTTTCCTATCTTTACATGATGACAGAAGCGCTTTCATAAAACCTATTATGGGGGGGGGGGGGGGACTATTGATTCAATTAGGCTAAGACTAGCTCATGTGTAGGCTGGTATTGATTTCTATTTTGTAGTAAAACCTCACTGGTTTGTGACGGATATAAACTTCTCTCTATGTGAAACGTCTCCCTATGTGAAAACAGGCCATAAAGAGTTTCAAAAGTAACAGTGTTCATAACAAAACACTGAATGGAAAAGACAGACACAAGACACAAACCAGACTGATCAGCTCCGCCCTGTTTTTGTGTTTTTTATCTTCCCCAGACACTAAATAAAAAGTTTATTTCTCCTCCTCACAGAAATAGCCGCCAGACGCTGAAAAGAGCGTTACGCTGACAGAGCGAAACGGAGTGAAATGGAACAGTTACGTCGCAAATACACCGTTCCCCTCGAATTTAATGAGGTCTAACCAGTGTCATACCCTCACCTCCCTCTCTCTCCTTCTCTCTCTCTCCCTCTCTATCTCTCTCTCTCTGCCTCTCTCTCTCTCTCTCTCTCTCTCTCTGTCTCTCTCTCTCTTTCCCTCCCCTTCTCTCTCTCCCTCTCTCTCTCTCTCTCTCTCTCTCTCTCAGGTACGGGAACAACACAAAGATGTACAAGGTTCGTGTGGGGGACTACCACACTCTGGTCCCCGAGGAATTTGAGGAAGAGTACGCCGTCGAGGAAATTGTCCTGCATGGGCTTTACCGTTCCCATAGCAATGACTACGACCTTGCTCTGGTCAGGGTGTCGGCGGGCAAAGGTCAGTGCGTGACCCTGAGCAGGAGCGTCCTTCCCGCCTGTTTGCCTTTCCGCAGGGAGAGGGCACCAAAGGGCACGGGAAACTGTTACATCACCGGCTGGGGTGACACAGGTAAGAAGTTAATCCGGGATTTTTAGTAAATATGAAGAGCGGGATGTAATATGAGATTGAGATTAGATTTGAATCGGAATCTAAATTTAAAATTGATATTTGAGCTATAATCCAGGCTTAAAATGAGCATTGAGCTGTAATTTTTTTTGTTTTGGGGTGAAGTCAGCTGTAATCTGGGTTTAAGATTCGCTTTTGTGTTTCCACTGGAATTTAAAGATGGCAGAGAGCTGTAATGTTAGTTTGAGATTAGGATTAAATTTTAATCTGTTTTTTTTCCCACATCAACACTGAACTGTAATTTCCATGAAAAAAATATTTTATATCTTTAATATGGGTTTAGGTAAAGAAAATTTATTAGAAATATTTCAAGTTTAATCTTACCTAAGAATTCTCTCTTTTTAAATTGATTTGAGTTACTTTAAGGGGAAGATCTTTAATCCTCACTGGTCACAGTTAAAGAAAAATCCATGGCCCTCAAATCGAGCGTTTGACTCTGGAGACCATTGGAACATTTCTTTTAAACCACAGATCACATGACAACTGTCTCCATGGATTTGGAATTTTAAGGTCTGTCATTCTGGAGACTCCAGAATGTTTCTGGTCCAATTAGAGCTGTGTTTTCAGAGGAACAGAGGTATATGGGACATCAGACTCCTTCACTCTCACCCACTTACTCACACACACACTCACACACAAACACACACACATGCATGCACACTCAGATAGACGGATTGAGAGACAGAGAGAGAGAGAGAGACAGAGAGAGAGAGAGACAGAGGGAGAGAGACAGAGGGAGAGAGAGAGAGAGAGAGACACACACACACACACAGGCCTGCTTTCCACAGTCCCACCTTTTCCAGTCTAACTGATGTTTGTAAGAGGTGACCAGAAGGTGAACGGCCATTCAGACTCTCACTTTAGTGGGAATATTCCTGTACCTGTCCAAAAAAACATCTCTCCCATACTCTCTTCTCTCTGCCTCTGTGTACTTCTGTCTTTCTCTCTCTCTCTCTCTCTCTCATTAATCATGTTCTGAAATACGATACCCCCTCTAAAACTGTACTCAGACAGCTGACTTGAGTTGTAATTGAAAGAGCGATGGTGCTTTCTCTTTGGGTTTTTAACATTTGCCTCTGAACTCACGAAAACTCAGAAAGCAGTAACTGTGGTTTCTGTAGATGTGTCGCAGCTTAAAACCATACGTCACTGGATCACGGCTTAGATTTACATCTTAACGTAATTAACCGCAAATTCATTTGTTGAAAGTGCTCTGTGACAATCTGGTTTGGCTATATGTGTTTGCTGACAAATTATCATGACTTAAACCGGAGAGTCTGGATTTGAAATTTAGCAAAGTTCCCAATTTTAGGAGAAAATGAAAAGTTTGTGTATATTCTCAGTTTCTAGTCATAACATCAATATTTCAGTCAAAACAAAACCCACCCACCCACACACACACACACACACACACACACACAAAGTTATGTTAATAAACATTCCAATCATGAATTGGGAAAAAAAAATGTTTTCAGCAGAGCAGAAGTACAGAACTACTCCAAACTGTATTTGAGAGAATGTTTCGTTAATATGTGGATTCACTGCTTCATTCTAATTAAATTATCAGTAATTTTTTTTCAGGTAATTTCAGTAGGCCATTATTTGTAATACCAATAATTTAGATGTTTTTTTTTTTTTTTGGTAGAGATTTTAATGTTGAGGAAAGTATAGGGTATCAGTTTTTGGCTAACTTAGCTCAAATAGCTTCAGGTTTGGTCTTAAAGAGCCGTCATAAAAAGACATCGCTCTGTCCTGCTTCGCCTAGGATCATATAAGTTCCGTTTGGTTACTTAGACGTCAGTTAGAAATCTCGACAAGAGCAAGACACGCTTCTTCTCCTTGTTTACAGACATGATGGCTAAAAATTTATCCGGAATTTGATGAGTTTATTCTGATGTCCAAAAAAGGCTAAGCTTCACTCACCAGAGTTCTTTTTAAAAAGGTTTTTTTTTTTTCCAGACGTTTTTTTTTCCCCATCGGCATTCTCTAAACCCATATCAATCTGTTACATCGAAAAGATACAATAATTCAACAAAACCAGCTCAATGAAAATGAAAACAATCATTTCAATAGGCAAAAATGCAGTTTGAACCGCGTATGTATTACACATTAGATTTAAAGGAGTTTTTTTTTCCTTTTGTAGTTTAGTTTGTAGAAAAGCTGTGTATAGTCTGTGATGGAGGGTAAGGGGAGGGGGGGGGGGGGTTTGTGTTTGTTGACCTTTCTCAGAACACATCTGTATTTGAGTAAGTGCACACACATTTCTCATCCATCTCACACACTTTAACGCGACCGTTTACCGTCGGGCTGCTGAGCGGTTTTAGCGTATGTGCGTGAGACACGCGTGACATGACGCCAAACACACCGGTGACAGATGAGTGGGTTCCGTGCAGCCCGTCGTGGTGTGTTAGTGATGAGTGTGTGTGTGTGTGTGTGTGTGTGTGTTTGTGTCTTGTGGGCCATCCTGGGTCTGCATAGTGAAGCTATGAGCGCATTTATCCAGCTGTTTTGCACTAAGAGACACGGAGAGATAAGAAAACATAATGGCATTTCACAGCAATTATACACATACATATATATACGTATACACGCATATGGACAGACTAACACACACACACACACACACACACCAGGCTCATAACCTCAGAGAGTTCATAACCTTTGGAATTTTAACATGTTTAACTGTGTCCGTGGCAACCTTTGATGAACTGCTCCAAACGTTTTCGACTTTTCTTTTGATGGTTGAGTTTCATTTACGATGGTATCGTTTTTCTGCCAACCCAATTCCATTTCACTCGCTTACACAAGGGTTCAAAAATCTCACCGTCATATGGTTTATTATTATAAGAAAATTTGTGACAGTGGAATTTTCTGGAAAATGATCCACGCATAAAGAAAAAATGTTCATGGCACCGGCCCTATTACACATAATTATTCACCTTTAACCTACGACTACCTTTCTCTCTCTCTCTCTCTCTCTCTCTCTCTCTCTCTCATATTCCGCCTGAACTTGAAACAATAGAATTCCTTTTCTCCTCGTGAGAGTTGTAATGAAACACATGGGTACAATCCTATGACTGTGTTTAAGTGGTCTCTCTCTCTCTCTCTCTCTCTCACACACACACACTTAGTTGAGAAGTCTGTGAAGTGAGCTTGCTGATTTATATTTGAACAAATGCGTGTGTGCGCGCGCGTGTGTGTGTGTATGTGTGCGTATGTGTAACTCTCTCTCCCTCTCTGATTGGTCAGGTCGTGCATATTCCAAAACTCTACAGCAGGCCTCCATCAGCATGCTGAGTAAACGACAGTGCGAGCGTCGCTATGCCGACCAGTTCACTGGCCGCATGCTGTGCGCCGGCGCTGCCTTCGACGACAGACGCGTAGACAGTTGCCGCGGTGACAGCGGAGGACCTCTGGTGTGTGAACGACCTGGAAGTGGAGGTGACAGCTGGGTGGTGTACGGGGTCACTTCCTGGGGTCACGCCTGTCGCCTGCAGGACTCACCAGGCGTCTACACCAAGGTCTCTGCCTTCATCCCATGGATTAAGAAGGTGACTGGCCAATAGGATGCACTAAAGAGTGGAATGACACCACAACCAGCCAATAAAAGAATTGTATGGCTCTGACACTGACCAATGGTGTGCACAGACAGCTTCTAAGTTGGAAGCCTTTTGTGAGCAGGTTACGTCTGTATGTGTGTCTGTGTGTAGTACACTTTGTGCAGTGGCTTGACATAAATATGACTTAAAACTTGTCATAAGATTGTCTTAGAACTTCACAACATGACATAGCCAGTAAGTCACATCTCAGCAGCACTAGAATATGAGAGAAGAATTTTAACCAGCAAAGTTTCTGTTTTTTGTTTCTGAATGTGGTACATATAGCTGTGTTACCATGGCTACCCATACTTTGTACTCATGTTATACATGTTGTTATAAACTATTGTGATGTCACTCTTAGGGGCTTATGGCAGCTGTATATGGACATAATGTCAAGCCCATCTGCTCTTTGTTGTTGTTGTTTTTTTTTTTTCTCTTGTGTTAAATGTAAGCACTTCTTGGTTATAGGGACCAAAACAATAACTTGCTCTGGTCAAACCACTCCCTGCTATAATGATGCCATTAGCAGGGAAAATGTCATGTCAGCGTTTGAATGGACTGTTTGTCTAAGTCAAACTATTGAATCTATTCACAGTCAAATCCAACAGAGCTAGTGGATTATTAGATTTGGCGGATTTTAACAAATACATTTCTTTTCCTTTATGAGAGATGTTATTTTTCATAAAAGGGTTTCACTGAAAAACACTTTTCTGATAATTTGCCGCCGTGACTATTCGAACGCCCGTCTCTGTGGAGATGGTTGCTATGTAATTTTTAAAAACAACATGACATCACTTTGCCAGTGTGCTCAATGACATCATAAGCGCATTCGCTCCACAGGAAGCATGACATCATATGGAAAGCATCATATGCGTTTTATATGTCACTGAGAGTCGATACAGTAAAGACGACTGAGCTCCAAACAACAAAAACTACCAGCAACAAAACAACCTTATTTTACGGTAGCATTTAAACGTGTGTTCCTCCTCAAACTGAAGTTTCAAACTTGCACTAAATCGTCCATGTTTAAAAACATGTTTTTTGCATGACTGTTGAAAGCTGTCGGGAAAACGTAGACTTTAAATGTATTACATTGTAGCCTACTGACGTTGTATTGACATATTTCCGTTAAATAGTGGTGTTGTGATACGACTCTGTTCTTAATCAGTGACATACTGTAATTATTTCGTGCCATTGAGTTGTTTTGAATAAGTTTCCATCCCGTAATAACGTCCTTAATTTTCGCAGTTTCGTACGTCTTAATATAACGGTTCTTGCAATGCCTGATGTCTGAAAATGGTGTGGTGCTGAATCTGGTGCTATTGATTATTGAAATAGGTTGTTACATAAATCTTCATCTATTCAAGATGTAGTGAAATTAAGCCCGAGTACGGACTTTGTATTACCTTTTAAGAAACAGAATAAACGTGTTAACGCCGGTGTGACTTAAGAGCTATTACGGCTGATCGACCTGCAAAATGTAATACTTGTTTACTGTTCCTGGTGTTGTCTTGTCTATTGTTAAACTCTTCCCTCACCCTAATACGGACCCTCATCTGTCACTTTGAACTTTCCACGTGTTTGAATCACTCTCTCTCTTGTCTGTCTCTCACTCTCTCTTTCGCTGTCGCTTACACAGACAGTGTTTGTTTGCTATGTTTGCACTACAACCTTTTACAGCTTACGCGGTATGTGGTTAAGAGTTGCAGAACACAGACCCATTGTGTGTGTGGATACATCGCCTTTTCACACACACAAACACACTCACAGCTTTGCAAGTAGTCACCATGGAAACAAACACGGATTTAGATTGATGGATACGACTGTGAGGAATTATTGTCTCTATCCCTTCACTTACGTAAGTGAGCAATTTACTTTTGGTAACGTGTGACAGTCGTAGTAGTCGTAACCATGGCATCCGACATTATCAATGACGGCGACACCTTTAAACGTTCTGTTTCAGAGTTTCCCGGCTCGTCTGCAGAGATCAAAGTCCCCCGTTACTGTGACATTGTTCAGCCCAGTAACACTCACTTGTGAAGGAGCAGTTAGTTTTCTCATGGCTTTGAAAAGAAAGACTTGTTTGAAACCTCGTTGTCCCTGAATTTAGTCTATTACGCCTTACAGCGGGGAGGTTCTCACTATTATTCTACGCGGAACTGATGGACCCTATTTACAGCACGTTTACCTTTCCAATTCCCTTTTTCTTTCTTTCTTTCTTTCTTTCTTTCTTTCTTTCTTTCTTAATGGTCTGCTGACATCAATATAAATACGAAAATGGAACTGGGCCTGAAATGGCTATTAGCAGGATGTCTTTCGCCTGCAGTGTACAATCATTAAAATTCAGATCATTACAAAGATTGCCCCGAGAGCCTGGAGAGAATGGTAGAAAAGTGTGTACAGAGCGCCATCGAATGGTCACGTGTCGATATACTTGTCAAGGAGTTACCCGTCTCTTTCAACACTCTTTCAACACTGAACGCGTCTAAAATCAAACCGTCCATTTTTAGAATTGAACACATACATGTGCTACATTACTCCTCCGCCCCCCCTCCCCCGCCACACACACACACACACACACACACACGAGAGAAGGTAGAACTTCATCTAAAATAATTCCCAGGGAACAAAACGTACCTAAACATTCTTTCATATTTTTAGTTTTGAATCTGAAGTGTATTGTAATGGCATGTTCATTCTGCTAAAACTATGTAAATTAACTTTTGAAATTATATGACAGCCAGTGTGCGTAGTCATTCATTATTTTCGGTGATTTTATAAGTCGGACAGTGTCAT
>NC_044505.1:13692615-13697615 GCF_902362185.1 Chanos chanos
CACACACACACACACACACACACACACAGTCATAGATGTGGTATTGGTGGTCATTACCTCTGTGTCCACACACACACACACACACACAGTCACAGATGTGGTATTGGTGGTCATTACCTCTGTGTCCACACACACACACACACAGTCACAGATGTGGTATTGGTGGTCATTACCTCTGTGTCCACACACACACACACACACACACACACACACAGTCACAGATGTGGTATTGGTGGTCATTACCTCTGTGTCCACACACACACACACACACACACACACACAGTCACAGATGTGGTATTGGTGGTCATTACCTCTGTGTCCACACACACACACACACACACAGTCACAGATGTGGTATTGGTGGTCATTACCTCTGTGTCCACACACACACACACACACACACACACACAGTCACAGATGTGGTATTGGTGGTCATTACCTCTGTGTCCACACACACACACACACACACACACACAGTCACAGATGTGGTATTGGTGGTCATTACCTCTGTGTCCACACACACACACACACACACACACACACACAGTCACAGATGTGGTATTGGTGGTCATTACCTCTGTGTCCACACACACACACACACAGTCACAGTCATGTGGTATTGGTGGTCATTACCTCTGTGTCCACATACACACACACACACACACACACACACAGTCACAGATGTGGTATTGGTGGTCATTGCCTCTGCGTCCACACACACACACACACACACACACACACACACACACACACACACACACAGTCACAGTCATGTGGTATTGGTGGTCATTACTTCTGTGTCCACACACACACACACACACACACACACACACAGTCACAGATGTGGTATTGGTGGTCATTACCTCTGTGTCCACATACACACACACACACACACAGTCACAGATATGGTATTGGTGGTCATTACCTCTGTGTCCACATACACACACACACACACACACACACAGTCACAGATGTCGTATTGGTGGTTATTACCTCTGTGTCCACACACACACACACACAGTCATAGATGTGGTATTGGTGGTCATTACCTCTGTGTCCACACACACACACACACACACACACACACAGTCACAGATGTGGTATTGGTGGTCATTACCTCTGTGTCCACACACACACACACACACACACAGTCACAGATGTGGTATTGGTGGTCATTACCTCTGTGTCCACACACACACACACACACACACACACACACACACACACACACACACACAGTCACAGATGTGGTATTGGTGGTCATTACCTCTGTGTCCACACACACACACACACACACACACACACAGTCACAGATGTGGTATTGGTGGTCATTACCTCTGTGTCCACACACACACACACACACACACACACACACACAGTCACAGATGTGGTATTGGTGGTCATTACCTCTGTGTCCACACACACACACACACACACACACACAGTCACAGTCATGTGGTATTGGTGGTCATTACCTCTGTGTCCACATACACACACACACACACACACACAGTCACAGTCATGTGGTATTGGTGGTCATTACCTCTGTGTCCATGGGCGGGTACTTCCTTCCTTTGCTCTTCCCCAAGCACTTAGTTTTCCCTCCATCCAACAACTGGCACCAAAAACCTTTCTGAGGATCAAATCTACACACACACACACACACACACACACACACACACACACACACACACACAGAAAAAAAAGAGAGAGAGAGAGAAAGATGAAGGCTCCCATCATCTTGTCTAAATATGTAATTAAGTAAATTCACTGCACTTGTAAAGCTGTCACACAGACACGCGCGTTCCCAGCCGTTGAGTGACAGATGTCTTCTTTAAATCAGCTTGCTGTCAGTGGAGACAGGCCCACGCTTTTATATGCATTCAGACATGACTGAGCAATTTCACACAACCTTCACGACGTGTGTGTGTGTGTGTGTGTGTACAAATGTCTTTCACTGTATGGTTATTGAACGATAGGTGGTGACCCAACTAGTAAAGGTTAAAAACATTCTTTTGCAAACGCACAAAGAAAGACAGAGAGAGAGAGAGAGAGAGAGAAAGAGAGAGAGAGAGAGAACAGACAGATAAAGCAGACAGACAAGGAGTGAGACAAATGTATAACACAGAAGAAAGAATGAGAATGATGTGGAAATAAAGAGACAGAGAGAGAGACAGAGAGAGATGGATGGACAGAAATATTAAAAAGGAGGGTGAGGAAGACAGAGAGTGATAGAGAAGGACAAGAGCTGAAAACGAAAGATTATGAAAGAGCAAAAAAAAAAAAAAAGACTAAATTGAGTGAGAGAGATACTGATATTGAAAGATCAAAAGACGCCTCTCTAACCTGAGAGAGAGTGATGAAGAACTGAAGAGAAACAGAAATATGTTTAGATAAAAAAAAAAAAAAAAAAAACATGTATAAAAAATTTTACGCGGCGGAGGGGGACAGACAGAGAGACAGATAGATAGAGACACTGCAGAGAGAGAGAGAGAGAGAGTGAGAGAGAGAGAGAGAGAGAGAGAGATTCTCAGTGGGACAGAGGATATTAATATAGTACATGATTGATGGAGCTGTCTGTTGTAGAGAACACATGCAGAGCTGCAGCATATTCACACACACACACACACACACACACACTCACACACACACACATGCGCACACACACCGACACACACACACACACACAGACGAGAACAGCATTGAGGCGTGAACAGTATTGAAGCAACTTGCGTTAACACATGTGTGAATGTGTGTGTGTGTGTGTGTAAGTGTGTGCGTGTGCACGTGTCTGCGTGAGTATGTACCTGCATGCCTGTGTGGGTGTCTGTGTGAGTGTGTGTGTGTGTGTGTGTGTGTGAGTGTGTGAGTGTGAGTGTGTGTGTGTGTGTATGTTAATGCTGTTTATCAGAGTTTGGATGATTGCTGATCTCTACCTCATTTGGAGTACAGGATTAGAGTTCTTCTGATACAGCCCAATAACTCTTAATTACACAAATAAAGAGCAAGAGACCGAGACAGAGAGAGAGAGAGAGAGAGAGAGAGAGGGAGAGAGAGAGAGAGAGAGAGAGAGAGAAGGAGAGAGAGAGAGAGAGGGAGAGGGAGAGAGGGAGACAGCCCGGTAGAGAATGAGCTGTGCTAATTATCCAGTCCTGACAAGCTTTATCCTTTGCTAACACGCTATCGTTAACAGCCAGCGCCAAGCTATCGGTCTTAATCTCGCTCATTCTTCATTTAACCATGCATAACTCTGCCCACGTCAAATCGATAAACAAGGCTGTTGCCATGTGACCTTAGTCGACCACTTTATTGGTCAGGGGGCGGGACACGTCCAGGTGATAGCAGCCAGGAAGCGATCAAACATCGCGTCACTCAAAATGAAATTGTTTCCTCTGAGGAGTCTGAAGAGCAGTAATGTGTGTGAGCCACTAACACTGAAGTAATTAATAACATTAACATGGGCACTGATCTCAGATCAGTTCTGAGCATCCAAATCCCACTCTACAGCATTATGTCAGGCGTAATTAAGCTGATCAGTTGGTAATTACAGTTGTCAGATAAGAGGCCGATATCTATTACCTCCACACTTGGCCCTCACAATAGCTAATTTTACGGAACCGCTTAAGTGTTCACACTAAGATTTGGATTAACGATCAGTTTAGGAAACGAGTCCAAATTAAGACCATATCCATTCTGGCATATTCTTAGGATTTCTGTGATCGCACACACACCGTGAGCAGTGAGTAGTGAATTTAACCCATCCCATACACACCGGTAGTGAGCACACACACACACACACACACCAGGAGCAGGGTTAAGTGTCTTGCCATGGATGTTGAGGGAGGGGAAAGCATTGTTGACCTTCGCCCCACTGGTCCCGGGGACCGAACCAGCAACCCTCCGGTCACGAGCCCGCTTCCCTAACCGTTAGGCCACGGCTGCCCAAACGTACATTCTCTGGGCTCACAGTGTATGGCACACAGGTTAATCACCCAGGAGTGGATACAGTGAGTGAAGAGAGTGAACTGATGAATGTTTTCTGAACATGTGTATTTTTAAAGAACTGGGGAGAATGTGGGAGTTAAAGGAGGAGGTGAAGTGAGGACAGAGACTTACGTGAGCGCCTGGGAGTAGTTAAAATAAGGAGAGACACCCAGGAACTTCTGCACCTCGTCCATAACAGACGCCGGGTCATTCCGCAACTGCTGGCCATCTATAATCATTAGCTACAGAGAGGGAGAGGGAGAGAGAGAGAAAGAGAGAGAGAGAGAGACTGAAAATTGCAGTTCTGTAAAAAACAAACTGGCCCTCTTTCACAATGATTCTTAAGTACTGTTGTTTTCAAAGGGGTAAAGAGATGAAGTTAAATCACTTGAAGTACCATCTGATAATTATCTACAGAAGTAAAGCTTGAATGTGTGTGTGTGTGTGTGTGTGTGTGTGTGTGTGTGCCCGCATATGTTTGTGTGTGTACATGTGTGGATTTGTGCAGTGTGTCTGTATGCTTGTAAGTTTGCGTGTGTGTGTGTGTATGCCCATATATGTTTGTGTGTGTACATGTGTGGATTTGTGCAGTGTGTCTGTATACTTGTAAGTTTGTGTGTGTGCATGTATGTGTGTGTGTGTGTCAATGTGTGTGTGTATGTGTGTATGTGTGTGTGTGTGTGTGTGTGTGTTACCTGGCTGGGGGGGAAGTATGTGAGCCATCTCTCGATGTGTGTGGCGTACAGCCCCGGTACGAGGCAGCGGTTCTGGAGAGAGCGTAGTTCTGCAGGAGCGTGCTGATTGGCTGAGATAACCTCGTAAAAACTGAACCGCAAAGCAGCGTGGTCCTCATGTGCTCGCTGATGCTTCAACGAGAGAGGAGAGAGGGTGATTACCGTGACATCCATACGGCATAACCATAACGTTATTATAACACGACCACAACGCTTACACTGCACCACAACTCAACCGTAAGTGGACCGGACCACGACCGCAACGCAATGACAACATTACCG
>NC_044505.1:13722615-13725115 GCF_902362185.1 Chanos chanos
TCTCTCTCTTCCACTCTCCCTCTCTCCCTCTTCCACTCTCCCTCTCTCTCTCTTCCACTCTCCCTCTCTCTCTCCCTCTCTCTCTCTTCCACTCTCCCTCTCTCTATTTCTCTCTCTGTCTCTTCCTTTCTCTCTCTCTCTCTCTCCATTTCTCTCTCTGTCTCTCTCCCTTTCTCTCTCTCTCTCTCCATTTCTCTCTCTCTCTCTCTCTCTCTCTGTCTCTGTCTGTGTGTGTGTGTGTGTGTGTGTGTGTGTGTGGTCAGTAATTAGTGTAGGATCACCTGTCAGCAGCACCTGTGCAGCGTGAGCAGCGTAAATGAGAGTATGAGTGTTTGTGTGTGTGCGTGAGTGTGTGTTTATGCGTGCGTGTGTGTGTGTGCATGTGTGTGTAGTGATCGATTTCTCTGTCTGATTAATAAGGTGCAGATCTGGCAGGTGTCACATTCATGCTTCACTAAAATAGGTTCATATATTTCCTCCCTCACGCTGCATGCAAATACAATCAATACCACTTTCCTGTTTGTCAGCTATCTATGTATGTGTTAGTGTGTGTGTGTGTGTGTGTGTGTGTGTGTTGGACATAAACAGAGAGGTTGCAAGAGGCAAAAACGGTTGTACAGGCTGAGCTTACCAGTCACCATGTCATTACTCTCTTTCACACACACACACACACACACACACACACACGCACAGACACACACACACACACACACACACACACACACACACACAGACACACACAGACACAAGTGATGGTAATGTTGCCCTGGAGTGAGAGCAGTGATGTGTGGTTAGAGATTCTGTCATAAGAGAGGAGTTTATTGCCTTAGACATCATGCTATAATTCCATTTGCCACAACAAAACAACGTTTAAACAACGTTTGCAAGATGAAGGAGTCGCAAGACACTCAAATCTAATCAAGGACGTGCGCATGTGTCTGTGTCTGTCTATGTGTGTGTGTGTGTGTGTGTGTGTGTTTGTCTGTGAGTCTGTGTGAGCGAGCGTGTGTGTGTGTGTGTGAGTGAGTGAGCATGCGTGGTGTGTGTATGTGTGTGTGTGTGTGAGTGAGTGAGCGTGCGTGGTGTGTGTGTGTGTGCGTGCCTGTGTGTGTGTGTGTGTGTGTGTGGGTGTCTGCGTGCGTGTTTTACATCCTAACTTAATGGACTGAAGTTTTGATTGATGTCTCTTTCATTTAAGATGAACTTTCCCACTCTGTTAATTTGGTGTTTATGGTCAAATGTAATTTTCTCCCAGCTCGGTTAGATTGGGTTAGCAGGAAACGTTAAGGGAACGCTCATGAATATTTATGAGCATTACACACCTAAGGGGAATAGAGAGAACATGGTTTATGGCTCAGATATGAGAAATAAAAGGAGTTACTGTATACTCAACATAAAACAACAATTATGTTTATACCATTTAGGCCATATTTCACTAGGGTACAGATATATTTACCCTGCAGTGAAGGATAGCGAGAGAGAGAGAGAGAGAGAGAGAGAGAAAGACAGAGAGAGAGAGAGACTGAGGGAGGGATGTAGTGAAAGACAGAGAAAGAGAGAGAGAGAGTGGAGAGAGTGTGTGAGCGTAACAGAGAGAGGAGAGACAGAGATAGAGGAAGAGAGATGGGATGGCGAGAGAGAGAGAGAGAGAGAGAGAGAGAGAGAGAGAAGATGAAAATGGATGAGGCTGAGAAAGAGAATGATAAAGCTATACTTGGACTCCTGCACTTTGAGCCAAAATCTACCCGTTCCCAGCAAACTCTGTCGGCGATAAGCCAAAATAACAACAGAAAACACAAGCAAGTCAGAAAACAACGATAAAGATAAACACACAAGAGCAACAGAAAAGCAAAAACAATCAGAAAAACAGAAATTTGTTACATTTTTCTCTTGGACAGTTTGCTGCAAGGCATGTGTTTCACAGCGTAGAATGACTCCATCTGCGAAATATTCTGAAAACATCACAAAACCTTACTACTATTAAACCTCTTATAGAGATGCTGTCTCACATGGATTAAATCGTCATAGGAAAGCATTATTGTATTAATACAACATCACATATAGTGAATGAATAAATGTAAGAGCATACTGACAGAGTTAGGCGGATATTAAAATACAATCCTGTAACAGAATTATGCTATAAAAAATGGATGTCAGTCTATGTTGATGTCAGTGCAGCTGTGATAATTTGTAGAAGATTGTTTAATTGAGAAAACTGGTCTTTTACGAGATTATGTTAAATAAACCTTCCATTTCACTTGTTTTCACTAAAGGCACACATGTTAAATGTAAATGAATTCAGATACATGAGCTCACAGGAGTACCACCTTATTCCCACTGTGTTTGGTTCTATTTTAGGAGAGAATGCTGGATGGAAGTGTGTGTGTGTGTGTGTGTGTGTGTGAGTGTGTGTGTTTGTGTGTGAATTATACTGGTGCCCAGAACCAGCATCTGGATCACAGTGGGTGTCAGAACCGATGCCAGTGAGAACTTTGGCACT
>NC_044505.1:13730115-13732615 GCF_902362185.1 Chanos chanos
CTCTCTCTCTCTCTCTAACACTCTTTCTCTCTCTCTCTCTAACACTCTTTCTCTCTCTGTCTCTCACACTAAGTGCACACTTAAAACTGTTGGTTATTACTGTTGCATTATTCTTCTGGAAACAACCAGTACACTAAAAACACACTAACTCTATGATTGTGTGTGTGTGTGTGTGTGTGTGTGTGTGTATGAATCATTCTTGAACTAAGTAAGATAAGTAAGCTACTCCGTCACCCCCATAACCCTTGACAGCACACACGCACACACACACACACACATGCACACGCACACACACACTTCCTCCACAGAACAGAAATATTGTTTGATCAATACCTCCTACACGGCTGTAAATGGAAGAAGTGAGTTTTTTTTTCCCCGCTTTGTTTATGCGGTCTTGTGTAAAACCATCAAATGGCTTTTCTAAAGACTATTATTACATCACAAAACCACACTGTTACTACATACAAACGAGCTTGACTTGTCTGTCAACATTCACACATTCACTATGCTAGCTAGATAAACAATTAGGTATGAGAGTTTGGACAAGCTTAAAAATAACATTGCAAAGGGTCAGATTACACGCATGCAATATTCTATATCACATTTCTTAACACTATGTGCATGCACACACGCGTGCACGTGAGTATAAACACACACACACACCCTTACGTGCGCTATCATGTCAGCGAGACAGGGAAAAGAGCTACTGAATATGAATATATTAAATTTATATTTCATAGTGGCCTTGTCTGCCTAAGGCTTGCTTCAAGGGACACGAGTTCTAGAACTCCATTAAACAGATACGGAGCTACACACACACACACACACACACACACACACACACACAATCTTATTCCAATTACACTCAACTGTACTCACTCTCTCCTCTCTTTTCTTTTCTCTTCTTTTCTCCTCTCTTCCCTTCCCTTCCTTTCTGCTCTCCTCTTTTTTTATATCTGTTCTTTAACTTCATTTTGTGTTTCTCTTCTCTTCTCTTCTCTTCTCTTCTCCTCTCTCTGTGTTAGGTTGTGCGTGGATGTGCCTTCTGTTTGCGGGTGAAGCTTTGATACTTGCGTCTGTACCAGGATGTGTTTGTGTTTGTGTGTGTGTAAACGTGTGTGTAAAGGAGTGTAAATGTGTGTATGTTATTGTAAGTGTGTGTGTGTGTGTGTTTGTGACTATAAGTATGTGTGTGTGTACAGGAGTGAGTGTGTGTGTGTGTGTGTGAGAGTATAAGTACGTGTGTGTGTAAAGGAGTAAGTGTGTGTGTGTGTGTGTGTGTGTGAGTGTGTGTGTGTGTGTGTGTGTGTGTGTGTGTGTGTGTGTGTGTGTGTGTGTGTGTGAGTGTGTGTGTGCGTGTGTGTGTGAGTGTGTGTAAGCGTTGTTCTGCAAGATGTGTTGGATTGAGAGAGCAGTGGGAACTGATGTCAGACTTCTCTAATCCTCATGTTTATGAATGGCACTGTCTCTGAAAGCCCGCACTCCAACTGTTCTAACGCTCAGAGCTGCACACACACACACACACACACACTCCACTTCACTGCTTCACACAGTCACACAACCACAACACAGCTTAACACACAGCACTGACACATATACTACTACACTCAACACACAGCACTTACACACAGACTACTACACTTAACACACAGCACTGACACAAAA
This sequence comes from Chanos chanos, assembly GCF_902362185.1. NCBI lineage: Eukaryota > Metazoa > Chordata > Actinopteri > Gonorynchiformes > Chanidae > Chanos > Chanos chanos. The sequence continues at coordinate 13,731,781 of NC_044505.1, forward strand.
ACTACTACACTCAACACACAGCACTGACACACAGACTACTCCTCGACATACAGCACCGACACAAAAACTACTACACTTAACACACAGCACTTACACACAGACTACTACACTTAACACACAGCACTGACACAAAAACTACTACACTTAACACACAGCACTTACACACAGACTACTACACTTAACACACAGCACTAACACAGACTACTACACTTCACACACAGCACTGACACAAAAACTACTACACTCAACACACAGCACTGACACACAGACTACTCCTCGACATACAGCACCGACACACAGACTACTACACTAAACACACAGCACTAACACAGACTACTACACTTAACACACAGCACTGACACAAAAACTACTACACTTAACACACAGTACTGACACACAGCCTACTACACTCAACACACAGCACTTACACACAGACTGCTACGCTTAACACACAGCACTTACACACAGACTACTACACTCAACACACAGCACTTACACAAAAACTACTACACTTAACACACAGCACTGACACAAAAACTACTACACTAAACACACAGCACTAACACAGACTACTACACTTAACACACAGTACTGACACACAGACTACTACACTCAACACACAGCACTGACACACAGACTTCTACACTTAACACACAGCACTGGCACACAGACTACTACACTTAACACACAGCACTGACACAAAAACTACTACACTTAACACACAGCACTGACACACAGACTACTACACTTAACACACAGCACTGACACAAAAACTACTACACTTAACACACAGCACTTACACACAGACTACTACACTTAACACACAGCACTGACA
>NC_044505.1:13740115-13745115 GCF_902362185.1 Chanos chanos
TGGATTTCATAGCAAATAATTGGAGATGGGAAATCATCTAAATTCGAATTAAAATGCAGCAACTCGCTCTGCATTAATCTGCAGCACCGTAGATACTTGACATGTCATGTTCAAGACCATAAATTTATGGAACAGTCGCTTCTGCCTGATAATTTTACTTTAACTTAATGTTGAGTTTAGTTAGGCTATTTAATGACAGATTTTAGTTAGTTATCAGGCTAAACTGGCAAACTTCTTAAATCCAGCAAAACAAGCGAATATTGTTAGGGCTAATTACCAGTAAAGATAACGTTCAACTGCTTTCACACTAAAACAAAGGTTAGGTGGTGGCAGACTGGGGATGTGTAAAATCTCTATCTCTTCTCTAAAACGCTTTTTTGTTTGTTTGTTTGATTGATTCTGCTCTCTAACTCCACAAAACCAAGGGTAAAACTGTTTCGACCGAAAACAATCGTATCATTTTATCATCAAGCTTGATTTTGGTGGTGACAGCGGTCGCTACTTGACTCCGCCCCTGCGAAGCCACTTAAACTTCACATTTTTTGCAACCACGTATCGGAAAATTTCATACTTGATCGATACAGTAATTAGTGTTTCATTAATGTTTTTAACATGCTTTACAGCGTTATAACGCCGTCAAGACGAGATCATTATGTCTCTGGACGGAAACTGGTACACTTTGTTTTAAGCAAGCCAACACATTCATTTGTGTCTTGTTTTTTTTAAGCAAGTTATTTTCTTAGAGTCATTAGATGAATCAAGTTTGTTATAACTGGTACAGATTTACTTGGGAATATTTACAGCGTTACGAATTAAAATAAACGCTTAAACTACAAACTCTGTTCACTTCTTAGACTAATTAATTTGTGTCATTATCAACAGCGTAACAGGCGAGCATCTAATTGTTTTCTCGAGGCGGGGATTTGATGTGAATGACTCGTGCATGCATACCGATGATATCATAAACAGCATCAAGGCCAAAAGACCGCTTTGATTACGGGCATCTCAGGTCCCCTCCCGATAACGTGAGATTCCATCACAGTAACCCTTCATTAAAAAACAAAACAGTGGCCAAAAGAAACAGAGAAAACCTGGTCCATGCGAGCAAGGAAACATGAACAAAGTTGCAGTATTTATAACGCTCGCGGATAAGTAAGCTTAATGAAGTATAAAGTGCTCCGAGGAAGTACGAGCGAAATAGGCGTGCTTTACCTACCTCAAGCCGTATTGGAGGAGCTGTCGGGCGGGTAGCTGCTACGGATGAGTCGCCTTGCTCCGGAACAATGTCACGGGGCAAGTCCTCAAACCTCTGCCGCTTCACGGACTGAGGCAGCGAGTCCAATTCCATTCTCTACTCGCTCCCGATTCAAACGCAGCCATCTGGAATAATGCGGACACCAATTCACTATTCTCCTCCAGTCCCCCACTCCCTTCCTGTACTGTCTCCCCCTTTTCTCTCTCTGCGACACGGATTAAAGCAGCGGAGGAGACAGGAGGGGCGTATTAAAAGACGGACTGAAGAATATCTTGCTAGCAGCAACTGATGCGCCCTCCAACGCTGCCGATTACAGAGTGCTACTGCTTTCTGTTGCTCATGTACTGTAGTAGAGAGAGAGAGAGAGAGTGAGTGAGAGAGAGAGAGAGCGAGGGCAGGCTGATGATGCCCGAGGAGTGATTGACACAAACAGTCTAGTCCTTTAGCTAATCAGAACCGCTCTTCGTGAGCTGGGAGCCATTTTGCTGGCATTTAAACTTAACTCGTGCACTCTTCACCGCTTCTGAGGATGTAACGGAATTGCAAACATCCAATAATTTGAATACTTGGATGTCATGGAACTTCCAGATCTGGCATGGTGACAACGTGCAAAAGTGCGCGCATGCATGCGTGGCGTGTGTGCGCGAGAGAGAGTCTGTGAGTGTGAGCGCACGTGGTGTGTGTGTGTGTGTGTGTGTGTGTGAAAGATAGAGAGAGAGAGAGAGATGTCAAATGTAGACTGTCTACGACGAGAGTTCTATTCTTGATAACGCCGAATATTTATTGGCCCGTTTACTCCTTTATTCAAGTGTCGGAGAAAAGAAATGAAAGTAAACAGTGCATCTGGTAAGTAGCAGAGATAAAGCCAAAACATATGCTACCTTAAGACTGAATCAACCACCTTCATACCTCGAGACTTATTCAGCCAGCCTCATTCTATGTTGAATTTAGTCTTCCAACAGAATATTCCATGATAACCTTTCACACTGAGAGTGACAACAGTTGGAAAAATGAGATTAAAAAAAAAAAAATCCATTAAGTAGAAGCAACCAACAGCAAGAAGAAATGCCCTTGAAAAAAAATGTGAATGTGAATTAGAGTGGAACCCAAGCCAGTTGTGCTCAGAGCTTGTCTAATGTGAAAATAAACTGACACACACCAAGGTCCCTGGAACTTGACTTGACGTGATTTGGTGGTTTGTGGTGGTTCTGTCTGCGCACGCAGAACGCTGGCGTCCGAGGGAGAATGTTTGTTAAACTAGCTCAGACCTATTAGCTTTTCAGTCTGTTAGCTAATGTTTGTGACAACCATTAAGCTAGCAGAAAAATGTTTTGGGACGGTTTGCAAGCATTAGCCATTGTTTGTCTTGTGGGGATATGACAAGCAGGTGTAGGGAAACACGAATTGGGGCCTGGTGGTCCTTATCAAACTGCCTGACCAGCTAGCTGCCGCACACACACACACACATACACACACATACACACACACACACTGTTCCCATTAGCGTCGCCTCATTTGGGCCAAATGTGCAGCTTTGGCATCGGTTCAGACCTCTTTCCTCTCCTCCCCCCTCTCCTCTCCTCCCCTCTCTTCTTTCTCTCTTCTCCTCTCCTCTCTTCTTTCTCTCCTCTCTCCCCTCTCTTCTTCCCCCCCCCCTTTTTTTTTTTTTGGAGGGGAGCTGAATACTTCTAGTGGCCCATGGTTAAAATATGCGTTTAATTTGATTATTTACTCCCTATTGTTTTCCCTTCTATAGTCTTGACATGCATCTCATTCTCTCTCTTTTCTCTCTCTCTCTCTCTCTCTCACACACACACACACACACAGAGAGAGAGAGAGGGAGTTTGTATTATCTTGGTGTCGCTAGGGAAGCTCTTTTATATTGTCATTCTAATGGAGGTATTCTGGTTGCGTGAGGGGGTATTGTTTTGTCATAGAGTCAACCGTTTAGTTTTAAGGGGCCCAATAAAAGCGCACTCAGACAGTATCCCACTCACAAACTCACGCGTCCACCCTCCGTTTTCCTCTCTCTCTCTCTCTCTCTCTCTCTCTCCGTCTCTCCTTCACAAGTCCCTTTATGAACGCAGAGTTTACACAGAAAATACAGTCATATCTTACCTTTATTGGAACCAAATAAACATTTTCTTATGTTTTCTCTCTTTCTTAAATTGATTTCTTTCTTTGCGTCTTACGTTGTTGCGTCTGCCCGTTGCGTTTAACGCTGACGCTTTTTCCAAATCTATCTTTTCTTTGTTTTTTTTCAGACAAACGGATAGTGAGTTAAGGGTTAGCGTAAGGATAGACGGTGATATAAATGTAGATAGTGGAGTGTGGGTTTGGAAAAAATGGTTCCGCCCCCTCCGCCCAAACCCCCTGGCTTTGGAGTATATTTGCCTGCAGTATATTTAGCTTATACCAATCACCTGGATTAACAAGCGAAAATTCCAAAGCGCGCCAGCCATCGCAGGAAAAAAAAAACCAAAACAAAAAAACGACAGCACGTTCATACAATTCAAAGTCTGACAATGGATGGCTCCTTCTTAAGTCATCTATATTTTCATTTAATATTTTTTTATTATCCAGCCAACGTGACTTAGCTGATAGACAACTTGGTGATAAACTGTATGTTATGGACTGTTTTAAATGACAGGGTTAAGATGTCATTGTTCGCCGAGTAGAATTTGAAGTTATGCAAACTTATGAAATTCTTTACAAGAGGAGGGATCAAAATAACACAGTGAGCAAACATTTTCAGAAATGTTTCAGTTGGAAAAACCTTTCGGTTGAAACCTCTCTGTTTCTCTCTGTCTCTCTCTCTGCCCCAGACACAAACACACACGCACTCACACGCACGCTTACACACACACACACTCACTGGCGCCTGGTAAAATGTTATGAGTGGATCTCCACTTGCGGGCCTATTATTAGAAAATTCAGATTGGAATCTCGGCCAGAACAGGGACAGCTAACGCATCCACACCCACATTCCTAAATCCCCTCAGCTATTCCCAGATTCTGGAACATCATGGTGCAAGTGACAACACCACACAAAGTGTCTACTGCTCTGACTATTCTAATCTGCAAAAAATTTAATCTGAGAGAGAATCTGGACAACTGAAGAAAAAAGAGAGAGAGGGAGAAAAAGAGAGAGAGAGACAAAGAAAGAAAAAGAGAGAGAGAAGGAGAGGGAGAAAAAGAGAGAGAGAGACAGTGTGCATTTTCTCTGAGCTGCATGCTAACTGTTTTGCCTGCGGCATAACTGGCCATTGCAACCTCTGGGTCACAGGCCCTCCTACACACACACACACACACACACACACACACATACACACACACATACACACACACACACACACACACACACACAGACACACACCGGGTTAAACTCTGATGAAGCATCAGCTCCCTGAGTTCATGTATTTTACAACAGAAGTTAGCCTTTGGGCCTGCAACTCAGTCAGCTGTGTGCATGAGAGAGAAAGAGAGAGAGAGACAGAGAGAGAGAGAGACAGAGAGAGAGAGACAGAGAGAGAGAGAGACAGAGAGAGAGAGACAGAGAGAGAGAGAGACAGAGAGAGAGAGAGACAGAGAGAGAGACAGAGAGAGAAAGAGACAGAGAGAGAGAGAGACAGAGAGAGAGAGAGAGAGAGAGAGAGAGAGAGACAGAGAGAGAGGTGAGCGAAGGCTAAGGCAAGAAAGACACGATGAAATATAAGAAATTGAGTCGCTGAATCTAAAGAACTTT
>NC_044505.1:13752615-13757615 GCF_902362185.1 Chanos chanos
TTGCTGTCGCACTTTATCAACTGAGCTGACATCAGTCACACTAAGTTACAGTGCCAATGAGACCCACAGGCCAAAACACACCCAGAGATAGTAACATACGGACCAACACACACGTACACACACACACATACACACACACATATGCGCACACACATACACATACAAACAGACAAACATTCTGCTCTCAGGCTTGTACATGTTCACACACACACACACACACAAACATACACACACTCAAATGCTCAGACATGAGTAAAGGTTGCATAGTTTTAACATGTACTTTACAAATGACCGTAGCATTTAACCTGGCATTTTGAACAACATTTTTACTGTAATCACACAATATCTGTTCTGTGTTTATAGTCAGTGTTTCAGGCTTATGTCAGTTGATTAAACTTTCAACATTATATGTTTCGTTCATACATTTGTTTTAGTTGCTTACAATATTCACATGTAATGTATCTTTAATTTATGGAAGAGTAGAAACATAACCCTCTCTCTCTCTCTCTCTCTCTACGAGACACGCATACACACATGCACACTCAACTACCCATAGTTTGTTTTGATTCCCTAGTCGTTAATTATTAATAATCACTCATAAGCATTATTTTTGAATAGACTAATCTTGGTGCCCTGCGATGGACTGGCGACCTGTCCAGGGTGTTTCCCCGCCTTTCGCCCTATGAGCGCTGGGATAGGCTCCAGCACCCCCCACGACCCTAATACGGATAAGTGGCTTAGATAGTGAGTGAGAGTGAGTGAGACTAATCTTGGCCATAACCATAACCAAATACTGTAGTCAAACTTTTTTTTTATAACAACTAAATGTGGGGTTTTTTTCTCCTTTAACAACAGTTTTCCCACGTGGGGAAACGACTGTCACTGAGAGTGCCTCTACAGCCTTAACCACACACACACACACACACACACACACACATTCCCTGCCAGTGTCTCATATCCTCTCTCTCTCTCTCTCTCTTTTTTCTGAGATTTTCCTCTCTCTTTCTAAGGTACTCTCCCTTATTGCCCACTCTGTCTATCCATCTATCTCTGAGAGTTTTGGAATACGCTTGTTTGTGCGCATACATACAAAGTATACTGTCCTGCTAATGCATTAATAGCACAAAGTAGAGCTCTCTCTCTCTCTTTCTATCTCTCCCCCTCTCTCTCTCTCTCTTTCTGTCTCTCCCCCTCTCTCTCTCTCAGAATAAATGCCTCTGTCGAGACAATAAACAAAAGCAACGGCCTCTTTACAGAACCCTCAATATGGCTTGTTGACAAATGAAGTCGCGAGGGACAAATTACCTTGGGTCTTGTTAGCGTCGGGTTGGTTATTAATTCTCGGTGTTTTTAATGTTTGGCCTGGGCTGTATTTTAAACGTCTTAATAGGCTCTGCCATTTCATTAGGAGCTCCTCCACCCTTTTCCTGCGCTGAGTAATGCGAAACTCTCCTAATTGCAGACAAATCGCTTTGCCGCACACAATAATTCCCGCATTTTTTTTGATGTTTAATTTCGCGAGTTGATTACGGCGACTTTGGTGCGAGCTATTTTTCCTGCGTATTTCGGCTAGTCGTTTGTCTGTTGCGTTCGCGAGGACAGCGTAGCGGCGCGCATACAGAATGAGCGCGACTGCCTGCCCGCAAGATTGATTTCATAAATCACGCGCTCGTTTGTAATGGCTTTTTTTCTTCGCCACCAGCAAAACCATTCAGTAAATGGCACGTCACTGTTGTGTGTAATGCGTAGAGACAAACACACCAAATTAATGACGGTAATAGGTTTTCTGGGAGCAAAGAAAAGTTTGGGTGCGCTCGCGCGTTCTCATGTATATGCGTTTGTGCGTGCATGCATGCATGCACACGTGTGCGTGTGTGTGTAAGTGTGTGTTACTGACCGTGCGAGTTAAGGACAGACATATCTCTTCGTCTCAAAGGGAAGACGTGATTATGTATCAGTTGTTTAATTTCCATTTTAACCTTTACCCAGTCACAAAAAGGGGGGGGGGGCGACACACGTGACAGCTCTTTTTAATAGACTACATCACGTCTTGCTCATATAATCACGGGAAATATACCTTTCTATGGAAGACTGGCTCAGACTGTAGTTCGGTGTATATACTTCAAACTAGTAGACCGGGTTATGTTGGATCAGAGTTTCCGAGATTAAAGACAGAAATCGGCAGAAATATGAAGGACCTTTTCCCGTGGAATGGGATTAGTTCTTATTTAAACTGCCCATTTTCCTGGAGAAGATTTTTAGACAAACCCCATCGGAGCTCCCGCTTGGCAATTTCAAAGAAAGCTGATGAAACAGGCAGCGTTTGCTCTTATCGTTGACATCACTTCAACTGCACATCGCCTCTTGTAGACTAACAGATTGGAGTTGAACATGCATTAAATCTAAAAATGTAAACCTTGAAAGAGGGATTTTTTTTTCTTCCCGCATTCAGTGTGTGTGTGTGTGTAGTTTAATCCGAACCTCGGCGAGATCATCGTCTGGATGAAAACCAATATCATTAAATCGAATGTCACGTGCGGATGATGTACCGGCAGCACAAACTATTTAATCAAACTTCCAAACAAAGTCTGAACATGTCATGAGAAATATTTTCTGAATTATTGGGCATTAATATGGGGGGGGGGGGTGAAGGATGTATGAAGGATGCCCCCCCCCTCCCCTCCACCAAACAGATTATCGAAGTCTTTGATGTCATAAAATATTTCAAAAGCAGCGTTTGATATCAAAAGAATCTTCACCTTGAGATAAATCCGTTATTATTCTGAAAGGGTTTTTTTATAAGAAGAGAGGAAAACATCCGAGTCTGAAAGAGAGGGACTAAGAGAAAGAGATGGAAAGCATCATGTCCTCACTGAAGGACGGAGGAAGCACCGCTGTACTTATTTTATGCCCGTCACATGAAATTAGCCAAGCAGACACTCTCTCTGACTCACAAGCTGTACAGACCCCACTGTGCTACATGCTGGTGTGAGTGGTTGTGTGTGTGTGTGTGTGTGTGTGTGTGTATACATATGTGTGTTTCAGCCAGGGTTGTATGAGGTAAGTGTTTTGTGTGCACTGAGGGAGAAACAGAGAGAGTAAGTTGGAGAGAGAGAGAGAGAGAGAGAGAGACCTTGATAACATGTATACACATTTGTCACTGTAAGTGTTTTATCTCCTGAATGGAAAACGTGAGTGTGTGTACATACACTGTTACGACATTAAATTTCACAAAGGCAAATAAAAACAGTGGTGTCTGACCTCTATGTCTCTGTAATAAAGTAATATTTGATTAAAAATTCTGAGAGAGGGTATCTGTGTGTGTGTGTGTGTGTGTGCGTGTGTGTGTGTGATTGCATTGGCTGTAATTCAGTGCATGTGTCATCTGTGAAGATAAAATAAAGTGAAATGTAAAACAAACAATCAAAAACGGGCCAAGACATTACCTACTGCTCGCCAAAATCAGCACCCCATCCTTAGGTTGCCGTTAGCGACGCCGAAGTTTAGGATCACGCCGATCAGGTGTAACGCGAATCACTAAAACCTATTTCTTGCTCTTTAATAATGCAGCAGCAACATTATGTTCTCTTACACAGGAGAAATGAGAGCATTTCCCTCTCTTCTTCACTAAGGCTGTTTATCTCCCTATTGTTTTCTCTTTGTCTCACACCCTCCCACACCAAGCCCCCCCCCCCCCTCCTCCATTTTTCACTCTATCTCTCTCACTCTCTTTCAGCAAAGACACTGAAACTCACACAGATCCTTATCTAAGAACAACGTATTTTAAAAGCATACTCTGCAGCTGTTATGTGAAATCAGAGAATGAATCCGTCGAGCCGTTTAAAATAAAAGAGTGTACGAGACCCCTGTATTGCGTCCGCTTGACTGACAGATTCGTGTCACAGCTTACGCTAACGAGTCTACCGACAAACAGGTAGTCTAAGCGAAAAGCGACAACAACACCGGCAGTCAAAACGCCGCGCTGCAAAGTACTCTTCCTAATGCTAATTCTCATCAGTAAATCTTTATTTAAAGACCAGGGCAGACGGAAGAGAACGCTGTCTCATAATTAACGTTTTTTTTTTTTAACGAGGCGCCGAACATGTCGAGACATGTGTCCTCTGTAGCTGGCCATTAAAGACGTACTATCTGATTGGCTATCCAGCGGAGCAGGTGCTCTCCTGGGGTTTTCATTAAAACAGGTCACAGCTATTTATCTGAGACTAATTAACCTTCACTCACTCAGGGCTTGTATGGCCAATAAGGACATGTAGTCACATTAAAGGGAAAATAAGGGAAGAGAGTGAGAGATGGATGGATGGATGGTTGGATGGATGGATGCATGGATGGATGATAGACAACAATAATAGTTAGACAAGGAAGCATAGACAGACAGACAGACAGATAGACAGTCAGAGGGACAGACAGACACACAGATAGATAGATAGATAGATAGATAGATAGACAGATAGATGTATATGTACGTGAATACTTATACACAGACATACACACATAGGCTAAGTACAAAGAATTTTGCTGAGCAGAAGTACTTTTAATCAGGAAAAAGAATGAATGAAAGAAAGAAAATCAACTTGAGTGTGCCCCTAGTAATCATAAGCATTCTGTGTGACAGTGTGAAAGTCCATTCAGAGAAATGGAGAGGCTCTTAGGCTGTATCTGAGCAGGAGCGAAACAGGTTCACTCTTATCAGACCCCCTCATGTCAACAGTCTCCGCTATCGTGCCCACTAACCTACGATCCTCGGAAACATTTTAGACACGACGGAAGCAAACGATACCGGCCACGCTTGGCTAACGCACACGCTCTCTCTCTCTCTCTCTCTCTCTCTCTCTCTCTCTCTCTCTCTCTCTCTCTCTCTCTCTCTCTGTTTCTCCCTCTCACACACACACACACACCTGACATGGAGATAAAACATCATATCAGCCTTCAGTTGCGCTCTCACATAAGCGCGCGCACGCGCGCACACACACACACACACA
>NC_044505.1:13765115-13782615 GCF_902362185.1 Chanos chanos
CACACACACACACACACACACAAATATAGAAAAGTTAACAGATCAAATGAAATCAAACTGAAAATGTCATTTTAAAATACTAAACACACCAAAAACACTAAAAATGTTAAACCCAAACCTCACGACTCAAAACACATAAAACACCATCTTGCCCCCATACCTCAGAGAATATACACAAGTCATGAGTCATCTTAAAACAGGCATGTTCTCAGATGCTCATTGTTGCTTGACCCAGAGAGAAAGTCAAAAATGCAAAATCTGTTTTTTCTTTGGTCATAAATATATCTTTGTCTGAAAATTGACAGTCTTTCTGTCAAAGTCAGACAGAGAGAGAGAGAAAGAGAGAGAGAGAGAGAGAGAGAGAGAGAGAGAGAGAGAGAGAAAAGCAATGTTATGTTCAGTCTATCCGCTACATGAATCTGAATTTGAATCAACTTGGCCACAACATGTAGAAGTTGAATTCAGTTTGACAGATAAATTATTGATTGGTGTCACATACCAGATAAGTGTTAAATTCTAAAACTCTGAGCTAGGCACAGTCTTGCACACATTTACACACACACACACACACATACACACACACACACACACACTTACACACTTTCTCTCTTTCTCTCTCCCTCTCTGTCTCACACACACACCCACACACACACACACACACACATATACAACACACACAAAGGACCTGGTCCTCCTGAGATAAGTTCTTCTGTTGAATTACATTTCATGCATCAACTTTTCTGGATTACTATTGGAGGCGGACATCAGAAAATGTACCATTCTCTCCCCCCCCCCTTCCCTCTCTCTCTGCCTTCAGTCACTGAGCTGTGCTCTGATAGCACATACCAATGAGGGCAAATGGAAAATGCTGGAAACATGAAAGCAGATTGTGACATGAGGACATTTTTTTTTTTATCTCCAGAGCATAGAGAGATAGGGCCGCGTTACCGTGACGCTGTCGCTTAGAGACGCATCACTAGGGAAACCATGTGCACACAAGCGTTCTATAAGTGGAGTCTTATCACTGTGGGAGTGATATGATCTGAGCTCTAATTTAAACATGCTTTTTGAAGTGCGTTGTATGTGTGTGTGTGTGTGTGTGTGTGTGTGTGTGCGCCCGCGTGTGTGTGTGTGTGTGTGTGTGCGAGAGGGAGAGAGAGAGAGAGAGAGAAGGCTTAGAATAAGATTGTAAAATGCCTGCATTTTAACTGAGTTGTGTTGTAAGATTGTTTCCATTTATGAATTATAAAACAGATTTGCAAGTTTTTAGAGCCTGATAGATAAGAACAGACGCAACTTTATTTCAAACCTTGGCAAAGTATCACTCGTATATATAGCCATAACCAGCTCTCTAATAGCCAAAATTGGTATTAGAAATTTCACATAATTTCTCAGTCTAAATGCCATTAGATTTAGAACTAAGGCTGACTGCAATAGACTAGATGCATGGCAATATTTTAATATTTACTTTTATATCAAGTATATTTGTGTGTGTGTGTGTGTGTATGTGTGTGTGTGTGTGTGTGTTTTTCTTGCTTCAGTTCTACCAGGCAATTACTGTCACGCTCAAATAGACATTAAGAACTAATCAAAGTTTTGAGGGAAAGTAAACATCTCTCTTCTGATGAATTAGGCGTTTATTTTGGGAACTGTGGCAGAAATGAATTCATAAATAAATTCTTAGAGATCTTTCTTTCCAACTATCCCTCCATACCTAACTTGCTCATCTCTCTCTCTCCCTCCCTCCATCCCTCCCTCTCTCTCTCTCTTCTATCTTTTCTTTTTTTTGGCTCTGCTCAATCCATCACCAATCAGAGCACTTTGTGGATGGTCCAAATTGATATGATCAAAAGAGATTGGATGAAAATAACATGCATTGATTTTTTTTGGTTTTCTCTCAGAAATCCACAGATCCCGATTTGCATTTTGCAAGACGACAGTGAATTTGCACGTTTGGCTGGCCCAGCGTGTCATAACCTATTAGCATTTCTCCCACACATACACATACATACTCAGAGACATAATAGCCCCCCCCCCCCCCCCAACACCCCCGACACACACACACACACACACACACACACAATCAAGCAAGAGAAGTGCTTTAATGCATGATGATGACACTTGACGTTTAATTCAGATGAACGGTGTACCTGAACGACCAAGAGCTCTCATTTGAAACTGAACTGACAAACACACACACACACACACACACACGAACACACACAGACACGTATACACACGCATGCACGCACACACACACGCACTCACGTACCATGTGTCTGTGTGTGTGTGTCTGTGTGTATGTGTGACCCTGAAACTCCTCCTCTGTCTACACATATTGATCTACAGAGCATCAGCATTAAGCCCACAGAATAGTGTTAGAGAGAGAGGGAGAGAGAGAGAGAGAGAGAGAGAGAGAATGAGAGAGAGAGACTGAGAGAGAGAGTGGGGGGGGGGGGGGGGGGGGCGGGGTGTAGAGGGGGGGTGTCTGTCATGATCCACCTCTGATTGAAGTAAAACATTCTCCTGCTCAATTGATGTGTCTAATTGTTTCCTGACTAATGGCTTACCCTCGCAAAAGGAAATGACTTTGTTTATTTATTTAAGATCACAGGTATTTATGGTAAACAACAAAGGCACAAGAGCGAAATAAGAGAATCCATCACAGAACACTTTTAGAGAACCTTCACATTCTCAGTGGAAACATAAATCCGTTTAAATACAACCATTTTGATTTATACAAAGAAATATTCATTCCCGCATTTTAACGATGTATAAACATGTAGTTATTGTACAAAACAACTGTTATTAGTGTTCTCTTATACAGAATAGGACTAAATACCATAGCTTAATTATGCCTTCATTTTAATTAGAGTTATTGCAATTAAAACCATGACAAACAGGGAGCATGTATAGGAAATACTTTTTACTTTTTGCATTTTGTTGGTGTTCGATTTTCTCTTACTGCAGAATGACTCACCAATACACTGGTCACAAATACACCTGAAAGCTCACATACCGATATGTGTTTTATCACCTAAAATTTACTCACTCGATCAATTCACTCTTGCAAGCATGCCTACTGTACACACACACACACACACACACACGACCATCTCTTTATGTTCTCTCCTGTCCCTTCCTATCTCCCTTTCCTTTTTCTTTCTTTCTTTCTTTCTTTCTTTCTTTCTTTCTCTCTCATGCTGGGTCTTTGATACTCTTTGGGCCTCATGCACAACAGAACCAGTCAGTTGTTCTTTCTTTCTTTCTTTCTTTCTTTCTTTCTTTCTTTCCCCTCCTCCTTCCTCTCTCTCTCTCTCCCTCTCTCTCTCTCTCTCTCTCTCTCTCTCACTCTCTATTTCTTTTTTCACTTTTCCTAATGCCGGCCCTTTTGTTTTCTGCTCTCTAAATCAATGCGCCGGATGAATAGGCATGAGCAGAGAGCTAGAAAAGGAGGGAGAGAGAGTGAGCAAGAAAGAGAGAGAGAGAGAGAGAGAGAGAGAGAGAGAGAGAGAGAGGGAAAAAAAGTAAATGGATAAAAATGCCTCCCTATTAGGTGGTGAGTGTTGAAACAGAATGAAGTCTTTCAGACTGGCTCGCTCAGACTGCATGACACAAGTGCACTGAAGTGTGTGTGCGTGTGTGTGTGTGTGTGTATGTGTGAGTGTGTGTGTGTGTGTGTGTGTGTGTATGTGTGTGTGTGTGTGTGTGTGTGTGTGTGTGTACTTTGTATTACAGGGACTTTGCACAGACATCAGTGGGACACATGAATAATTCTGTGTGTGTATCGTTGTGTGTGGACGGTTGTGTGACGCATGCTTGCTCTTTTGTAACAGGTTTAAAAAACGGGACAGTCTACAGTTTGCAAAGGAAACACTGAAACCACCACAAATAGTACAATTACAAACTGAACCTGAATTTTTGAGGTTCCAGTCTCTGCCTTATAACTGGTTATATACCCCCCGTAATATTGGATTGCTGTTCGCTCCATTCTGGAATGTTGCCACAGCAACCATTGAACAATGACCAAGCTAATAAAGCTGCCATTCTACTGCTATTCTTTCCAAAGTAATCATCATATTAAAGGTCACGCATTCTATAAAGACAAACCAACATTACACAGAATTCACTTAGACAATATGACACACCCACACAGATACACCCACCCACACACACACAGACCACTGAATAAAAGTTTAATCCAGAACCCTATCAAAGTTACAATTCAGAAACACCCAAGCTATCAACAGCATGCTTCTCTCCATTGTAATAAGCTGACTGAAATCAACGCAAAGAGACACTACCCACACTGCACACACACATACATATGCTATACACACACTCCAGAATGCCACACACACACACTTCAGAATGCCATACACACACTCCAGAAAACTACTATCAGCACACTGACTAATACAATTATTCTCTGCACCTCACACCAAGACTACCAACCATGCCACTATAAAGTCAAACATAACAAACATACATTTTCAGTAAATTTCGTGCTAATGTTTTTATACTGAAACTACGATATCAAGCGGTGAGCTGAACTGGTACGTGAGCTAAATGCAGGTACTGCTGGCCCATTAGGAGGATGTCCCGTTAACACTAAAAAGAAGAAAAAACAAACAAACAGAATGAACCAAGTCGCCCCAAAACAGCACTAACGCGACGCGATACAGATATCCCTTCAGAGCCGTGCGTGTTGTCCCGTGGGAGTCTTGGAGATGTTAATTTATCGAGCTGTGCAATTTGAGCGTGTTCACATCCTGGCTGGTTAATGTCTCTGCAAGTTTGTTTGTTTTCTTCTGGGTTTTTTTTTTTTTTTTTTTTTTGTCATGTTGATAATTATGTTTATTCAGAAAAGACCGTACTGTCAAATGATAATCACTGTATTTTGTTTCTGTTTGAAAAGGGCACCCGAAAACCAGAAGGACAGAGCAGGCGGGAGAAGTTCTTTTTTTTTTTTTTTTGTGGGGGGGGGGGGGGGGGGGGGGAGTACATAATTATAATGCATGAAAAAGTGGAATGGTACATCTCCGGTGAGGGCATTGCGTTGAATAAGTGAGACTATTACTCCATGTCCTCTTAAAGAAATCCAAGGAGCCTTGAAAAGAGATGACACCATCCAGCTACCTTCTGATGTCTCCATGACCGACCGACGGATTAACTGGTTTGGACAATCAAGAGCGAAGCAGTTATCGTCAATGGCCGGCAGGCGATTTGTAGGGGGATTGGGGGGGGGGGGGGGGGGGGGGGGGGGGGGGGGGGGGGGCGCCACCCCCCCTTGTTCGCAAAATGACCGAAATGCATCCCCCTCGTTAACCTGCCATCCCCCCTATATACTCCATACAGCAGTGGCAGTGACCGCTGGGCCATCCACCCTGTTGGCCATTAGGCCATTCCCACCGTTAAAAAATAACAAATCACCCACTGTCTTTGGCTGTCAGCCATAGGCAACCAATTGCATTTCTCTCCGTTTGAAAGTTCTGGCTTCTCACAGCTGGTGAGAATTTGAGAATATATAAATTGTGTATATAAATTGTCCAAGGTAAATATATTTCAAGTCGCTCAGTATTTGCCACGTGACACTGAATCGCAGTTTGACGTTATTGCGACTACAGCTCTACAGATCCCTTAATCTTCATACGAGGTGAGATAAAACTTTTTTCTTTTTATTTTCCGGGGGAAACTGACGTTATTCAGGTAATACGCGTAACGAGGCGCTCGGAGAAAAAAAAAAAAAAAAAAAACAACAAAAAAAAAAGTACTAGAACAAAACACTAATAAAAAATAATATGAACACAAATAACCCTGAGCTCGTCTATTCTAAGACTCTAAGACGGTGGACAAACAGAAATGAAACTGTAAGTCTATAGACAGGAAATATGCAGTGGTGGAGACAGATTAATGTGTGCAGTGCATACGGTGGCAGTAAGGTAGGTCACAGTTGACGGATTAAATAGGCAAAGGCTGATTGCACATGATTCTCATACGGGTATTATCGCACATAATGTATATGCTGATGAAATGTAAATGTAAACCTCTGTGATCGCACACATACGCTGTGAACAGTGAGCAATGAATTTGTCTTCTGCGTTTTAACCCGTCCAACACACCGGTAGTGAACACGCGCGCACCAGACGCAGGAGCAGCGGGCAACGTTCCCCGTGTCCGGGGAGGGGGGGGGGTGTGTCGGGGTTAAGTGCCTCGCACAAGGGCACGCAGCCGAGAACTGTTACTGTTACGGCAGTAACTATAGGATTTTGGTCAAAGGGTAATTTTATTGAATTTCAGTTTTCAGGGTTTCAGTTCTTAAGATTTTGTTCTGTTGCAGAATAAGAAGTTCGACAGGGTGTTATCTGGTCACTGAGAAATCTTGCAAAATATGGCTACGTTGTTGGCAACTCACTTCAAAGTGGCAAATTATAGTTTAAAAAATATGGTATCCTGTGTGAAAAAATATTAAAATGCTGTAGATTTACAGATTTGCAGTCTAAACATGATACATGGAGATAAAGACCATGTTCCCGATTCCATTCCTAAAACCATCAAACACTGAGTCATTTCTGTGCTCATCTCGATGGTGGCACATTATGTCTCACATTCCTTTGCTGATTCATTTCAAACACAGTACAAATCTATTCCCGTTTTACAGTCATTATTACAGAATTAAGAGAACGGTGAATTTCCGCTTGAGGTTTCTAGAATTTTCCTGAGGCTCCCAGTGGGATCGTATGCGCTTTCCACAGCCTTTCACAAGACCTCTGCATAGTTCCGTTTTCAAGTCGAGGATTCTGAATTTAAAATGTCACTTTTTTTTACTCCTTGGCCTTTTAATTCATAGGGTTTTTTTTTTTTTGGATCGCTACGTTAAGCCACCAGCGCTGTAACCGGGTGAGTCCTGCCAGAAAAAAAAGGGACGATCCTCGGCCGTCCGGCCGTCACGATCGGTAATCAGCGTGTTTTATTTTTGCCTAACGAAGGCCAGGTTGTGACAGCTGATTGTGGATGCGCAGATCGCTGGGTGAAAGCGTTGGTTTTTACACTCTCTTTCTCGCCGTCCCGGGGTCTGACTGTCTTTCGCCGAGCGTGTGACGGATCGATGACCTTTGCAGATAATCCCAGTGATTGTCAGAAGATTCCAGAGAGCGATTTGACAGAGTTTGGGGTATCTTTACAATCTCTCTCAAGTTTTTTAGTTCTTATAGAATTGTTATATACTGTTTTTTTGGTTTTTTGGGGGTTTTTTTGACAGCGTTTTAGATTCTTGTTTATTGTTTGGTGACCTTTTTGTCTCTCAGCTTTTTGGACAGTGCTTTTGAATTTTTGCTTCTTTTTTGGGGGGGGGGGGGGGTCTGGGGTTAGACAGCACCATTTGTTTTCCCTGCTGGCTGTTATCCTGGTTCCAGTTTGTATTGGAACAATTATATTGTGGGATCATGTTTGTGTGTATTTTTCACGTATATGTCTCCATTATAATTGTTCTGATTGTTTTACAAGCCATAGACCATATATTACTTCATTTTACTCCATTCTTCAGATACAGTAACCCAGATTACAGGTTCATCTGGCCTCCTACAGACAGTAGTTATCCTGGTTCCAGTTTGTATTGGAACAGTTATATTGTGGGTTTATGTTTGCGTGTATTTTTCACGTATATGTCTCCATTATAATTGTTCTAATTGTTTTACAAGCCATAGACCATATATTACTTCATTTTACTCCATTCTTCAACTACAGTAACCCAGATTACAGGTTAATCTGGCCTCCTACAGACAGTCGTTCAGATTTACATCTGTCTCTCTGTTTGCGGTGACAGAGGCAGTACGATGACACAGAGTGGAAACCGGTAGAGCCAACAGTTGTCTGCGACTGGTCACAGAACATTACATGTTCTGCAAAACTGTGCATCACGTAGCTTTACAAAAAATCCTGGAATTTCATTGGTTTTCCGGATGTTAGCCATTATATCTCTATGACTGGTGCATCCAGACTACCAGCCAGCTTACATTTTTCTCATTCATTCAAATAATTTCTCGTAAAGAATGTTGGTTTCTTTGATTAAAGGAATGATCCTTATACTGCTGTGTCACTAAAACTGAATAGCACATTCTGTGGGTGGCGTGTATAATTTAGATAGAAGGATATTTGTAATGAGATATAGTTATATTTAGTAATTCTCCCATATGTACCTGTCATTAATCATATACATTATCGTGCTGTTAAGTCTGGGAGTTGTAAGCCTCAGACGGCTACTAGTGGACAGCTTGTTTGGTTTTTTGACTTGGATTGATTAATTGAGTCATGTTGTATTCTCCGACATGGAACACTGCTGAAAATTAATTTACAAATAGATGAATGCAAAAAGTAAGAAAGAGAAGAGAAGAAAAGAAAAGAAAAGAAAAGAAAAGAAAAGAAAAGAAAGCACAAAACATTAAGTAAAAAAGGGATGTTTTGTGCATTAAGAATTCTTTTTTTTTTTTTTTTTTTTTGACAGAGCTGAGTTGATAACCCTACTGATGAAGCTGGGTGAGTTTGTTGGGCTTAGTTCGCAGCTGTCTAAAACATGATTAATATGTGTGTCAGTGGCCTTGAACCTGCTTTCTCTTTCTCTCTCTCTTTCTCTCTCTCTTGCTCTCGCTGTCTGTCTCTCTCTCTCTCTCTCGCTGTCTCTCTGTCTTGGAGGAGGATTGATAAGAGTGAAATTAAAGATGCTTTGGAAAGTTTCGGCCTAAAAGGTTATCTGACCATGGGCAAATGTACTTGAGTAGGCAGCACATACGGAAAACCGCTTATATGTGTGTGTGTGTGTGTCTGTGTGTGTGTGTGTTTTAGTTTTTTTTTTCTCTCTTGTTCTCTTCCACCTTCATTAAAATGCATGAGGACTTCCCTACGTTGATGTGAGCTTTCTCAATAACGAACGGCTGAAAAAAAGGCAACGCTGTCTGGCTGGACCAGCCTCACGGCTCTTGTTTGGATAAACGGCAGAGTCAAGAGTCCTGTTATACGCGACTCAGAGGAGAAAGTGAGTCAGACACTTCGAAGGCCTAGAGGCCTCAATGTAACACTAATTACAGGAGTCACACACATGCACACACACACACACACACAGAGAGAGAGAGAGAGAGAGAGACCCTGTACTTGACCCGTCCGTTAGTCAGAGTACTGTGTTTATCTAAGCTACA
Organism: Chanos chanos; assembly: GCF_902362185.1. Taxonomy (NCBI): domain Eukaryota; kingdom Metazoa; phylum Chordata; class Actinopteri; order Gonorynchiformes; family Chanidae; genus Chanos; species Chanos chanos. Next base: position 13,774,307 of record NC_044505.1, read on the forward strand.
CTAATTGTTTATTATAAGGAGATGCAATTAACATCTGGGAGTCACGTTTTTTTTTGTTTTTTTTTTAATGGAAAGTGGGGAGGACTTGCGATGCTGGCTGGCATTCTTTAACGGTGGGGAGAAAAAAAAAAAAGTTATGTTTATTTATAGGCGTATCCAAGCCAGTAGAGGAACGCAGGGAGAGATGCATACCGGCAGGAGAGCATGCATACGCCACCCACACAAACACATGCACGGCAGAGCTGACAGGTGAAAATGGTCACATCTGACAAGACAACATAATCGTCTTGTCATCCTGTCGGCTGCTCCAACCAGGGAGGGAAAGAGAGGTGGGGGGGGGCTGGGGGCTGAAGAAGGACAGGAAAATTGAAGAGAGTCTGCAATCTTTCAGTCCTTCATCTTCTTTTTAATCCCACTTTGCCTCTGACATAATCCACCTCTCCTCCGTTTTATTCACTCTACTCCACCTCCTCACTTTCTTTTTGTTCTCCGCGCATGTTTGCATTTTACACCCCCCCCCCCCCCCCCCCCCCCCCCCCGCGCGCGTTTAATTCGATTTGACTTCATGCTGAAGAAGACGCTTGTGGAAGAAGACATTTCTACAGTTAGCGAGGAGCTAGCGATTACGCCAGGGGGCCGAAGTTTCGGACGTTTTCCCGTCGTCTATCTGTGCGTGCGAGGTTTTTTCCACCCGTCTCCGCTGTGACGTCACCGTCGTTTCCCCTTCATTTCCAGCGCAAAATAAAACGCATCATGACCAAGATCCGGATCAAGCATTTTGTGTTTGAGTCCCGGGGCTTTACGTCCTGTCATTCGTTTCGGTTCTGCAGAGAGGCTCCTGCCGCTCACTCCTCTTGTGTGGTCCTCAGAGGGCGGGGAAAGGTGAGCGAGGGAAAGTAGAAAGTTTCCTTATAATATGAATGAGAGAGTCAGAAATAATGCAAGGGCATCTCTTTAGCCTTCACAGATCTGTCGGCATCTTGGAAAATGGGCGATTTTATGTTGACAAGTCGTAATCAGGATGCGGTAATGAACTGTTTATTACATTGAAGTCTGATCTAGCTGTCATAGACACACGCGGGCAGACGGACAGAGACATACAGACAGACAGACAGACAGACAGACACACACACTGATCATCACCCAGCACAGAATAAGGAAGAAAGAAAGGAATGGAGAAAGAAAACGGTCTAATCTAAACACACGGCTTTGGAAAATATTACATCAAGCACGAAACTCTCTCTGTAAACTCTCTCTGATCAAGACCCATAACTTCATCACGCACTCACACACGCACGAACATGCACACACACACGCACACACACACACACACGTACACGCGCACACACACACACGCACACACACACACACACGTACACGCGCACACACACACACACGCACACATACATAGTTCTGGTGCCAATAATCTGTGGAAAGTTTCAGAGTAATGCATTTAGTCTTTTTCCTCTCTGCACTGTAATATCGTCCACAGGGCAAACGCTTTCAAAATAAACAGCGTTTCTTGTAACTTCAAAACCTGGTTCAAACCTGGGTTTGTCGAGTCATGGATGTGAAAAGTTGAAAATATCGAATAAATGTGTTTCCCCATGTCACTTGTTAAAAGTCTATTACAGACATGTTGGCCAGACTGACTTAAAAGGGATCTCTGCCCTTGAAAAGCCATTAAAATGCAACAGGAGATTGTGTGTGTGTGTGTGTGTGTGTGTGTGTGTGTGTGTGTGTATGTGTGTGTGTGAGGGAGAGAGAGTTCTTGTAGCGGTCACGCTGTAGGTCAGTAAGGATAAGCCATGTGTAATTTGAGGAGAACAAAATGGCTCCACTTTGTAAAGATAACGACTTTTGAAAAAGAGAAGCAAAATTGCACCACACTTCCCCTCGTGCTTTCGCAAGTGGACTGTATGTTTCTGTATGTGAATATATGTATGTGTATATATGTGTGTGTGTGTGTGGTGTTTGAGGGAATGGACTAAGAGGGAGTGTGTTCTAAGGACTAGCAAACATGGTGCTAAAACATCGCTAAAATGATCACAGCGCAGAACATGGCATCTGAACAAACCAATGCATTTAGAGCCCAATGTGTGAACACATGGGATGCCCCTTTATATCTCTGTCTCTCTACACTGATCTGACAGCACAGCACGCATGTCTGTGTGTGTGTGCGTGTGTGTGCGTGTGTGTGTGAGAGAAAGAGAGACAGAAAGAGAGAGAGAGTGAGAGAGAGAGAATGTATGAGTATATGTATGTGTGTCTATGTGTGTTTATGTGTGTGCATATATGCATGCATGTGTGAGCCTGTGCGTGTGTGTGCACACAAGCATTTGTTCATGTTCATGTAGGTGTCTCTGCATCTGTCTGTGTGTGTGTGTGTGTGTGTGTGTGTGTGTGTGTGTGTGTGTGTGAGAGAGAGAGAGAGAGAGAGAGGCTGTCCACTTAGTTTACCTTATCTTGAGTCCATTCTGCTCAGTGTAACTCATGAGTGACATCACATTTACAAAAATAACAAATTACTCAATATTTCAGAACCCAGGAAGCTGTTCTCTGTGTGTATTGGATTGATGCTCTGTAGATGTGTCTAAGTGTGTGTGTATATATATATGTGTGTGTGTGTGTATGTGTGTGTGTGTGTTAAAATGATGGTAAACTGAATGATGTCCTTGCTGTGTGCTCTAGAGATTGCTAAAGTGCTCTTGTTTTAGACAGGCCATCTCTCAGTGGGCCCAAAGACCTGCTATCCGAAACCTCGCTAATGGAGAAAAGACCTGGCCAAAACACTATGTGTGTGTGTGTGTGTGTGTGTGTGTCCGTGCTGTGAGGACAGATACATCCAGTGCCTTGTTTGTTGCATGGTTGTATATGAATCCAGGTAAATGAAATATACTGTCTCTCAGAAACACAGTTTTATTATCAGACATTTCTACGCAGTCATCGTCGACATGAAAACGGGTAGAAAGGCACCTACACGTTTAATAGTCTATTGACATTTCAATTTCACTTCAACGTCATTCAAATAACTCACTGGCATATGAGTGATACGAATGAAAGATAAAAAAAAACCCATTATACAGATATTCAAATCAAGGAAATGATGAATGTTTGGATATTAGGAATTTGAACAGAAAAATGAAAAAGCCATAAGAACCTGGAGGCTGCCATAAATATACCCAAAATGATTATTCCATTTGGACAGAAGTTTATTTGCCGTTCTAATGTCATTTTCCCATTAATGAAATGAGTTTTCCATACTCTCTCTGAGTGTGTACGAGAGAGAGAGAGAGAGAGAGAGAAAGAAAGAAACCCTAACTTAGACAGTATAATCATAAAGACAAAATTGCGTGTGCGTGTGCGTGTGTGTCTGTGTGTGTGTGTGTGTTTGCGTGTGGGTGTGCATGTGCGTGTGGCATTAGTGTGATATGTAGATGATATGCATTGTAGCAACATATGAACCAGTGAAATACAGAAAAAAGACATACAAACAAACCAATAGCTAAATACAGTAGCACAACAATGTCTGAATTAGTCCAAATTAGTTTCCATGGAAACAAAGCACAAAAAAAAATTATATATATATATATATATAATATCTGTTCAGTGAATATTAAAAGACAAGCTTTTGAAGGAGGTCAAAGATTTAAAACATTTCAATGAGCACAGATCAAAATACTACCTGTCTGTTTTCTTTCTTATACTACTCTCTGTTTTTGAAATATATCGACTGATCTGACAACCTAAAGTTTTTCCCCCCCCACAGTTTTAGCAGATGCTTCAATGCAGTGGTTGTGTTTTCCAAACTAGTTTAATAAGGTTCTCTTACTGCAATCAAAGCCAGATTTCATACACTCGTACACAAAGCCATTTTAACCGCATTATATCATTAAGATAATAATATACGCTGTATTTTGTGCTCGTACGGGGGCAACAACACAGAGGACTTTGTACGTGGACGTCGACAAGCGTGAGAATGGCAGTGCTTTGGCGAGCCGTTGGGTGGAATGATGACCTGAGACTTTGGTTTACGAAGTTCAGCCAAAAGTTCATCAAAGACACAAAACACATCAGAGAGATCTAAGAGTTTGCTTGTAAAACACAGGTGTGAGTATGCGAACGTGTGTGTGTGAGTGTGTGCGTGAGTGTGTGTGTGTGTGTGCGCACGCGTGCGTGTGCCGACATTAAAACAGCGATTGGCCATCTGGTTTTGTTATGGCGTTGAACACAGGCCAAACACGCATAACTGTAATTTGCTGATGCTTACAGACATATGGCGAACATGATAAGATTACCTTCTTTACTGCAATCAGGAATTTAACCTGCACACACACACACATACACACACATACACACGCACACACAAAAGTTTGGTTTGCTGGCACACTCTTTCAAGTTTGATTAAAAAAATGCAGCAGCTACTGGAACCATCTCCAGACCACAATATTTCATTTCTTTATAGCAACCTCAAAGGCCGCCCAGTAAGAAAGACTATTTAAACCGTTAACCCTTTCCCTCAACATCAATTGAGTTACAGTCTGCTTTATAAGCATTTAAAATGTTGGCAAACGTTTCAGTTTACGCGGATGAAAAGGATTTGTATATTCCATAAAGTAAAGTGCATTTGGTTTTAAAGAAAAGGGGAAGATAGATCTTTTGGCCACAATGTTGTTTTAGAGCATCAATAGTTCACCAGTAAAAGCCTACGGGACAAAATCTGATACTCCTCCGCAAAATCCTGCTATTTCAGCTGTTCACACATGATATTCGACTGTCATAATTTATAACGAAGCAATATCTTTGAGGTGTAAAGCTAACCACGTAACGTGTTCAGATTCGACTCTGTGGATGTTAAACGGGGTGATATTTTATCCAGTCTCTCGTCCCGTGTTTTTATATTTACTTCACTTCGCTTCGTTTCTATCGATCGTCCAAAGGAAGACAATATTACATTTTTTTTTTTTTTAGATGTTTTTTCTCTTTTTCCACAGAGCTCTCCTTCTAAGTCAGAGGACACGCCGGTGGCGGTCTGGTCGGATTACCGTTATGTGTTTCCTATCTGATACCTAGCTACTCGTCCGCATGAATAATACATCGTCCCTTTACTAAATCGCCATGGTCTAGCTCTAGCCTGCAGGTATACTTTAGAACACTTACGAGTTTGACTGACATTTTGGTCAAAAATCAATCACCGAGACGAGTACATGCTCTAACCGCAGCCCTTTAAATACTGTAAGCGGAGAAGCTAGGCGTTAGGCATGCTTTTTCTGTTCCAAAGAAACATTGATAGTGACTTTTTAACAAATAAACACATTGGATTTCAGATCTTTGTGCGTGTAGGCATTTGACAGCAGAATCTGCGCGAGACAGAAGTGGAATACTAAGGTGCGGCCCGAAGCACTTGGCGAATTTTTTTTTTTTTTTAAATCTCTCTTTACTAATAGCTCAACGTAATGACGGTCATTAACGAAGACAGTGCCAAATGAGTCATGAAGTCAATAAGAATAAAAGGTTGTTTAAACGCACTTGTGAGAGAGTTAGTCATGACTAGACAGTTCCTCTGCTGCCGCGCACTTGAAGGATTGTGTGCTTTGGTTTAATTATTTGACCAAATATTTCATTGTGTTTTTTGGCTATGAAGGTGCTTTTATTTCAGTTAGGCAATGTCGCACTTGCTTCACTTCCTGGTCTTAACACTTCCGTGATCATTAACAAATCATTTGAAGCAATTACATTTTTCTTAACTTGTACAGTTACCTGTCTATCAATGTACTAAAAACAATTGTTTATATTATTAATTTATGAATACATATTTTTTCCCTGTACATTTAGCCCTGGCTACAGTTAAGCTGTTTGATTGTGTAGGTAATTATGGTAATACATTCAGTGTGTGATCTGACTCCAGTGAAGAAACTGATCAAGGAAGTGTGAGAAAAATTTGAAGAAGAGGAAATGCATTGAATGAAGGGGGGGGGGGGGGATGAGAGGAAAGAGAGAAATGGAGAGAGCGAGAGAGAGAGAGAGACAGAGAGAGAGAGAGGGATTGTCTTTGGATTTTCTGCTCCAGTTAAAGTGAGATATCCAGTCGTTCTGAGATCGTAACAGGACACGAGGAAAAAACATTATGCAGAGAGAGAGAGAGACAGAGATAGAGAGAGGGAGAGAGTGAGAGAGAAAAAAAGGCAAACCATTCTCTACTGAAGCTGAAACACTGACTCTCTTCTAATCACAGCAATCACATCCATTTCAATCATCCATTTCAACCATTATCAGTTAATGGCAACATATCCCACACGCGGTCCCAAAGTGTCCTTTGCGTGGCCTTAACGAAGACCCCGTCTTACTGCTAACAATCTGATGCAGCTTAACCCGTGATCTTTGTATTCTGGACAAACATGTGTTGATGAAGATGAATCAGGAGACTAGTTTTACAACCCGGCGCGTCATCGGAACCTCCACACGGGCGTGACCTCAGACAGCTTTGGTGAAAGAGAGCTAAAGAGATCTTGCTTGTCTCAAATGTAATTTAGCCCTCCCTCTTGTATCTCAGAAAAGCATTGCTTTGCTTTCTCCCTGAGACATTGCCACTTCACCTTGACTGCTTCGATAGGACAAAACAACCTCCATTACTCTGGTGGATAGCTTTGTAAACCTTGTGTCTGTGTGTGTGTGTATATGTGTGTGTGTGTGTGTGTGTGCATGTGTGTGCACGCGCGCACCTGCCTGTGTGTGTGTGTGTCTATGCATGTGTGTGTGAGTGCATGCCTGTTTGTGGTTTGTGCAGATGCCTGTGTGTGCGCATACATGTATAAGTGTGTGTGTGTGTGTGTGTGTGTGTGTGTGTGTGTGCACGCGCGCGTGTGTGTGTGTGCGCATGTCTGTTTGTGCGTGTGTGGATGCCTGTGTGTGCGCACACGTGTATAAGTGTGTGTGTGTGTGTGTGTGTGTGTGTACGCGTAAAGGGACCTGTTTCTCTCCAGCAGTCTCCTGATCTCTCTATTTTTTCATCTGGAGCTCAATTCCCTGACTAGAGCCAAGACAAATCAGCTCCCAAAGCTCGGCCTCCGTGTCACCATGACAAACACTCACACACACCTGCAGAGAGAGAGAGAGAGAGAGAGAGAGAAGGGGAGAGGAAGGATGGAGTAAAGAAATGCAGACATAGAAAAGGAGGCTTGTAGAAGAAAGAATGAATGGCTGATGTGTATGTGTGTGTGTGTGTGTGTGTGTGTGTGTATGTGTGTGTGTGTGTGGGGGGGTGATGTCTCAAGAGTGTTGAAAGATAGTGACTCAACATCTTTTTTTTTGTTGGGTTGGGGGTTTTTTTGCAGAAAAAGTTTGTTGTTTTTTGTTTGCTTCTGGGTTTTTTTTTTTTGGTTTTGTTTTGTTTTGGTTTGGGGTTTTTTTTGCACTTTTAATAGCGGATCTGCTTAGGCCAGGCAAATGCTGATTTATGAGTTATGAACGAGTTATGACCACAGGCGTCGTGGGACGTTCCCGTGCTGAAATGATTCAGTGAGGTCTAATTGCACTGACATCATGGTCAGACGGGCGTGCACACCTCAACACATTACGCCATCTCTGCTATCGCCCCCTGGTGGGAAACATGTTTGTTAACAGAATATTGAATTTACATGGTTTTTTTTTGGTTGTTTTTTTTGTAACAACTCCAGTAGCTGCTGATTGGCTAAAGGAGGAACTGACATGAAACTGAAAATCTTTGCCATTATCTCAAGGTCGCTCTCCCTTAACGAATTCACGCGCTCCAACTTTTCGGAGAGCGGTCAGGCTTTTGATTGTGGATGGGATGAGAGATGACTCTTGGCAGGGTGGGGCATGATGATTTTGAAAAATGATTTAAGAAATCAGCTAGATGTCAAAATCCTGACTAAATCTTATTGCTGAAAATGAAAGTGAAACTAAACAAAACAAAACCAGAAACACGTATAGCCTACTGGTGAGTGCTAAGCATTTGGCTTCTGTGGTACATTATCATTCTGCCCTCACAGAGGAGTTTTTTAGATACACCCATTAAACACATTATAACATCTGCGCTGTGTCTTGTGCAGCCTGAATTTCCCTTGGGCGTAGATTATCACAAACAGAACCGTTCCACATGGTTATGGTCCACGTTGAAGAGACCCCATCACGTAATTCCTCCACATTGTACAGTGGTGTGGTCGAGCACTGAACAGTCTATTGGGTTAAAGCCTGAGGACTTTACCGGACGTTCAAATGCAATGAACTCGCTATCATGCTCCTGGAATCTGGTCTCAGACAACATGTGCCTTTTGTCACGGCGCGTT
>NC_044505.1:13787615-13815115 GCF_902362185.1 Chanos chanos
TCATTACAGTGACATGGTAGGGATATTCCATGGTCTGGCCAAAAAAAAGGAGTTTCACTTCATATAATGCATTTGCTAGTATATATTACTTTGTTGTCCATATCATAATTCAAGTACAGTTCCGTTTATTGGCCAGGGAAGTTTACACGGCAAAATATCCAAAGGCTCTCAATTCGCGCGATAAGACTCATTACCTTAGGTGATTTTTTTAAGTTTGCAGGGCAAAATAACTAGTGAACCTTACATGACAACATTATGCAAATTCATTGTCCTGATTGGGTCAAGCAGATGTCACAAACTTGACTGAAATTGTATTTGGGTTTGTGTAACACCTGCACAATGTTTTCAAGTTAAAAAACCACAATGTAATTCATGGGTTTTTTTGTTTGTTTGTTTGTTTGTGTTATTCTTGTTTTACATAGTACATTGTGACCTGGCAACCCACAGAAGTGGTCCTGAAATTTTTTGATTATTACATCAGTGAAAACTCAGAAATCAAAAAGTAGGCCAACCTCAATTATGGTATGGGTATATCCCCCAATGAACACACAGAATGTTCAATTTACCAGCCAGAGACATACATTCAATTTAATTGGCTTTTGGTATGAACCCACAAATTCCCTTGGCAGCGCTAGAACTTTTGATCTAAACATCGCATAAACTCATTGTGGCTGTCATGGTAACAGGCATCCCTGTCGGCTCCATTAGAGGATTGTTGGTTCTAACATGGGGCATAGTCACATTATTTTACATGCGATTGTATTAGCACAGCACGCTGTTGAGATGGTTGGTGTCCTAAAATCTTGACATGTCTTCAAAAAAAAAAAAAAAATTGATTTTGGAAAGGAGTGTGCTCTTGTTTTTTGAAGGCAAACAACACAAAAAGAAATGAATAATATATCCTTACGGTACTGTAAAAATAACCATGTTTTCGAAATATTTTTTCGTCTTGTCTTATCTCGTCTTGTCAAGGAGAGCAATGCAATGCTCTGAGAAAGATTTTGATGGATTTACATGCATTGACCCATTCAAGCTTAAACACTGAGAGTTCTGTTGAAGCCCTGTACTTAAAGATGTTCTCTTGGATATTGATAAAATAGAGGGATGTCGAGGGAAATGGAGAAAACAAGAACAGCCTCAATGACCCAACGGATAAGGCATTAACCCACTAAAGCAAAAGGTATGGGTTTGAGTCCCGCGGGTGGGGAGCTGAGGGCTAGGGTTCGTACAGAGTGGTGTGACCGAGGCAGACAAGGCCCATAAACACACCGTTAAAGCGTCACAAGGTTCTACTAAACCGACAAGGAAAGTTCTAGAATACTCGTGGGCTTACGTTAGGGTAGAAAAGCAACAGGATGGGAGCTTTGAGTCCACATTCTACAGTTTGTGTCCGTTGCTGATAGGAAATGTCCGTCAGAAAGAGGAAATGGTTTCCTACTCAGAGACTGCTCTGTGTCGGTGCTGCATCACGGTGGCGGGAAACTATCCGCAGTAGCAGCCTGCTGGGTAAGGCACTGACATCCTAAACCAGGGGATTGTGTGTTTCGGTCCCATCTGTGGAGTTTATTTAGCAGGCCGCCCGAGCGTAAGTGTGTCCATAACCAACGGATGATGGATTAGCACCATCCTCTGAACATGAAGCATTAACCTCGATTCAACTCCACACTCACTTTCTGTCCAAAGCGACGGCAGAAAAAATGTTCACAGCTTGCTCTTATGGTTCAAAATGTTGTAAGTTCTTCACAAACAATACATCAGTAAATAAATGATTACAGATATACACAAATAAATGCTTACAAACATACAATAATAAAAAGAATTTGTTGGATAAAGATGAATAATAACAAAAGCGGTAACAGCATAACAAGAGCAACAACAACATTAATAATAATAATAGCGACAGCAACAGCCAAAAGGAGAAGAAAAAGAAGAAGAAGAAGAAGAAGAAGAAGAAGAAAACAGGAAGATCCCCTCAGGAGGCATGGACATCATGGTGACAGAGAGGGAAAACAGAAGAACAATGATCATAGACATCTCGATTCCAGACAAGAGGAACGTATCAGCGGGAGAAAAATCAGCCGGCTCCAGGATCTACGACTTGAGGTTCAAAAAGACTCGGAATGTGAAGGCTCAAGTCATCCCAGCAGTCACTGGAGCCCTGGGCTGCCATTCCCTGGTGGGTTCCGGTGGTGGAGAAGATCGGAAGAAAACATATGAGCCAACTAACCGCAGCACATGAAAAAGAACGAGAGCCACGAGAGCCAAAACAACCTCTGAGAGAGAAATCCTGGCGGACAAAGGGGAGCCTACCAGCTGCAACAGAAGACGCCAAACAAAGTCTCTTGGCGCCGAGCCGCCAGGCAGATACCAGGCATCAAACAGTTCTGGTTCCAGGTAGAGGAACAAACAACTGTGGAAGAGGCATACAGATGGATGAGGGAAGCTGGTCTCAAGGTACCAATGGAGGCTGTCATCACCGCAGCACAAGACCGGGCACTGAACACCAAGCACCATGAAGCAAGAACCCAGAAGGTCACCAATGACCCAAAGTAAAGACTGTGTAAAGTACAGGATGAAACAGTCACTCATCTTCTGACTGGATGCCAGAAGATAAGCCAACACCGAGTACTTGAAGAGGAACAACAATGTCACAGCTCTAGTACATAGGACCATCTGTGAGCGCCACCAGATCCCAGTAAATCGAAAGCTATGGCTGCATAAGCCAGATAACAAGAATGTATGTCTCAACCAAGGAGAAGGAGAAAAATCAATACCGGGACCTGTGATTTGAAACGTATAAAATCTGGAATTTGAAAACGCCAACTCTGGCCTGGGCAGCCAATACAGGGAACCGAACAAGCACCATGAATGCCTGTCTGCAACACATAAGACAGCAGCCTGGGTCAAAGCAATGCTGCTTGGGAGTAGATACATCCCTCCCAAGATTCTGGATCTCCCAAAGGGCTGGTAGAAACTGGTAGGAACTGGTAGGAATGAGATCCAGAAGAACAACAATCAACCCAAGGAGGGGGTCATGATGAAGAACATGAATAATAATAATAATAATAATAATGATAACAATAATAATAGTAATAATAACTATAAATATGTTTTATCCAATGTAATCCTATTTAAGCAAGGCCCCCTTTTTTAATTGACTTGCTTTAATTTGTTCTTTGTTCTTTGTTCATTAAACCACTTTTATTACTTTCTCTTTTTTTCATTATTTTTTCATGGCTTTTCTTTTCAACAGTGAGAAGACGCTCTGAGTCTGGGTCTTTTCATACGGTAACACAGTGTTCCACTTCAAGGGCAAATTTAATTTGAATCTAAAGGCTGGATTGTTCTTTGTGTGTGAGCTGAAAATTCTGACTAATACTCTTAAATACTGTCCTGCCCCATGAAGGAAAGTTCCGGCATTTACGGGGTTGCTGAGAGTCTGGGGTCATACCCATCTGAATGGTTTTCGTAGCTTATTTGTCCCTGCTGGTACGTTCCATTGTGTCTGTGTGTGTGTGTGTGTATGTGTGTGTAGGTGTGTGTGTCAGTACATTGGTGTTTGTCTAGGCTAAATGTGGCTCAACTTCAAGCCAATTTAAAACTGCCATATTTTTTAATACCGAGTTTCATAACTCTGTATGTGTGTGTGTGTGTGTGTCACCTTCACTGGCTGTGTTCAGTAAATGGGGTCATGATTGCAAGGGTCTGAGGGTGTTTTAGGGAACCGGAGAGGGAGGAATGAGAGGTGAATGAGCAGGGAAAAGACAAACAAACATAAAAAGAGGAAAACTGAGAGATGAGTGTATCGATCCTACATAATGCAGCAATGAAAAGTGATAATTTATTCAGCAATATGAGCAATGTATTGAAAAGTTCTATATGGAGTTAATGGAAATCTCGTCTAGGCTGTATGATAGTCCATACACACACACACACACACACACACACAGACAAAAGAGGGGATGGATTAAGATTTCAATCAATAAGCTCTCGTGTCTTTCTTAAGCTAAAACGGCTGACCTTAATGCTCATATTTAATAAATGATACTTCAGAGAAAGAGAGAGAGAGAGAGAGAGAGAGGGAGGACATGAACTCATTAGTGTGTGTGTGTGTGTGTGTACTGAGACCCATAGATACAGTCCCTTCTGATGGGGAGGGAAAAAAATGCTTCTTATAAACTTCCTGAACGTTCTCGCAAACTAGAACATTCTTCCATACTTCCATTCTTCTATCTTTCCAACAAGGTTTCACAATCTCTCTCTCTCTCTCTCTCTCTCTCTCTCTCTCCCTCTCCCTGTCACACAAACACGCACACACAGACGCGGCAGGCTGAAGGTGTAAACTAGCCATCTCTCTCATGTCTCTTTCACATGTTTCTCAGCTCTGTCTCTGTCTGTGTGTAAATGTCAGCAGTCACAATGACATCTACCATCATGACATCTGCCACTAAACCTAAAAGCACAGCACAATTCTCATTCTCTCTCATTCTGTGTGTGAGTGTGAGTGTGTGTGTGTGTGTGTGTGTGTGTGCGTGTGTGTGATGCTGTTCAGTAGAGGACAACCGTATTACACATTATACATATATTTACGGTGTGATCCTTTCTGAGTGAGACGAATATATTGTATTGCATATTGTATTGGAATGTATCCATATATGTACGCAATGCACGCACGCATGTGCCCACACACACACAAACACACACACACACAAACACACACACACACACAAACACACACACACACGTTCTCACATGAATCACAACCTCACACGGACATTGTTTACGGACAGTGGACACCTAACCTGGCCTTGACCACAACAATGTGTATGAGTGAGGGAATGCGTATGTGTGTGTGTGTGTGTGTATGTGTGTGTGCGCGTATGTGTGTATGAGTGAGTGAATGTGTATGTGTCCACGCCTACGACAGAAAGAGAGACAGAGAGAAAGAGAGAGAGAGAGGGAGATAGACAGAGAGAAAGAGAGAGAGAGAGAGAGAGAGAGAGAGAGAGAGAGAGAGAGAGATACATGTCTATCGGATCAGTTTTTATAGACATACAGCTGGTTTGCCTACACATTGCTATATTTAATGCTATTTGTATATTTAATTAATTCAAAGCCGGGTGTTCTATCACAGGCGGTTAAGTTCATTTGCCATTTCATTTCACTTTGCTGTGAGATTTTCGACCCAAGTTAACTGTCTGATTATTTTCTATTGTTTTAAAAGTTTCATGCTTTCGTTCTCAAAAAAAAAAAAAAAAAAATTTAAAAAAAAGACGTACTGGGGTTTTTCTTTTCTGTTCTCTCTTTCAGAGAATGAGAAAGTTGCTTTTATGGTTGAGTGAGGATATTCGGTAACAAAGTCTTCTGTTCGTCATTAAACAGTCTTACAGGTTTTCGTTCTGTAGGAAAGAAAAAAAAAAAGGTGTAATTTAGTCCATGTGAGAAATCTTCAGAGAGTGAGAGTCTGTTCATTTGCCTGTGCGGCTGATTCTGTAAAGTAGAACAGTGTTTTTCTTTCCCTCTGTAATCTCCTCCTTATGATATTTATGAATACCGAAGACTTTATTTCATCTTAGTTTCGTAGCAGAGGTGCAAGACCTATTTAATCCCAGCTTCATAGAGCTTACACACACACACGTACACACACACACACACACGCACGTGCGCGCGTACACACGCACGCGCACACACATGCATACACATACACAAACACACACAGACACGCACACCCAGTGACAGAGAGAGGTTTAGATAATGTTTTGTTTTTGTTTTTTTTTAGAAAACAGCTGTGCTATTTGTGTGTTTAGATGTCCTCTATGGAGCAGCACCTGTGTACTGTCATGAGATGGCCTCACCATCGCTTCCCCAAGAGCGATTGTTAAGCGGGGTTTTTCATCTCTCTCTCTCTCTCTCTCTCTCTCTTCCCCCTCCTTCCCTTTCTTTTCTCTCTCTCTCTCTCTCTCTCTCTCTCTCTCTGTCTCTCTCTTCCCCCTCCTTCCCTTTCTTTTCTCTCTCTCTCTCTCTCTCTCTCTATCTCTGTCTCTCTCTTCCCCCTCCTTCCCGTTCTTTTCTCTCTCTCTCTCTCTCTCTCTCTCTCTCTCTCTCTTCCCCCTCCTTCCCTTTCTTTTCTCTCTCTCTCTCTCTCTCTCTCTTCCCCTCCTTCCCTTTCTTTTCTCTCTCTCGCTCTCTCTCTCTCTCTCTTCCCCCTCCTTCCCTTTCTTTTCTCTCTCTCTCTCTCTCTCTCTCTCTCTGTCTCTCTCTTCCCCCTCCTTCCCGTTCTTTTCTCTCTCTCTCTCTCTCTCTCTCTGACTCTGTCTGTTTTGTATCCATGCTCCTAAATTATTCCTCTTTACCCACATCCTTGGACTATTGTCTGTATTCAAAGCAGAGCGAAAAAAAAAAACAACAAAAAACGAAAATCTTCAGAAATGTCCTGTGTGTGTGTGTGTGTGTGTGTGCAGGAATGGAAACAGATTATTGCCTGTAGTGTTATTAAGGAGTTTCAAAGAATTTTGATCATTGACTAAATAGTAACCACACTGTTCAAACAAATCAGTGTTTCCTTTATACAGTCGAATGAACACATCCATTCCCACTTCCCCACGGGTAATGAAAGACTCTGCCATTGAATATTTCCAGCAAATAAGGCTTCATTTAAAGTCATTATAGTAAATATGTCTGTCTAATTATATGATTTAAATGCCTGTATTTTGAGAGCTGCTTAAATTACAAAAGGCAGACTCATGGTGTTCCTAGAGAGGTTAAAACACAAACACAAACACAAGCACACACACACGCACACGCACATACACGCACACACATGCACGCACGCACACACACACATTCTCATACATACACACTCACAGACACTCACACACACACACAAACACACACACGCACACACACACGCATTCTCATATATACACACTCAGACACACACACACACAGTGAATTGCTAATGAACACTTGAAGGAGATTATAAAAATTCTATTATTCATAGAGGATTTGGGAAGAGTGTCTGAATGCATATGAGGGAGAGAGAGAGAGAGAGAGAGAGAGAGAATAGCTGCCAAGAGAGACTGGTGATCTATTCCTTATTCTCTCTGCTTTTTTTTCTTTTCTGTGGTCTGTGTGACTGAGCGTCAGGCGTAAGAAAGGGTAACAGGCACACTTTCTGAGTCATATAAGGTAAGAGTGTCAGTACACTTACGGGTTTTGGGGGATTTGATATTCATGCTCCTCACCCTCTCTGCCATGTCTCTTCATCCCTCGTCCCCTATGGAAAGACGGAGGGATTATCTGTTCATCACTGAAATGAAAGAGAGAGAGAGAGAGACATCTGTTTGTCACACAAGGGACAGTGTGCGTTGGTGTGTGTGTGTGTGTGAGTGTGTGTGTGTGAGAGAGAGGGACAGAGATTCAGACTAAGAAACATTGTAAATTTCTATGTTGATATACAGATATACAGTATAGGGAGAGAGAGAGAGAGAGCGCTCTCATTTTACCATGCAAAGTCATTTACTGTACCATTTATTGGTCTCAAACTGACACCTGAGTTTGACTGAGAGGGTAGGAGCAGCGTAAGGTGTGTCTCTTTAAACAGCACATTAGACAGCATGAAACTGCGCCCTCACCTGACGTCATGACCACTTCAACTCAAAGCCCGTGACTTTTGCCCTCTCCATGCTAATAGACGGTCAACAATACTAGATGCTAAAAAAGCATTTTTTAAAAAAAAATTTTTTTTTTTAAGTCTTTATCTTAAAATAAAAGACTATGTGAGGATATAATGCTGAACAGTTTGAATTGAAGCTGATTAGCAGTCTGTCCTTGAAACGCTGCCGTTCTCCGGTAATGACAAAGTGTAGTGTGAGCCAGTGTTTTGGTTAATATTGATGCTAGCAGTGTCAAGAGTGCTAGAACGCTATTAGCTACACTGCTAGGTCATTTTATCTGCTCCTCTTGTCTTTCCTCCTCTAGGTTATACCTCATTATTTTATCTGTGGAAGTAACCTTGAAAAAAATCTGCCAAAAAAAATGCTAACCAAATCAAAATTCATTATTCATTATACAGTATCATTATTAAATTCATTAAAACATCTTTTTACATAAACTTGGCGTAGCGTAGCAAGTAGCTATAGACATTCTCAAAGCTGTTAGCAAATTAATGCAAAGCTTGTTTCAAATTGCTGAGGTGACGAGACATGGTTTTATGAATGAACGAGTTCGTAATTGAAGAAGAAGAGTGTTCGCACAGCGTGAATGTAATTATAACCGTAATATCAAAGGGGCAGTCACCATTACCATAATGTGGCAAAAATGTGGATGAAATAGCAATAACTTCTCAGATTAGCCAATGGTACAGCCTGGAAAACACCTTCATCAGCTCTTTTAGGTCTCTGCCTCCTGTAACCCATACACATAAACAAATTAGCAGTAGTAGTAGTAGTTGTAATGTTGTAGCTGTTGTTGTTGTTGTTGTTTAGTAGTTTGTTGTTGTTTACTATTATTAGTAGTAGTATTGTTTTTGTTGTTGTAGTTTTTAATGCTGTGTTGTAACACAGATCTGTTGTGACTGCTACAGGACAGGCATAAGGTGACAGGCTGTATGGAGGACTTGGACTCATTCGTGTGATCATCAGGATTTTATATATTTGGTGTTTGGATACTTGGGTACAATCAACTGGTTTTGATATAATCATTAACAGAAATCATTTAAATTTGGCATTAGATTAGAAAACAAACTTTCCAAAACCAAGAATGGAGCTGAGAATGAGGGAATAAGAATCATGAATGTGTAGTTTATTCCTTCCTCCTGTCTCATGATGGTGTGTTGTTTCATGGTGAAAGGAGAAAACGGTCCGGTCATAATTGTCAAGTCGCTGTTGAAATTGTCACTTCAGTTTTTGACTGCAGAACAGCAAGGGTCGGGGTAAAAGACACATAGATTTGGTAATGGGTTTACTGACACTGTAGGAGTCACTGCAATCAATCCCCCCCCCCCCCCCCCCCCGCCTCCTCTGACACACACACACACACACACAACCAAAACAAAATGTCAGAGATGTATCATTTATACTCATTTAAGCTGTCAGCCTCTCTCTCTCTCTGTCTCCCTCTCTCTCTCTTTCTCCCTCTCTCTCTCTCTCTCTCTCTTTCTCCCTCTCTCTCTCTCTCTCTCTCTCTCTCTCTCCCGCTCTCCCCCCCCCCCCCCCCAGCTGTTTGGCATTCAGAGTCACAATGTAGAAATGAAGGTTAGCATTAGCCTGTGAGAAGCCCACGATTGTTGAGGGACCAAGCAATTGTGTTCACGCCATGCTGTAAACGGAGTGAGATCCCGCACAGACTCCATTATGGAGCAGAAAAACCTCCCCAGCTGATTCTCAATCTTACCTGAGCAGAAAAACGTTAATGCTAGAGCGAAATTCATTTATTTTCTCAATTGGTGACTGGAGAGAGAGAGAGGGAGAGAGAGAGAGAGAGAGAGGAGAGCGTTTTGGGACTAGAGAAATGAAGTTTATTTTTCGTGTTAGCTAAGATTATTGGCGCATGACAACTTGAACTGAGACTTTAATCTCCAGTGACATACTGACAGAACTGACACGCACGCACGCATGCACACACACACACACACACACACTACATATTTATCTTCAGTTAAAACTGATCATAATTATGTATTTGTTTCTTATTGTATATATATATATATATATGTGTGTGTGTGTGTGTGTGTGTATATATATATATACATTAGCCTGTAATTACCGTTGTGTGTGTGTGTGTGTGTGTTAAAGTATGTGTATGTAAATAATATGTATATTTAACCAAATTACGATATCTCAAGACATTAAACATGGATCTTTTTCAGATCCGAAGGTTAAGGGTATACAGGATATGCGGGGTTACACAGCGTCAAATCGTTAAGGTGAGTCAGTCATATGTTTTTATTTTCAGTATCCTGTCTTTACCTCCTCCTGTCAATAGCGTTTCCTGTCTCTGTATCAACGACCTCGCCGCTGACCTTTCAACCAGTGCTGGTAAAAACGCTGAGGCATCAGAGAGTGAAAGCGACGGAGCACATCTGAGATGTTATGACAACCTGTCCTGTCTGAGTGTTTACAGGAGAGAAAAAGAGTGTTGTGAAATGAGAGAATGTAAATGAATGTGTGTGTGTGTGTGTGTGTGTGTGTGTGCACACGCATATGTTAATCTCTCTCTCTTTAGGTTAACACATCTATGTGTGTGTGTGTGTGTGTGTGTGTTGGGGGGCTGTGCTGTTTTAATGCCACCTCTTTCATTATGCATATTCAAAGTCTGAGACTCAGGGAATAAGGCTGTTCACACACACACACACACATAGATGTGTTAACCTAAAGAGAGAGATTAACATATGCGCGTGCACACACACACACACGCACGCACACACTGTTTACCAAAGGAGAGGCAGACTGTTGCACACAAACAAACACACACACACACACACACAAACATGCATTCACACACACAACCCCAAACCAAAAAGTGACTGACACGTGGGGTATGTGTGATTTGCTTACAAGGTGACACCTCATCACTCTGTGCTTGCCTGTGTGGCAGCTTGTCAATAGCAGAAGGGGAGAAATATGACTAACCTGTAGCACATACACCAGATTTACGCTACGCACAGTGACTTTGCTCAACTCTCCACCCCAAAGAGAACAATCCACTCAGAAAAATCAATGACAAGGCAACCTGCAGGAGCTCTCAATGCGTCGTGCTTGGAGGGTTTCTTTTTCTTTTTTTCTTTCTTTCTTTCTCTCTTTCTTTCTTTCTTTCTTTTTTTTCTTTTCTTTTTTTAAACTCCCGCTCCTTTTTTAATGTACCCCACCTGAGTCGGCGGCGTGTACATGCCAAAGATAACCCATATCCTTTTCATCACAGTTAGAGGGGGGGAAAAAAAAGAAACAGTTCTTACTTTCACCTTTTGCTAAACTTCGCCAAAAGAGTTGGAAAAAAAATGTGTTTTTTTAAAAAAGTTTTACAGTGTGGTGCTTTTCCTCTGCTACAGTCATGTTCAGTCTCGAGCACTAATATTATCGCTGCCACCCCCCCCCCTTCCCTCCCTCCCTCTCTCTCCCTCTCTCTCTCTCTCTCTCTCTCTCAGTCGCTCTTTTTATCCCTCCATCCAGTTTTCCCTCTTTTCCACCTCATTTCTGCTAATCTCTCCAGACTTTGAGTACATTAATATTGCGCGTCATGGACCCAAAATGTTTTCTGAAGTCCAATTTTAGCTTTCTACGGATGTTATGATTATTAAAAAGCATGTAATAGACTGATTGAATCTCCACCCAAAATGTAATCCACAGAAAATCATAGCACTAGAAAAATCTATTTGTGACATCATCACTTGGCACAGGCTCCCCCCCCCCCCTCTTTTTTTTCTTTTCTTTCTTTTTTTTTTGTTTTTTGTTTTGTTCGGTGGCTGAAGCTGCCGCCCAAACTTTGCATTAGAAATGTTTTTTCATTTTTGAAAATAATAATAATAATAATAATAATAATAATAATAATAATTCCAAAACATAAAAGGGATAACAACAATGCCATTTTAATACATTTAACATAATCAACTCCGCTTTGTAACTGAAGGTTAAAAAGAAAGAGAAGACAGCAGATCTGCACACAAACATTTGCCCCAAAACAAACCTTGTATTTTTTTTTCTTGTTTTTTTTTCTTTTTTAAATTCAAAAGGAAAAACAGCCGAAATCCCACACAGGGTTTCGTTCCTATGCCCACAGCAAACAGCCCATAATATGCCCCATGTACTTTAACAGGCCAGAGTCGTTCAGAGCGTTTGACTTTGATGCAGAGAGGCAGTAGTTTAGGCAGGCAGAGCGACTGCTGATGTTTCTGCTCTTCTGGCCTTGTCTTCTTTTCCAATGACATAAAAGGGACAGGGACATTTTTCAAGGCGGCAAAATCAAACAGAAATGTTTTTTTTTTTTTTTTGTATTTTTGCATATTTTACACAAAACAACAGTGGGGCTAGTGAATTGGTTTTGCAATTAATAGCTGATGTACTGCCAAAAAAACCCCCAAGATGTAACATATCAAAAATGTGGTGTGTATCTATCTATCTATCTATCTATATATATATATGTGTGTGTGTGTGTGTGTGTGTGTGTGTGTATGTGTGTGTGTGGGTGGTTGTGTAGTTACTGGGTTTATTCTGTCTCTTGCTCCTCAAAACTAATAGCTATCACTAGTCAATCAAAAACAAACTCCTAGCAAATACAGAAACACGTAAAACAACATTTCTTAATCTCCATACAATTTTGCAGTAACTGTTCTCTAACACAATGGAACAAACTAATCAAAGGATTTCATAGCTACACCAGAAAGTATGTAATTCAGATGGTCAGGACTACCATCATTAAACATTTAACACTGTTTGTCCAAAACAAAATCTGTGTATCCATTTTAACTCCCCGTCTTTGACTTGCTATAACAAACCTCTTCCAACTGAACGGCGTGTTTCAAACTATTAATTAAACCAAACCAAGAGAGTCAGTCACCACGTTTCTCACACTTAAACAGGGAAACCGTTCTATAAAACTGAAACTGGTCTGGATTTTGACTTCGTACCGAGGTAATTTGTCTCAATTCAACGTTCACTCTTCTCAGCAGTAACAGGGTGGACAACATCCCACCATTTTATGTTGTTACAGCCGTTTCAAACCTTCACATGCCTGAGCTGTCATGGGGTTGATGAGTAGAGAATGCCCTGCTGAACATTTTGAATTGTCTTTTTTTTTCTTCTTCCTGGCAGACCAGTTGAGGGGATTTGATTGACAGCTCAGACAGGGTTGACGGAACACGTAAAGTCTTGACTTTAGAGAACATTGCCAATGGCAAATAGAGACATTTGTTGGGATGCAAAGTTTGTTTCTGATGCAAAGAAAAAATGGCTCAAAATATCTTATTGGTGCTTTCTGATGAACTATTTGAAGGCAACGTTTAGAAAGAAAAAACTGTCCTGCTGCCAAAACGCTCATAGCACTGCCGCTAAACACACAGTCCAGAAACCCAGGACACCTCTACGCATGACAAATAACATATCTTTCCTTTACGTTCATTTAAATGAAAAATCGCTTAATATTCAGTAGAGTTGATATATGTAAATTTACCAACGTGTGTGTGTGTGTGTGTGTGTGTTTTGAAAAGGGGTGGGGGGGGGGGGGGGCTAGATTGCAGTTACTCCTACAGTGTCAGTAAACACATTACCAAATCTATGTGTCTTTTAGCCCAACCCTTAAAGTGACAATTTCAATGGCTACTTGACAGTTATAATTGGACCATTGGACGTGTTTGTGTGTGTGTGTGGCAGTGTGCTCAGACATCTTCAGCCATTTCATATTTTGTCTTAAAAATCCAGGATCTCTCTCTGTCTGTCTGTCTGTCTGTCTGCCTCTCTCTCTCTCTCCTTCTCTCTCTCTCTGGTATCTGGTTTGCCAAATGAGTTTATCACTTTATAATGGCTTCACACCCTTGCTCGTCCATGGGAGTGTTCTGCCTGTTGAGAGACTGTCAGATCAGGTAAAAAAGGACACAGACCCGGCCCTCGCCTAGGTAAAGCCCATGAACAGGATCCCTTTTAAAGATAATAGCGTGTCACGTCTGAATGATCCGTGTCTTAGCTCTGAAGCAGCCGCGCGCGCGTCCGATGACATATTTTCATATGATTGGTGCTAAAAGCGGTAAGCGACACTTTGGCAAAAATTCATCTTAGCATTACGGCATCTGACAACATTTGTCTCTGCCGCTCGTGACAAACAGGTTTGATTCTATCGGTAGCTGTCTCCCCTGGCGATAAACACCTGACTGCCTCATCCTGCGATTCTCCTGTGATGGCTTCGTATAGAAAACATTATAGATTGAAAAACTGAAACCATAGAAATTATCGAGGGTGCAGCCACAATGTCCACACGTGCTGCACTGGTCATGGTGACTCATACATCTCATTGGGCAATAAGTCCGTTTTAAACATCGAGATACTTTCACTGTGAGACCCAGTGTGAGTAGCGTAAATTGTCTTTTCTTCTCAGTTTCTTTCTGTTTTACGTCTGTTTACGCTGTTATGTTGTTGACATCTGTCGTGTTGTCGCATTTAAACTGTTTTGTCTTTTTTTTTTTTTTCGGGAGCGCGTGTATTGTGACTGTTCATTCGCGTTTTGAACGTTTCTTCTTCTTCTTTTTTTTTAATCGTGTTATTTCTGTGTTTTCTCAATTTGTTTCTCTTTTTTTTTTTTTTTTTTGCACCTCATACTTTGTTCTTCTCTTCTCTCGTTGTTCTAATGTTTTACATTTACATATATTCATTTGTGAGACACGTTGCCCCAAAGTGATTTACATAATGAATACATACAAGACATGCATAACTGAACTGATGTGAGACGACAGACAGTCCCGATAAGGAAGGACTGTAATTATGAAATCAGTCATGAAGCTACTGGTACTATACAGAAAAAGTATAAAACCCCGACAACCAGAAGTAAACCAGGAGACCGTCACGGAGCGCAGATCACAGCTTCAGCCGATAAACGTCATCTTAATAATAAGCATGACACAATACTTGTGACATAATCATGTTTTTTTTGTTTTTCTTTTTAAATTAGTTTGTCTGCATGTTGTTGTTGTTGTTTTTTCTTTCTGTGTGTGTGTTTGTTATTTGTAGTGTCCTGTGTTCTTTTAGAGTCTACATGGTTCTCAGTGGGTCTATAATTTGAATTTAAATCATCGAAATGAACTTGAGAATGAAGGAGCACAGAGGTTTAATAAATACAAGACGGTTATTGATGTAGACGAACAATGTCGTAATACACGCAGGTGTGACTGCCTGGTGCAGTTGCTGTATTCATAGGAGTACGTTCCACTGCAAATGTATCAGAGGGAGTGTGTGTGAGTGTGTGTGTGTGTGCGTTTGTGTGTGGGAGTGACTACTACAAAGTGCACATTAAACAAAATAAGATTTTTGGAAGTGACCTCTCTGTCCCACCTGGTAGTCACAAGTCCTTCACACAACATGTCTTGTGTTTGTCTCTGGCCTTGCACACACACACACACACACATACACACATACAAACACACACACACACACGCACACACACACATACAAACACACATACACATACACACACACACATACAGGCTAAGCCGTCATAACTGTCTCTTTTCATTGGCTCATCTCCCTCAGGGACTGCTCTGCACCAAGTTCCCTCTCTTTTCTCTCTCTTTTCTCTCTCTTTTCTCCCTATGGTTTGAGGTTGATGTTTTCTGGCCCCATCTCCTTTTACAAATCACAGTCCACGTCTCCTTCCCTTCCCTACCTCCTTCCCTTCCCTACCTCCTTCCTGTCCTTTGCTTTATTAGATTTACTTAATGAGAACATTGTGCGTTAATGGACATCAGTGTAAATGTGCCACAGTTAGCCAGATGGCTAGCTCATTAACAGTCCCAAGGCATGTCCAAAAAGTTTGTCAAGAGAGGATTTGTAAGATTACAGACATTAAAACAAACAAACAAACACACACACACACACACACACACACACACACACACACGCAGCATAAGTAGGTTATCATTAGTGTTTAAAAAGCAGCAACCCTCTGAAGGACCGGTCTGTAATCAGCTTCTGTCTCTACCCACTTAGCTGTGTTCAAATATTATGAAGCATTCTTCTGATTTTGACATAACATTTGTGACAATTACTGGTCACAGGAGTCAGCGGAGAAGCAATCCAACAGAAGGCTAAAGCAGTACCACTGTAATCTGAGCCTGAAAACAGTCAGACAGACACACACACATACAAAACACACAGGTATATACGGACACACGCACATACACACACTCACACAAAAACAAACCAATGCAGACACACACACTCACACAGACACGCAAACGCACATACACACACACACACACACACACGTATAAACACACGCACACACCCACACACACACACACACACTCACACAGAAACAAACCAATGCAGACACACACACTCACACAGACACGCAAACGCACATACACACACACACACACGTATAAACACACACACACACACAGAAACAAACCAATGCAGACACACACACTCACACAGACACGCAAACACACGTGCACCTACACACACACACACACATACACACACCCAGGTGACGTCTGCACCGCTATTAGCATTCACGTCGCCCTGCGGGAGCGGGGCCGCAGATCCGCCATTGTTTATTTTGAGAATTAATTTAGCAAAACCTCAGCATCACCCAGACTAATTACTGCTACCGTTACCTATCAGAGCGGAACGACAGCACCGGCGACTGAATGGATGAATGTGTTTAACCTCCCCGTCCCGTGATATTAACGTTTGGTCTCCTTCTTTACCGCTGACATTGATTGCAAAGACTTGTACCCATGCAGAAAATCACTCCATTATCGTGGAATACATTACTCGTGCAAAACACATCCATATTAAAAGGCGGAATTTTTTTCCCCCCTTAAAAAGCTCCTGTATTCATTAGGACCAGTTCTTGAAGTAAAATTTACGTTCCTTTAAAGAACAAATTACCCATTGTCGCTCCAAAAATTCCACGTCCTCAAACTTTTAAGATTTTACCAAGAAAATAAACAAATGAATGAGAACTATTTCTTCAGAACAGGTTTTTTTTTAGTGTTTTTTTATGTTTTTGTTTTTGCTTTTGTTTTTTTGTTTTTTGTTTTTTAGGATGTTATGCAGTAGTCGTTAATGCCGCTTGTGTATTCGATTTGCGAAAAAAAAAAAAAAAGTATTTTGGAAAAAAAAGAAGAGTCAGGGATGAATGAAGATAGCTTGAGAGCGAAACACTGTAAGACACAACGCATCAATATTACAACAACCACTCAAAACCGTTTTATCACACGGGCCCTTGTATCCCCTGATAAATTTTAGTCCTGAATTTGAAACCATCACCGGTGGATTCTGTCCGCAGGCTTTGCTTTGGCGGTCGTGCTTCATATATAAGGCAGTTTTAAAGGCTGAGTCAAGCGCAGCAGAGTCTGTCGAAAGCTCAGCGTAGATGAACGTGAAGGTGTAACCCTCAGACGAGGAGACAGCGTCCGGGCAATCAGGGTTCTGATGGCCAAAGTTCAAACGCAAGGGAATCCAAACTAACCCTAGATCTCTTAATTCCCACGCTCTTGATGCTAGGAGCAGACCAGGATACACAAAACCGAGTGAAGAACCAGCATAAATCTCAACTTGTCGCATTTTATCTCTGATCATCCCCCCCGCTCTCTCAGTCAAACCTGTTTTTGAATCCTGTTTTTAAACCTGTTTCAGTCCACAAACGTACGAGATGCGTAACCAGTAAAATCACTTATCAGACCAGACCTGTGTTCAAGAGGGACAAGAAGAATTTCGAAGTATTTGATTGACAGGGCTGTGTACCAATGCTCTTGCATGCCTCATTTTTCCATGTGTTCATTTCCTCCACGGACACCGAAATTCTCACAGGGTCGAAGCGTGTTGAATCAATACCGACAAGACACCACATAAGCACTTTACTGACTCTTTATCTTCATCAAAACTACCGTTTATCCGTTTAGTTAAGAGAACAAGGTCACAAGGAGATGGAGCACTGGAGATTATTGGAATACGGCCCAGCCCTGCAAATGCTTCATACACTAAAATGACCTGGGCCTAATCGATACGGTCCATACATAAATCTATAATATCTGTACTGCTTTGTTGTTGTTGTTGTTGTTGTTATTGTTCTTGTTATAGGCAATTAAAATCTTTAGAGATAAACTTTAACTACAGGTTGTCTTTTCCACATGGTCTTAGGATATGAGGCAAATTTAGACTTTTGTTTCACGGACTATCAGCTACGGTAATAATTCGAGCGTGTAAAAAAAACATTCCCAGAGAACGAGAAACTCAATGGAAATTAGATTTAAAGTATTATTTTCAGGAATAAAATAGCAAGCTAAAGACTTAATTCCATTCTGGACCCAGTCTCTCTGCTCCACAGCGGGCATTTTAAGAGGCACTCTCTGAGTATAATATGTTATTGAGTAATAAAGCACTTCATGGTCTTTCCTCTGGAGTTCCTGTCATCTTGATATTGTACCAGATGCAGAGGTCTAGGGAAACCTGCCATGACGTTTGACAGCTTGGACCCTAATGCAAAAAAAAAAAAAAAAAAAAAAAAAAAAAGTTCTTATAAAGCATCCTTTTGGTAAAGAGCTCTGTTACAAGACCTCGTGTCTGTGGAAGCATTTTCATACAGAGAATTTCCATTTACGGTTAATCTCTGAATTCACTTTTAGGACTCGCGCACGCACGCACACACAAACAGACACACACACACACACGCACACACACACATGCATTCACACACACATGCAAGCGCGCGTGCAGTCACACACACACACACACACACATACACAGATACATGCGTGCAGACACACACACACACGCACACACACGCATGCATGCACTCACACACATACACACACACACAGACACACACACACACACGCACGCACGCACACATGCACGAACACACGCACACACACACACGCACACAATAAGAGTAAGATTCTTATTCATTTGGATATGGTGCACCGGCCTTAATATGGGAACACTGGACCAGATGTTTCATAATCCTGTAAGGAGGAAAATCCCAAAATGACACACTGCACATAATCCCCCTGCTCCCCTCCCAAAACACAATGTGGCCCCCTCCAGCTCTGCACAGGGATGAGGGAAAAAATGACCAAACCCCCCCCCCCCCCCCTCCATATTTTAACAAAGCAAAAGCAACAGCAATTTAAATGTCAAACTCCCACTGTATGAAATTGTAAGGAGAGCAGTTACTGAAGCATTGGGAAGCCAGCCCCTTTTTCCTGAGAGTTTTTTATGAATATCTTGGCTTTACAAAGACTATGAAAACAGTAATCACTGAAGTATAAACTTTGTTTAATTGTTATTTTTCAATTGTGAATTTTCCAGATGATTTAATTGGGCTAATCATTAATCTTGTAGTCATATTTGTTTACAGTGCAATTAGCATAAATACTAGAGAACATTCAAATGTTTGAATGTTTGTCTAAATAAAACATAAAGTGAGTGTTTTTGTGTGTGTGTGTGTGTGTGTGTGTGTGTGTGTGTGTGTGTGTGCGCGCGTGCACATGTGCCTGTGTGTGTATTGTAAATCCACGCCCTCTGAACATGAGGTGCAGCACTAATTAGTTCCTCTCTTTTGGATTCTGCAGTTGGGGGTGGGGTGGGGGGGGACTTCGATGTGGTTGGCTCAGTCTTTCCTGTTGTTCATGTTTGTTTGTTTTTGCGTATGTATTTGCATGTGTGTGTGTGTGTGTGTGTGTGTTCTCTTGGCTTAGAGACTGTGAGTGTTATGCTATGAATGTACTCTGAACATCTGCCTTTCCCTCTCTGTCTCTCTGAATGTGTGTGTGTGTGTGTGTGTGTGTCTTGTTAGCCCCTGACATGGTCTGGATAACCATACTCATTCTTGCGCTATTTGCAAGATTTATCCCCCCTCCTCTATCACTGCTCTCTCTCTGTCTCTCCCTCTCTCTCTCTCTCTCTCTCTCTCTCCCTCTCTCTCTCTCTGTCTGTCTTTCCCTCTCTCTCTCTCTCTCTCTCTCTTTCTCTTTCTCTCTCTCCTTCTCTCTCTCAATCAATATGTATCCAATCACAGTCTCTGTTCTCTCAGATTAATAACACACAGAACTGAAGAACTTTACAAAGCGCGCGCGCGCACACACACACACACACACACACACACACTTCATTTATGGCCGAGAGTGATAGCAGGATCAATATTTTAATGCTTGTGCTTGCGAAAGGC
Source organism: Chanos chanos (assembly GCF_902362185.1). Classification (NCBI taxonomy): domain Eukaryota; kingdom Metazoa; phylum Chordata; class Actinopteri; order Gonorynchiformes; family Chanidae; genus Chanos; species Chanos chanos. Next base: position 13,807,494 of record NC_044505.1, read on the forward strand.
AAAGTGCCCTTTCTATCTCTGAGCAGATGGGATGGCTCAAATACTATATGGATATATATATATATATATATACAGGACACAACCACTTCAGCACAAACAATCACATATACACAATCTGCTTATTCTACAAGCAAAAAGTTCAATATGATTTTAACAAGCTGTAATTTGACACAAAAAGCTAACATAATAGGCCTATTGACAGCTTGTGACACACACACACACACATTTTGCCCTAAAATTGATGACTGACCAGTGACTACCATTTTACCAGATGAAACTAATCCCAATTCTAAGCCTAACTCCAACACACACACACACACACACACACACACAAAAAACAGTTTAACACCTTTTTAGTTTTACCAATAACCTTTTTAATATAAACATTATTAAAAAAAAAGGCTAAATGTTTGAGGACCCTGCCGCTGGTCAATAAAAGTAAGGAACTTGTCAGCTTTTGTAAAATTGCCATTTCTCAGAGAAAATTGAACAAATCAATTACTTGGGGAATAAACAGAGAGACCAAAGCATTTCAAATGGAAGGAAATAAGGAAATAAGGTAATAACGTAAAACATGCATCGAGCATTCTGCTACACTAACGTCACATTTACATGGCTCACTGTGCAACTATTTCATTAATTTTCCTCTCCATTAAAAAACAAACAAACAAACAAACAAACAAAAATCACGCAAGGCAAAACATATGAGCTAGAGCAGTGACTTTTCAAAAAAGCGTAGTTCAGAGACCTTGCATTTACTCTGTTATTTTTTTTTTCTTTTCCTATATATTTGTTTAACGTTTGTTTGTCGATTTGGTGGCTTATCTGTTTTGGTTTTGATTACCTTACCTGGCGTATTGATCCATGTTGCAGCCGCTTTCATAACACAGCGGTGAGAGTGGGCAGTAAATATTGTTAGTGACTGAAGAGCGACCCACCACAAATCCAATCATGGCTTTATATGTCTGATAGAGCACGCTGCCTTTGGGTCTGGAGTCAGCTGAGGTAAAAAATCCCCGTTTTAAAAGTGAAAGGTCTCCATTTCAACTCGTACTGCAATCGTTTTATATAATGTAATATAACTGGGTAGAATACGATAAAATAACGCAGTAAAAACTCAAAATGTAATAATAAACTTATAACATAGTAAAAATGCTTCATGCATAATGTGATTACTTTTTGTACTTTTGTATTTTTGAATATTTTATTATGTTATTACATTATGAAATGAGTAGTAATGTTGAGTGGTGAATAATTTTATTACTGAGGTCACTGTTTTTTATGTTTTTGATGGTGGCTCAGGTGTCAAATTTGTTGGTTGAACTGTCGATCAACTGTTCGCTGAAGATGCATGACAAACCAGGCACCAGAAGTCTAGTACTAAACACAGCTCTTATAATATGTAAAATGTATGTAAGTACTCTGTAAGTGCTACGTAAGTTAAACAGAAACTCTTATAAGTGCTATGAAAGTTCTATGTAAATACTTTGTGTGTTTTTTGTTCGCCATAACTTCTGTGTTATTTAATACATGAAGATCTCTTTCAGAAAAAAATCCAGGTCTTTTCATTGGTTACATCTTGTAGGATGAAACGCTACCAAACACTATTCAGTTACAGTTTTTCAACTGAGCAAAAACCGTATTTGACGAACGATATTTGTCCTCATTTACCAACATTTTACAGTTTTTTTTCCTACCAAATATGACTACTGTCAGTGTTTTGTCAGAGCTAACCAGCAGCTAAGTAACTTGGAACAGATTTTTTGAAGCATGACAGCACATTTAAGTCTATTCTCCTTCAATATACACACATCCAGAACCTCTCCAGCCCAATGATGAATGGGTTGAACCACTCAAATTTAACGCGAAAAATGACCCCCAAGTGTCTCATCATCTCGCACTCTTTTTCCAGAGCAGTCACCACTCTGTAAGTTCTCCGGTAGATTGGAGTGTGTGTGTATCTCTGTGTGTGTGTGTGTGTGTGTGTGTGTGTGTATGTGTATGTGTGTGTGTGTGTGTGTGTGTGTGTGCGTGTTTTTTTCCCCTGAGGTATCGTGTTCCTCAGGGCAGGTATTATCGGAGGTGTCTTCGATCATACTCTATAAATATAATTTGGAAATCTCGCTACTGAAACTCAGGCCTAGATGACACAGGTCTTTATACTGTGGAGCAGATTGGATCCTAAGGGCTAGTAGATTACTCCATGTCTCCGTCTGTTGTTGTGGGAGGTAAGGACAAAAGGGTTATATCATTGTTTGTTTGGGGTTTTTTTTTCACTTTTTGAGCAGTCTGGCACGGCAGTACTGTGAAGCCTACCATTTGTCTGGATGGGTGACCTTGGTCCTCTGCTGGTTGGCTAGAAGTTTGCTGGTGAACAGTGGGATGCCTGGTCTACTGATCATAGCCATGTTTCTGATTTTTCTTTTCAGCCTCTTTGCTTTCCTCTGTACCTCAGTGTGAATTCATTTGAGTCAGTCTTATCTGTTTTATCTTTAATTCGTAAGAGAAAATGATGTTTGATGCCTAGAATACCTCTACGTAGGCAAACAGAATGAAGTTGGGGGGGGGGGGGGTGGGGGTGGGGGTGGGCATTTGTCCCTGTCTTGGCCTGTGTGAGATACATACAAGCCAAGAAAAGGAGCTTCGATTTAACCTCTCCACCAACCTGTCTGTCAGTGGATGACGGGAAGTCTTCACGCCTTCGCACCAAGTGGCATATGCAGTCGTTCCATTTACTGGGAAGTGAAATTTCTTTTCTGCAAGTCTATAATGAGTTCATCTGCTGTTCCAAAGGGATGGGGATGTCAGATTACTTCTCCACAGCTTTTGGACTGCAAAGAGGTAAGACCTGTAGGAACCTGGCCTCACTGATGACAAGCATTTAACTTGCACCCAGCAGTACTCTTCCAGGTCCATTTCAACCCACAAACTGGACTAAGGGTGAAATGGTGCTCAATCAGACTTCCATAACTTGCATGTTTTCTGAAACTCAGGGGAACACTGACAGAGTGTCTGGACATTTTAGGACATGTTTGGCCAGCACGGTCGACAGGGCGAACCTGAACCGCGGTTTACATAGAATTTCCTTCCGTGACTGGTATGTACTTTCTCCTCCAAACTTTTTTTTTTTGTTTTTAATCTAAACAGTCTCAGGAGAGATGGGTTCGTAAACTTGCAAAAGGCAAATGCCAACAAGGATGTCATGCTGTCAGTAGGCAAGCTGGTCTGGACCACCTCCACACTCGCTCCAGAATAGCTCACGGCTTCTTTCAACGGCACTGTTTGTCAAGTTTTCTGAGGATTTTCAGTTTCCCACCCCTCATACAGACTACAGGTTGGGTAATGGTCCATCACCAGCTGTAGCTTTGGACCAGTTTTTTTTTTTTTTTTCCTGCACATGACATTTCAACACTTGGTTTGTTTTGCGACAAGTCTCAACAGGAAGAGTCTGCACCATCTCTGGTGCCAGACATGATCATAAGTTTCAACAGTTACACGGATCAAAGAGCAACTCGCCGGGTTACCATGGACACACACAGTTTGTGTCTGGTCACAGTGGTTGGTACCCATAAAACGTTTTCTGATCAATGATAGAGAGCTACCAGTGTTTCGAGTGTTAGGTCACTAACAGAGTGCCAGCTGACAGTGGCGGAAGCAGCATTAGCGTAGAATTAATATCAGCTTCGGAATCGTACTGCTAATGTGTTTCACACATATGGTTGACATAGCAGACGCTGGACAGTTTGGGTCTTTATAAAGGACAAACTGCTGCTTTGTACTCTGGCTTCAGGTAGTTTTAAAGTAGATAGGTCCTGAATTCCCCAGTTAGCAGAGGTTTTCACCCTGAGCTTCCCCTGCCCTTACCTGGTAACGCGTAAAGCCGTCCCTGAACCCTAGGCTTCCTCTGGTGGGTTTGCTGGAACAGTGCTGGTGCGCTCACTACAACGACAGGCATAAAATAATGACATGCCGTTGCTATGACTACAGGCCCTTGTCAATAAAGTCATTTAGCTCATTAGCACCGCGGATGGTGAATTCATCAGTTAAACAAGATGAGAAGGAGATACTCCATCATTCTCTGATACAAATGACCTCTCTTACTTATCCCCACCCTTCCATCTCTCTTTTCAGATAGATGTGCACTGCTGCTTCATTTTCCCAGTTTTATGTTATGAATCCATTCATATTTACGCTAAGAAAATGAAATACTACCCTTGTATTTATCAGAAATAGATATTTTATTTATCTTTGCAATTTAGTCTACATATTACAATATTGGACTGAAGGAGATTATATTTTGTGATCTAATTATGCTGTTTTTCATAGGTTTTCATACGTTTTGTTCTTTTATTATGGTGTATATATCATCCTCTCATCCCCCAGGGCTCCGCACCAGAGACAGCACTAATCAATATCATGGTCCTCATGTCCCCTATGACGTTGTGACACACACACACACACACACACACACACTCACGCATGCAGGCACACACTCAAACACAAATACGCACGCACACACACACACTGACATGCACACACACACGCAGGCACACGTGTGCGCACACACACATGCACGCACACACACACAAGGATGCACACACACACATGCACGGACACACACATGCATGCACACACACACAAACACACAGTCAGTCTCCTAGCCCTGTCTCTAAGGACCTGTCCTCTAGACCTCTATATCGATTTTAGCCCCACTTTTTATTTCAGAGAGAAAAGAAAAAACAATCTCTCTCTCTCTCTCTCTCTCTCTCTCTCTCCCCCCCTCTCTCTCTCTCACACACACACACACACACGCCCACACACAAACACACTCTCCCCGCACAGGCATGAGCTTCCTCCACTCCGGACCAGGTCAACTGCATTTTAACTTGTGAATCCCTGCAATAATGAATAATTAAGCACAGCTGGCATTAATATTTCAGTAATAAGCTGTAATATTTCAGCCCGGCATGTACATATCAAACATTTATGCCCCATGGCCCGTTCCCACAGACAGAAAAAGTGCATTACAGTGACAGCTATGGGGCCTTGCATAGTTCTTATATCGGTTTGATGAACATTGGATATCCAGCTATTCAATGTCAGTGGAAAGCCCTCCACAGTGAAACAAAGAGAGTTTGAGGGTATTGGTGTTCAGAGCTAGCCTTTTAATAACAGGGTAGAAAAAAAATCACCTTGGCTGGTTTTCAAAGGGGTTAAGGAGTGAATATGATGGCGGGTATGACTCTACAGTGGGTTTAAAGGAGATCACAGACACGTACACACACACACACACACACACACACACACACACATACCAGAGTCTCCACCCACTTTATTATAATCCACCAATCACATGCATACAAAGAGGGGCTGGAACTCAGGAAGCTGTCATAATATATTAATGAGAATTTAAAAAAAAAAAAGAAAAGAAAATTCAGTATTGATATTAACCAAATATATATTTCTGGGCTAAAACAATTTCATTTATATTCATTGAGGTGTAGTTGGACTGTAATTGCTAGCTGTGGCCATCCAGAGAAAATAGAGCCCTATTAGAGCAAGGACCCATGGCTCCAAACACCTTACTCATTACAATTCAAATGACGGAATGGAAAAATCATTCAAATGGATTCTAAAGTGAATTTGTAATATTCTATAATGTTTCTCCAGTGTTCTAGAACCATTTTCCCTGCCATCACATTGTCTCTGCACTCAGTCTAAAACAAGTAGAGAGAGAGAGAGAGAGAGAGAGAGAGAAGGGAAATTGAAGGGTGATGTTACCAAAAATGTGGAGACCTAGCTGTCAATCAGGGTGATGGGTAGTTCAGCAAATTACCTGTCCACGTAAAGTTGGGATTGATAGAATGTCATTTTTTTTCTCTCATGTCACAAAAGAAGAACTGTCAAAGATCTTTATTTGCTAAGACACAAGCTGTCACCCATAGCAACCTCTTATAGAAGGCAACAGTTGCTTGGTTATAGTAAAAAAAACAACAAAAAAAAAAACATGAAGAGCTTACATATATTAAGCTATTTTCAGTGTTAAGGTTTCTGTTTGTTTTTTGTTCGTTTGTTTCTATCCCCATGCAAAAGATAGAACCGGGATAGAACTGTGACAGACCGTACTTTTAAAATAACTATCATCAGATCGAAAACAAGACAGCATCCAATGCATTTACATTTTGTGGCCAGTTTCACAAAGACACCGCCAAGAAAAGGCCACGAAAGTTCAGTATCCATCCCTGTACCTAAAAACATAAAATTTTTATAGACTTAGATCAGTTTATGATATAGAGTCATTCTACTGACACTGATGTCACATGGTCCGTTATCGGCAGTCGGTGATTCGTTATTTTTTAACAGGGGGGAGGGCCCATTGGTCACTGACACTACTCTATAGAGTACATAGGGGGATGGCAGGTTAACAACGGGGATGCATTTTGGTCATTTTGCTACCAAGGGCGATGGCATCCCCCCCCCATCCCCCCTATAGATCGCCTACTGCTTGTCGGTTGTCAGTTGCCTGTGTGTTTGGCGATGTCAAATGTCGAGGAAAAAAAAAAAAAAAAAAAAGAAAGAAATGATGTGCCCACTGCTGATCACATGACCATTTAACATGACAAACGTATAAACTGCAGAACAGGTAACGATGACTGAAATATTGGAAAAAACACCCACTCGGTGCCAGTCCAGACATTTCACTCATCTGTCTAACTGAATGTGACATGGCTGCCGTGTTTATGTTAAGATGGTTTTATATTGGCGCGCCCCCGCGCGTGGGGCGGGACGGACAGCGTAGGCGGACCCGTGAGTCGATGTTTGGCCTGTTGGACACGTGTTGTGTTGTCATGGATAAGATAAAGTAAAAGACTTGGCCGGCAGCTAGTCGTTTAGCCGTGTATCGCACGATGCGTATGGAAACCGAGCCGTTTTCTGTTAACCGATGAAAACAAAAAAAAAAAAAAACGTGTTACTCACTAAACATCAATACCAGTTCTCCACCTCATCCATATTACTCTCTGTCCTTCAAGAATCTTCTAGCTCCTCTTTAATCACTTAGGTTCAATTTAGCTGCTAAGAACAACATGCACCCATAAGAGAACTCACACCCAGAGAGTGTGTGTGGGGGGGGGGGCTTTAAGAGTTGATTGTTGAATCTCTAGAAAACAAAGGCCTGGTTTAGTTTTGAAGGGGGGGGGGTGTTCTCCAGGGCTATATAGCATAGGATATATAAATATTTCGACCCCCCCCCCCCAAAAAACTGTTGTTTTTACCTGTTTGGGGGGGGGGGGGGGGTGTCCAACTCTTAATCAGGGGCATCAGACCTCACCAGTCCCTCCTGTAATTCGAACCCTGCTCGCACTATGTCCCTAAGATTCATCGAGCGCACATACACGCCGCCTAAAGGGAATGCTAACTGGGAAATGGATAGTTTTGCTTTACAGAATCTGGTTATTTTGCGTCAACTATTTTTGTACAGCTCAAGCACATTTCTGCCCTGGTTTATATACATTTTGAATAAATGATTCATCCTGCAAAGTCTTGTACTTCTGTGCACTTTTTTTGTTTTAAAACAGGTGAGTGTCTTCCTAACCATAGATGCTCACACACAGTTGTTTGAC